>NC_041350.1:15463378-15800878 GCF_004354835.1 Perca flavescens
AGTTATACCTCCTTGTCAATTAGTGCTGTGTGTGTCTGAGCATCAGCCTGATCACAGTTAACAGAACGCTGCAGGGTGTAGATCACATGGTCGTACGAGTGGTGCTCATCATTGTACAGTACACAGTAGTATGCATTGTCTTTTGTCCTGCATGGATGGATAAATACAGTGTCAAAGTTAAATTGTGTGATTTGCATATGGATTTTGCATGGGATTAGACGGGTAATACCGGGGCTGGAGTTCCGCTGAGAGCTCAAGGTTCTCCTCCCACACCAAGAAATCTGTGGCGTAGTGCAGCAGTATCCGGAACAGCCTCTCAGCACGCTCGTATATCTCAGGCTCCAACACGCACTCGTCCTGCACAAAATGAGACAATCATACAGGACATACATTTTTTGAGCACACCACTGACGGTGCCTGCCCACTGTCTGCGACCAGTTCCTTACACCGCCAGCATGGTCCACATCGCCAGGTATCCCAGCATGCTTTGTGTAGCGAATCAGTCGCTTCCCATACAGAATGAATGAGTGGGAATTTTTGTCGCCAGTCAGGTCACGTCCAGTGGGCAGGCACCGTAACACTCTCAGTAGGTCCCTGAAAGTAACGCACTAGAAACACTACCAGAAACATTTCTTTTGTGACAACTAACTTTCATTTGTTAGTGCCGTCAATATTGAACCTGGAGTGATTTAATAAATATGTTGCTACAAGTGAAAAAATTCTACTTTGCAGAAAATGAAGCAAATCTGATGATGGACAAATTTGTTGTAATAACCTTTCCTAATTCTGTTTCCTGTGCCAGCAGTGACTCTACAATTTGACATGGAGCTGATCTAAATATTTTGTTTAATAAGAGCTAAACAGGCAGCTGGCCCAGTTAAGCTAATATCAAATCCCCTGAGAGCAAACATTTCACATAGAAGCTAAGTATTTCATACAAATGTCTGACATTTAACACACAAACCAAACCAAACATACAGTGAGTCTGTATATTTACACCAGTGTCTACGTCACACTACAGTGTGAGAACAAGCACTGGAATCTACCACAATCTAAACAAAAAGAGGTCTAAAACAGCATGATGGGTTTTCATGTTTAGTGTGGAGATGTGTTCATGGTCATGTGATGTGTCACTGCATGTTAAGTACAGGTTCAGATCTGGTGTAGAAAAAACAAAGCAGCCTGCCAGACTGGGTGCCAGTAATGTCTCTGTTGTAAGGAGCACCTGCTGTTTATGGAAACAGGCACAGAGCCATCAAGCTGTATGTCTGCTCAAAGCCCCTGAGCAGGATCTTATCAGAGAAAAGCCCAAACACTGTGATCAGCAAAGAAAGGTCTGACAAACAACTACTGAACAGCAGAATCAATCATCAACATCTACCAGCAGCAGTTTGGTAGAATAAGCTGTAAACTGAATGCATCCCTGCACATTTCAGCAGGATTTAAGCAATTGTAGAAAGGCTGCTTTGAACCAGTATCGCCGACAACTGTTTTCAACCAGCTTTTCAGCATCAATCACCCTCCCAATCTCTTAACCTAGTTATAAATGTTTTCAGTTGGTGCAGGTCAACAAAGTGCTTTTCTTTCTCGTTTCCGGAGCCAAAGCCACAGCCAACGGAGCAGCATCCAGGACTAAGATGTGAAAATAAGCATTCTGGGGTTCACTGACACAGAATAGGACAAGAACGCCCCTCCCACGTCCCTCTTTCCGCTCTATTATGTAACTCACCGTTACCATGGCGGTGGCTGCCCCTGGGTCATGTTTGGAGCAACAGGGGCCTATCTTCCAGGCTTCTACATCCCCACAGTCACAGAAGCCCCCGCCAGAAGATGCATGCATCTGGGGAAAAATGTACATACTGTATATCACAATGGGAGAGTAATGGATACACACAACAGCAGTTAAGTTGTTTAACTATGTTAGCTGTGATATTGCATTATTATGCAACAGACTGGGGTTTGAACATGAGGCCAAATATAAGTCAGATAAATATAAAATATATCAAACATAGATTTTAGTATATCTAGAAATAGGTTGTGTTTTTTCCCCAAAGTTTAGGGAGGGTAATCAGCAGTGTTTCCTCTAGGATTTTCTTTAGCAGTGGGGGCAGATCTTTTTTTAAAAGAAATTCTTGTAAAGCAGCCTTTCAGAGTGCATTTGATTTTTCTTGGCTTTTGGAAAAATAACTCCAAGGCTGGGTTACACTAGAACGGCCAGGACGGTCATTTTGACCGTTTTGAAATTTATATGTGTAGCCTAATAACTTTGCTAAATAAAAAAAATACAATCCTGCTGGTACCTGACTTTAACTAAAATAGTCTGTATTTTCATTTAAAATAGTTTTTATATACTGTACATTACACAAAAGGCAATGAAAATCCAATCACTTTTACCTATTTTGGCCATACTGTCATATTGACCGCTCAGATTTTTTAATAATAATCAGAGAAACGTAAACTAGCGGTCTCAAGTAACAAGTGTGGGCAATGCATCACCGATGGGCCGAAGGCAAAGTCGGTAACGTAGGCTACGGCGTGGATGGTTCTGAATCAGAAGAAAAGCACCAGGCGATCGCTCTGTGAAAGGCGCAGTACACGTAGACGGTAGCTGTCTACGTGTTCATATAACTTTATACATGCTACAACTGGCTGGAGTCATTGCACACATCCTCTCCAAGGAGTGCACCAGCTGTAAAATGTCCCGGAGGAAGTACATGCAGCAACTGGCAGAGGAGCTGAGAGCGCAGTTTATGGAGGAAAGAAAGGGCAGCGGCGCACGGTCCGAGCTGCGCTGCGCACCGCAGCAGACACCAAATCGGAAGCAGTGCCTGCCAGGTTAGTATAAATTAGGGCTGTCAAAATTAACTCGTTAATTTTTGCGTTAATTTTTTAATATTTAACTCGTTAAAAAAAATTAACGAAATTAACGCAGCTATGTTTGTTTACTTCATGTGGCGGCTGAGAAACGTAATACGTCTACATAACACCAGGCGGCGCCACTCTGTATTGTTGCCCAAGTAATGAAAAAACCGCAGCTGATTGAATGACGCTCACATGGGTTTGTTTTCTCCGGATATTGAGAGCCAGACTGTCATGGCGGCCGTTCAGAATACGATCTCATATTGTACTAAAATAGTTCACTGAAACATGTTTCTGAAAACATTTTAAGCGAGAAATAGGCCGTGCAGTTGCTGAATCTGTCTTCATTTCAGCTCAACAAAGATCAGTTTAGAAGATTTTTGTCAGATTTTGAGACTCTAGTCACACTCATTCCGCTCGCCATTTCCGGGTGAGTCCCGACTGCCCTGCCGCCGACTGAACATAGGTTCGTTGGAGATGAACTGCGCCTCGCCTGTAAAGTAGACGAGAGCAGGCGACAGCAGCCGGGGACGGTGACAAAAATCTGCTCTCAAGTCAGACAGTTTCTAGCTGTTTCAGCAGCCTTCAGCAGGACTAAATAAGCCAAATTGTTGCTGCTGTTGTTCTGAAAGACATTTAACATTCTGAACTTAGCAGAACCTTTCCTAGTTTGTTTTTTTCTTCATATTTGCAAAGTTAAGTGATTTAGCATTTAAATATCCATTATTACAAGCTTCAGTCTCAATTTAAAAAAGCGATTAATTGCGATTAATTACAGCAAATTGTGCAATTAATTCATTAATTTTTTTTTAAACGATTGACAGCCCTAGTATAAATGTTCAAATAACATACTTTTAATTGTTATTTGGCTGTGAATTATGTTGAATGAATTTCCCCCAATATGTTTCACGAATGTATGAAATAATCACGGTTTAGCCTACTATGCCATGATATGATATCAAGGGCGTTGTATTGAATCAACAGCCACGTGCAATTTAGCTAGCAGGTGAAGGTGAAACTAAAAATGTGCCAGAACTATTGACTAATAATACAGGCTTAAATTAACTGACAATATAAGTTATACGACTTACAGTTGTACATGTTGCACACCTGCCATCTCAACCGTGTCCTCCGGACAGCCTGTCTCTTTTTTCTTTCTCCCTTTTCTCCGAGTGGCACGCGTGCCCACTCGCGTTGTGAAGCACGTGTCTGCGCTATTCTCCGTCGACGTGCTCTTTACAATCACTGCTGATAGACGGCTTTTTGTATATATATTTCTGATACCGTGGCGGGAGAAATCTAACCGTGGTGGACCGCCACTTGCCAATCAACATAGAGGAAACACTGTAATCAAGTTGACATTATAGCACACTGTGAACAGAAGTGAATCATAGACACTATAATTGACAAGGGAAAGATAAGATGCTTTAGTATGTGTGGGTCATAAAGAAATCTCACAACAGAAATCCAATGATGAGTGATTTTCTATTATTCACATTTATCCACGGGGGAAGAAGCAGACTGCAACCGATCAAAATTACATATTCCAAAAAAACACGTTCATTTTTATTTCATTAACAATGCAAACATTTATATTGACACTGACCTTGTAACGATGGCTTTTGTGCACGCTGTCCTGAAAGCAGTCCATGCACAGGACACAAGTGGGATCTATTGCACAATCCCTGCAATAGGTTGAAGAAGATTTGTTACTCGAGCGAGCAAATTTCATTATACAGTTTATTACAAGTACCTGTTTTCAATGACTATGATCATTTTAAGACACTTTTTTATGTACACACACATAAAACTGAGACCCTTTATTTTTTATTCCCAAGTTATTTTAAAGTTACTCATCATTGTTGTGTTAACGTGACTAGTTACTAAAGTTTTTTTTGTAGTTGGCAAGTTATTGAGATTTGTTTGTTGTCCTAGGGTATATACCATTTATTAAGAATAAATTTATTAAATACTATATGCATCTGTCTGAATATAGTACCTTGTTTATTGAGAATACCTACTAGAATACACCCTGGTATTTTATTATACCTAATTATGCAAGGATGTACCAGTAATATCTTAAATATGACTCCTGTGGCTTTATACAAAATCCAGTAACCTCCACTGGGGCCGAATACAGTTTTTTTTATAACTGCATTTCATGCCTAAATGTTAGCAACAAATATTAATAATAATAAATCTAAATATTTACATTAATCATCCACTACTCAAAATTACTAATAAGAGCAAATAAATACATAGTATTTTATCATAACTGCTATTGTTATTGCTGTTATAACTTGTTTATTAAAGAAGATCTAAAATGTTTTTAGACCTGCAGGAGTAGACAGTCTCTCCCTCTTTGAAGACACGTCCACAGAGCTGGGAGGAGCTGCTACCCTGCTTGAGCTTCTCCAAACCCTCCTGAGGATCCTCTCCAAACAGGAAGCACTCCAGAGGGTAGAGGAGCCGGCTCTGCATGAGCTCCTCTTCCTCCTGAGGGCTGGACTCCTTTTTCAGGCAGAAGATCTGTGGCACCTGGTCCTTCAGGTAGCAGAACAGCTCTGCCCTGCTGTCTGCAGCCTCCAGCCATTCCTGCAAGACAACAGAGAAAAGCATGACTCGCACCACACACTCCACCTTATGACTTATAACCACATTTATAAGCCAGCATTTCCATAGGGATACGCAGATAAACTTTAGCAAGGCATTATGATTACTAAGTAACAATTAAACTTCAAATCTTGGCTTAAGGGCTTTTGATAAAGATGTAAACTTTTGCGATAAAGGCAGAAATATGTTATTTTGTATTGACTGCTGCTAATGCTACCACAAAGCAGAGCTTTCAAGTTGTTTTGTCTTTAGAAATCTGAAATGCACCACAAACAGCCTGGCATCAAAATAAAAAAATTATTTAGTTTTAATAGTTATTAGTAAGGAAGTAGTCATACTGCTTCCTCCTAATGTCTGCCAAATTAATGAAGCCTTTTCACATTGACACTTCCTGTATTAGATGGCAGCTGGGTGAAAAGCACCATGTACACAGGGTAGTTTTTACTGTTGGAATTGACAGACATCTATGAAGCTAGAATGACTAATATTGGTACCATCTATATATTATATACGTTAAAAATGAATTAAATAATTAACAATTAATAAAATTTCTAATCAGTGACTGGAAGGTGAACTTAGGTAATTCAACCTAAATTTGGGAGTGTGAATAACACTTGTATTGACTTCTTTACATTAAAAAGGGTAGAACCGTAGGCCTAGAAAATAGTTTCAACACCCTACGGAAAGTGTAAGTTGAAACGTAGTAGTTTATCATGATAAACATTTTACAGTAATCACACCTGTGCATGAATTTGGATTTCTATACAGTGCCCTGTTTTATACATACTAGATTGCTCCAGCATTTGTTTTTTTTCCAATTTCATTTCATAAATTTTTTTTCAGCATTCATACTGGCAGTTAACTGCTGTAGGGGAATACTGCACATTGTACGTGGAGGCTCGAGTTACACTTGCTAAATAAAATATATTATCCAATCATTTTCATATTTTAAAAGTGCTGGCTCTGCAAGGTTTGGCCACATCTGCTGCAAACAATGTCTGTCACTTTGTTTGTTGTACTCCATCAAGTCAATGTAACTGCAAGTGACAAACTGAAAATATCTAATGTAACAAAAACATATCCAAGTAACGTTAGGCCATTTTCACGTTCACAACGCGAACGACATTTTGGACAATAGTTTATGACTAACAAAACGTTGCAAGAGTTTGAGGTCGGAAAACAATCGGGACAATGGTGCTTAAAATGTATAAACTCATGGAAAACTCATGTTGAAGCGCTTTGGACAAAGCGCCCACCAAAATACCACAGGATGGTTATTAACACAACGGACAACACTGACATATTTCCCCAGACTGTGTTGTGTACAACAAGTACTGGCTCCAAAACCAGCAACATACACTCACTGTTGGTAAGCACTAAGCAGTAAATATCGCAGCCTCTGCAGAGACATTTTAACCATTTAGGTAGCTAGCACAGGAGCTAACCACGAATGCTAACCTGGTAAGTAGATGCCCTTTAACTGCCCGGTCAAACTATTTTGTAGAAAGGAATTGACACATTATACTTCAGGGTTTTGTCCTTGAGTGTCAGTAACCACTGACAGCTAGCTATATTAGCTGTTTAAAAATCATACCTTGCTGAGCTCCAGTCCGTCTAAGGATTTCTCACCCTCCGCCATATTCCATTTGCCGTAAAGGAGGTATCACTAGGAGACTGTTCCACTTGTTATCGAAACCTTTTGCGACGCTATTAAACCATAATTTGAACAGTTATAAATATTTGAATGTAGTTAAGCACAGATATGCTAGTTTATTAATCAAATAGGACACTTATGTATTAAAATTGCCCGTCAATATGCCTCTGGTCAAAGCAAGCATTTTGTAAACAAAAAAATCTGATAGACTCGCCCTCTGGTGGCGATATTAGCTAAGTTAAGGGACGTCATTCCCAGCTCCGGCTTCCGAGTTCCGAGGTAAATGGAACGCACTATAAGACCATCTATAACATTTTTGTCAATTGTTGTTATATTACGGATCAGTGTCTCTATGTATAGTAATAATTGCATTGCTCTGAATGTCCCACACAGCCAGTGATTTCCATGATGTCGCCGGTATACATTTTTAAATCCGCAAATGGCGATATGAATGTAGACGGTGCAAGTGTAGGAACCGAGCCACTAGAGGGCGCCGGTCGAGACTGTCCCTTCTTTCCATGGTAATGAATGCAGCGGGGCTAGAGGTCAAAGTTGAATGTTTGACAGAAAGCTGAATATGGATTCCATATTTCATGAGAAAGTAAGTCACAACGTTTAACTTAAAATATTAAGCCCCAATTAATTTGTCGTGTTTATTCGGAAAGCCTTGGGCCTTCTGGCGACGGTTTGTTTACCGGCGCTATCTGGCCGGTGTTGAGAGATTTGTTGTGGTGTTTGGCAGTATTGTTGTCCAGACAGCTAAAATGCTAACTGAACCTGCTAGTCAGAGATATGAAAAGTTTCTTTTCAGCTAGGAGTAACAACGCAGGAAGTTTTATAACAGCCGCAATCATGTTGTTTTTGTCAAGTTAGAAAACGAACTGGCTTAACATCGCTAGCTATCTGGTCTCATAAAACTGAGTAACGTTAGTTGTTTTTGTTGTTTAGCGTTACGTAAGCTAACTGTTTGTAGCTTTATTGGTGTATGGCTGTTACCGTGGGGACAGACCAAATCCATAACATTTGAGAATTAACGTTAGTTAATTCCATGTCCATAAAGCTAACAATTTTATCTTGCAGTGATGTTAGAAGTGGCATTATATGTATTTATGTATTATGTTATTGTATTTGTAGCAAGAGGGCTCTCTTTGCGCCCAACACTGTCTCAACAACCTCCTGCAGGGTGAGTATTTCACTCCTGTGGATCTCTCCTCCATTGCTCATCAGCTTGATGAAGAGGAAAGAATGAGGATGGCTGAGGGAGGTATGGCCAGTGAGGAGTATAGGACCTTCTTACAGGTGATGAAAAGTAAATTCTAGTGCAGCAGCCTATTTACACATGCTCTTAACAAACTGTTTTCAACTTTATGTTTTGTGAATCTGTTTCTAGCAACCATCTGGTAACATGGATGACAGCGGGTTCTTTTCAATACAAGTGAGAGATTCAAATTTTTTCATGTTGCTTAATAACAACCATTATAAGTCAGTAATTTCAATTCCCTTTTCTGTCATCTAATTCTTCTAGGTAATTAGCAATGCACTGAGTGTGTGGGGCTTGGAGCTAATCCTCTTCAACAGCCGGGAGTACCAGAGCCTGATGATTAATCCAATGTAAAGTGTTCAAGACTTTATTGTGTAATGTCTTAATCACATAGCTACTTTACAGTTAATGTGACAGCAAATCCTACTTGCATGTTTCAGAAATGAGAAAGCCTTCATATGCAACTACAAGGAGCACTGGTTTACTATACGCAAGCTTGGGCAACAGGTATGAGGCACTTGTTATCATAAACAATGTTAACACAGCTGGGTTTACTAAAAATCATTGTTTTGTTTTCATTGCAGTGGTTTAACCTGAATTCGCTGTTGACTGGACCAGAGTTGATATCAGACACCTATCTAGCACTTTTCCTTGCACAGTTACAACAAGAAGGTATTGTACAATTTACTTTTATCATACTATATTTAGTTGTTGCAAAGCATAAATGATTCTGAAAGTTGAATTTGTGCAGGTTATTCCATATTTGTGATCCGAGGAAACCTCCCTGAGTGTGAAGCAGAGCAGATTCTTGGGATTATGAGGGTGCAGCAGCAGCAGCGACCAAGGCTTATTGGAGAAGATGAAGCCCAGCCAAGTGCAGGGTATGTACTGTATGTGCAGACAGTACAATATGGAGAAGAGAAGTATCTTAGTTTATGTTTGAAGTTGCTAAATTAAAACTTTTTACTTACTTGTGGCAACTGATTAAGCCTTGTACTGTGAGCAGCAGGTCAGCAGCTCTGAGCCAGTCCGAAATGGGCTTTGGTGTGGAGGATGAGGTTGTGGATGAAGATGAAGAGCTGAAGAAAGCTCTGGCACTCAGCAGGCAGGACATAGATGTGGAAGATGAAGAAGCTGATCTTCGCAGGGCCATACAGCTTAGCATGCAAGGTAAATCCTGAGTTTTAAAATATGATATTGTTTCTTCGTTCAGACGAATTGAGGTTTATAAAAACAGTTTTAGTATGAAATTAACAAAACAATTGATTTCATGAACTCACAATTCTTTATACACTGCACTTTTTTTTACCAACATTCTTTTTATTGTTTTCACAACATAACAGAGAAATACAAACAAATACAGTTACATGTCTTGAACAGATACACTGCACTTTTAATTAGGCCTTTCCCATTAATCGCATCAATGAGTCCAATTTATTTTCACAAATTGTGCTTCAGGTTCACAATAATGTTTTTTTAAACATATATTTATCATAATTTTGTGTTTTAGAAATGTCAATACTGAAAATTGGGTCCTTGGTTTTTTATAATATTATAGGAGCAGTGATGAGCAACAAGTCATCAGAGTCGGAAATGGGAAATGTGAAATCAGGGAGCCAGGCAGCAGGGAGTGCTGCAGGAGGACTAAGAGAAGGCCATATTGAGGCGCTTACAGCAGAGGAACTGCGGAAGAGGAGACAAGCTTATTTTGATCGGTAGGTTTAACTGAATGCCTGGTGACTATTGTACAGGGGTGGAAACAATATTGTAAACACAATTCAGTTCAATAGTCTGCCATAAGCACTGTTTTTTGAATTTGATGGTGTCCTCATTAAAACCTCTTTGTTGTTTGCATTTAATTTATAGCTAGAACTGATTGAAGTATTCATGATATTGTGTCCATCCCCTTTGAGTGAACAGAAAATGAATGCATGGATTTTAAAGGGGTGATAGAATGATTATATAGGGTATTTCACACTGTTCCTTATGGTCTCCTAATGGGGTACGTAACATTGGTTGGGCTGAAAATGGCCTAGTTGATATTTTATCGGCCCTTATGCATCCCTGTGTTTTGGCCATTTGTAACAAGAGCTTTTCTTCCAAATATGGTATGCTCATGAATATTTAGATGAGCTGCACGCTGATTGGTTGAGCGAATCCCCAATACAGACGCGACAGAATCTCATATTCCAGACACTGCGATGTTTCCTTACCAAATTCACTTCTGAGACTTTTTTTATGCGAGAAATCAACTATATAAAGCTCAAATATGGGCCGTTTTACGAAAATTGATGGCTAATTGCAAATTTGGTAAGACGTGTCGGACTTTAGGAGCTCCACACAGTCTGACGAGAAATCGGCAGCCTGCTGGGCTCCATACCCAGGGCAAAGTCACCCTTTGTGGATACTGCACTACCGGGGCTCCGCGGCCGGCTGCCGGCATAACTATAATATATTTACGGTTTGAATTTCATCACGCCACTTATATCAGAGCTACCCCAAGGTCTTACAAAGCTAACCGTTGTGTCCAATTTGAATTTAAGATATTTTTATGAACTGAGGGGTCTTGTTAGGAGGAGCAGCAAGCAAGCTATGTGTCCCATTGAATACAATGGGAAATGATTGCGGCTAGCTAGCTACAGTTTTGGCATAACTATAGTATATTTGCAGTTTGAATTTCGTCACGGCATGTATATTATAGGTTCCCCAAGGTCATACAAAGCTTAGCTAACACTTGTCCGATTTCGGATTTCAATTGAATGCATTTTTGTGAATGTCAGAGGTCTCGTTAGGAGGAGGCTAGCTAGCTCTCATTGATGGACTCCAGCTCACCACGGGCTCTATCAATGAGACTCGCGGACAAGAGGCGTTTATTTCCCCGATTGTTTGTTTAAATAACTCAACACACATATCCATTATAAGATTAACTGGAACCTGCAGTAAAAGATTGTGGGCGTAACAAGCTCGCTGACCGCGCTCTGTCACTCACCGGCCGGCCATTTAGCAGGAAGAGGGGAGTGAGAACAGCGAGCTGCAGGCCCTGGAGCTCAGAAAAGGGTGAGTTTGCGCGGGTATTGAGCACTGGGCTGCCAGCCCTCAATCTAGCTCACAGCAGGCCTGGTTCTGTGACGGAGGACAGGCAGGGCGGCGATGTAGCAACCCAGGCAGCACCGGCTGCTGAACTCCGACACACAGTCGGACAAAATTTGCAATTAGCCATCCATTTTCGTAAAACGGCCCATATTTTAGCTTTACATGGTTGATTTCTCGCATAAAAAAGTTTCAGAAGTGAATTTTGTAATGGAATAGCAGAGATCTGCCTGACCTAGATTGAGAAGACTACCTGATCTCAGGTCAGTTGTGTAGCCTATGTAAATGTTGGGGCGTGACCGTTCTCTTAATACACCCATGGGCGTGACAAAGGTACGGGTCCTGAGATGCTTACGTCAGCTTCCAGCTTTGTTGAGATTCGCCCGTTTTCAGTGGCAGTTTCAAAATATGAGATTTTCATACTAAAGGGGTGTTGATGGGATTTTGAGCTTCTATGTATGTCCTATTTACCCACCGAACTGTCATTATTCAACTATGACGGGGTAAAATCGGTTTTGCATTCTATCACCCCTTTTAATACAAATTCTCTCTGGTGACTTCTTAGGCAGCAGCAACATGCTCAGCCAAACATTCCTGAACAACCAGACACAAAATCAACAGGTGGCTCAGGTAAGTACATCAGATTTTTTTAAATATAAATATAGTGCAGATTATTTAATGAATTTGATCAAAAAGCCTATCCAAGAAATATATGAAATGTACTAACCTAAGCCCTTTCCCCACTTCTAGGATCTGTAAACACTGGCTCTGAAGAGGACCAACAACAAAAACCCAGCCAGTGAAAGTGTGCAAGGTTTGCCTATGTTGTTTACCAGCTGCCTGGATTGGCAACCCCATACAGGGGTAGCTTTGCTCCTTCCTGTAACCTTTTGCACATGCGAACATACAGTAAGGACAGTCAGAAGGCTGAAACATTTCCAGTGGTTAGTTCGCTGACAGGTTATAGAGAAGAGAACTACGACAAAGAAAAGGCATCAGTTAGTCCTATCTAACTCAGTGAGACACTTATGCTGGGAAAAGGGTGACCACAGAACTCATGATGCAGTTAATCCAAGTTTGCAATTGCCTTTTTACCATGGCGCCTTCTATTTCTATTGTACACTGTTTTTTATTCTCGTTTTTTTTTTCTCTGGAAGAGATGGGAATGAATCTTCAGCACACAAAGGGTGTTTTAACTTTGTTTGGGCGTGAATACATACAGTGATGGGTGTTCTGTGAAAGCCATAGGAAACCAATGTTAAGACCACAGATAAGAGTTTGATACATGATGACGGAGCCCCCTACCTTTACATTGGACTTGCGTTTGTAGGACATAAGATGTGAGTTCCAACACCCGCCATACCAGAACACCTTTGGTTTTGAAATTGTTTATGGTACTGAAATATCTTTTAGCCAGCAGCACTAACGTGTGTGGGTCATTTATTCCTCACTTCATCGATCATTTTACTTGTGAACGTGTAAGAGTGAACTCCCAGGGTATTTAGACAACAACATAGTGATGTTATAGCTTTGTTATTATCATTAAGTGTATAAGTAGGCATAATTAAATGTAAGAATAAACAGCTCACAAACATTTAATTCAAGGGTATTTTGTCCATTTTGGATGGATAGTGAACAACATAATTCTATTTAGCTAGTTGCTGAATCCAAGATGCTTATGACTGATGCATATTTTTCATATCTTGTCCAGAATAGGTTAACATGTAATTTGGAACAAAGACGCAATCTGTAAACACCATGAAATTGCATCTAATAGATATATGCATAGTTCATTTTTTCCAGCACAGTATGATCACTTAAAACCAAAAAAACGTCTGACATGTCCAACCAGCCTACCCTAGTATATGACTTCATCTACTGTTTCTCCTCATCAGTATTTCTCATTATGGGGAATTTATTATAAAGAAAGGATTGTTAAATTGAGGTACATCAAATTGATTCTCACTTTGATGTACCTCCACAAAAAGTTGATAGTTTTACCCTGAAATATTTTTTTAATTGTACTGATTTGACTTATCCTGTATTTCAATAATACTTTGTTCACATCAGTTATACAAATATACATTCATGTGCACTGAGGTTGCCTTGAGTTAAAGCTATGGAAGCCATTAGCTAATCGATGACCTTCAGAGATAACAGTAAAATAGTGAGAATGAAGGGGGACTGACAAATTTAAAATCCAAAGATAGAACAAAACATCAAAAATGTTTCACCGTGCATTAACTCTCTCTTCTCTTGGTTTTATAATTTTATAAAATCATGTTGCAACACACAATGTTAATAAATAGACCACATAACAGCATCAAAACTGTTAAGTTTGTTTAAAGTAATTATGTTTTCTGGAACCAGTGACTGCTCAGCATGGATTTATCTTGATTCCTCCACAAAAGTATTGGATGTCATTCAAAGTTGGACTTCTTGTGCTGTATGACTTCCAAGAAAATTCCATGATTTCATTATTGTTTTGGATTTGTTAGGCTTTTTTTCTATTCAAAATGCACTTGCGAAAGACTATAAAATGTTGGTAGTTATCTTTATTTTCACTCACTACATTCTTACAATAAATACTCATCATTTTTGTTGTATTCCACATGTTACACATCCTTTCATTTAGTGTATTAGTTCTTGTTCCAGGATTAAAGTGACATTCACTCCCCCTGAAGTTTCTCACGTCTCAGTTTTTGTAATTCAACGTTAACATGAAGTTATTGATGGTTCTTGTGACATCGCCTCTGGAAAAGAGGCCCTGAATGTTTGAAAAACAGCTCTGACTCCATTTGGAACAACACAAGAGGCGGTGTGTCGTGGTTAATATGTAACGCTCAGAGCACACTTGCACTTTGTTTCCCCAAATAATAGATGGAGCTTTCTGAAGCAATCTTGAACAAGCTGAATGGTACGTATGACAGTTAGTTCATCTTACAGACCGTTCTTTATTTAGTCACAACTATCTATTGCATTTCAAAACTGAATTCGTCCAAGTGCTTTTGGTGGTTAAAATAAAAAAATAAGCTATTTATGAGATTCAGTCTGCTTGATATTATTTTAGTAGATGGGTTAGTTATCGTGTTACTGTTAAATTGTGCTTTTATTATTATCTTGACATCTACATGTCTTCGTGTTTCAGGTTGTGCAACCAAACCTCTCAAAATATGGCGGTACACAAAATGAAGATGGGATTTATGTTTATTGTAACCTATATGTGCTTCCTTGCTCCTGTCCACCAAGCGCACCTTCCAAGCGCCACCATCTCAGACCTTTCCTTCAAAAATATGGACTTTGCCATGAACCTATACAGAAATATATCCAGCTATCATGACAAAAACATCTTTTTCTCACCTCTGAGCATTTCCACCAGCTTTGCTGCTCTCTTAATGGCTTCTGATGGTGTCACACACGAGGAAATACTGAAGGGACTCAACCTGGAGGAGCTGGAGCGGGCTGACCAGCCAGAACTTATCCCAACACTCTTTCAACTCCTTCATGAGGGAATCGTACAGAATGGATCACTGAAACTGGACCAAGGCATGGCCCTCTTTATGCGCCAGCAGTTTGCGGTGAAGGAGGTATTTAAAGGCCAAATCAAGAGGTTTTTTGACGCGGACATCAAAAGTGTAGACTTTGCGGACACAAAAGGGAGTATCAGCTTCATCAATGAGTATATCAAGCACAAGACTGAAAACAAAGTGACCAAGATGATTTCCACCCTGGATGCAACGACCCAACTCATGTTGATCGACACAATTTTCTTTCAGGGTAACTTGAATCACTCTTGTGCAGTTTAGAACTTTATCTTGGGTCGTTAATAACTGTGCTTTGACACCCATTTGTGTTTTTTGCCTTTGACCTATAGTGTCCATAATTAAACATTATCATTCCTTTCACAGGAGCCTGGCAGATGCCTTTCAACCACAATTTAACTGAAAATGCACCGTTCTACATTGACAACTATAATATTGTGCAAGTGCCGATGATGTTTTTAGAAGATAAGTTCTACTCCATGGAAGATGTTCCTCTTGGTGCCAGGGTGCTGAAGCTACCATACCAGGAAGGTGTTTCCATGCTTATCCTGCTCCCCAACAAAGGCATGGACTACACTGTAATTGATGATGGGATCACTGCTGAGAGGTTCCTCAGCTGGATCAAAAAGCTGCAGAAAATGTAAGTGCATAGAAAGTCATTATGTGGGAAATGTTTTACACTCACCTGTAAAGCTTGTCTTTGTTTAGTTTTTCTACTATTTTACTGTCTGTATTTTGTTGTATTTTAGCTATTACTGCCAACACTTTGTGACATTTTCTCTAGAAAGGTGGTGTAAAAAGCACACCTGCATATATATAATATGCACAAACATGCTTTTTTATATATATATATAAAAGAACAGAATTTCAAATACCTACAGCAACAGATAACAAGTGTATACTCAACACAGCAAACTGGAGGTCAACATGCCCAAATTCAAGATGGAGGAGTCATATTCCATGCACGATATTCTACCAGACATGGGCATGGCCAGTATCTTCAATAATCATGCCAATTTGACAAAGCTGAGTAAGGAAGAAGGCCTCAAAGTGTCTGAGGTTAGTTTTCAATTTAACCACGCTGTAACAACATACTTGCATATTCCAACCTCAGCAGATGTTGAATTTTTATCTTGACTGTGAAATCACAGGTGCTGCACAAGGCTGTGATCGAGGTAGACGAGACAGGGACCACTGCAGCAGCTGCCACAACAACTGGCATTATTGCATATTCCTTACCCAGAACCTTCACTGTCAACAGACCATTTTTCTTCTTCATATACCATGAAGACACAAACTGTATTCTGTTCATGGGCAGGGTCATTGACCCCACCACAAACTAGCAGTCATGACTTTGCTGTTTGATTCCTGAAGTGCTTGCACTTAACATTGTGTAAGGCTATTTTGATGCATTTTTTTAATTTTAAATTGAAAATGCTTGTGCTGGTCTGTTCTGTAAGCCTACCTATATGTATTATTACCTATTAATAAAGAATTTACGTTAATGTGCCTTTATTGTGGAATTAATCAAATCATTTCAGCTCTTGGATAACAATATGAGTGACTATATGAGAGCAGTGTAGGTTATATACATGTGAGCACCATCACAAGGACACTTTGGCTTTTTTCTGCACTTCTACCTTTAAATATTTATTAAAAAAACTGCAGACTTGACGAATAATTGTGAAAACTAATAACCAATGACTTATTTACATTTATAATGTTATGCAGATTAGGCTACTTACAAACCTTTGCTGATGGTTGAAAATGAGAAACGTGCCCCTTTATTAATGACTTAACATTTATATCCGCATTATATAACTTGTAGGCCAATTTGGACGAAGTGATTATTATTAATATTAATAGTACAGTACAGGCCAAAAGTTTGGACACTATGAATGAACACATATGGAATTATGTACTAAACAAGAAAGTGTGAAATAACTGAAAACATGTCTTATTTTTTAAGATTCTTCGAAGTAGCCACACTTTGCTTTTTTATTAATAAGGGAACAAATTCCACTAATTAAACCCTGACAAAGCACACATGTGAAGTGAAAACCATTTCAGGTGACTACCTCATGAAGCTCATTGAGAGAACACCAAGGCTTTGCAGAGTTATCAAAAAAAAAAAGAAAAGGGTGGCTACTTTGAAAAATCTAAAATATAAGACATGTTTTCAGTTATTTCACACTTTTTTGTTAAGTACATAATTCCATATGTGTTCATTCATAGTTTTGATGCCTTCAGTGAGAATCTACAATGTAAATAGTCATGAAAATAAAGAAACACATTGAATGAGAAGGTGTGTCCAAACCTTTGGCCTGTACTGTACATTAGTAAAGTCATTAGGCTACTTACAATGTATAAACCTTTTATTAAAGGTGACTTATAAGAAAGTGGTACCAACACATCCAGTCTTAGACGTGTGCCAGTTCTAACACTGAGCTCAGTCAGAATAGAAATGTCTGAAAATATTACTTTCTCTGAATCGTATCAATATCTGATTTTTTGAAGATGATCACACATCGCACTAATCAATTCAAATGTATGTTTTTAAGATACTGTGATTGTTTTGCGACTAAAACAGGATTTGATATTAACATATAGTATCAGAAATGAGTTATTGCTTTGTTATGAATAAATAACATACTAATGACTTCTAAGTTTTAAGTCAGAATTCTAAGTTTAAACTCAGAACTCAAATACATTTTTGACGTGTCCCTAATCCTCTTCCGTATCTCTGTACCGTTGTTCGACAAAATAAAGTTTTTCAAACCACGTGATTAACTGTCATGGCTGCGCCCTCGTGTCATGCGTGGTTGTCAACATTTGTTACAATGTTTTGACATTTAAAAAAACCAAAACAAAGTCAGTGAAGGTAGAACGTTTTTCATTGTTTTTACTTGTAGCTGTTGTATTGTTGTTTATGGATTAGCAAGCCAGTTGTTTCTAATATTACTACGAGCATTCTATACAGTATAACGTTAGTTGGAGTGGCTCGGCAGCTAGCTGCTGGCTATCTTCACACATACGCTTTTAACTACTCCGTTTGAGGGAGCCAAGTCAACATATTGTCGTAACTCCTTATTTATTTGTAGTAAAATGAAGACAAAGAAGATGAAGCCCAGAAACAAACGTCTGTCCTCCGGAGTGCAAAAGCCAGCCAAACGGAACATCCATGTGAAAGGCAAATGGGAAGCTGTGGAGCTTGATCCCACTCTCTTTTCCGAGGAGGGCTTGGAGGGTCTGGTGTGTTTTGAAGAGCTGAAAGATTACCGTCTAACAGACTCTGAGAAGGCTGCAGCTAAAGCAGCAAATGAACTGAAAAGGGAGGAGAAGAAGAAGAAGAAGAAGAAAACGAAGAAAAGAAAAGCCAGCGAGGGAGAGGAGGCTGGAGAGAAGGTAGATATCGAGAGCAAAGAGGGAGAGCAAACAGCTGAACCAGCCAAGAAAAAAGCCAAAAATAAGAAGAAAAATAACAAACTGACTGCAAAGGAATCGGACCAACCAGATAACACTTCTGTAGAAGTGACAAAGAAGGATGTAGTTGCAGCTGAGGAGGCAGGGGGAAATGAAACACCTAAAGAAGACGCTTCAAAAGATACAGCAATTATTTCAGAACCCGATGCCCAATCAAAACCCACAAAGAAGAGCAACAAAAAGAAGAAAAAGAAGCAGCAGATAAAAAAGGATGAAATCCCGGAGACCCAGCCAAACCAGGAGTCTCCATCAGAACTTCAGCCTCTGGAAAAAGAAAAATCCACTCAAGTTAAATTGACAAAGGCCCCCCAAAACAAAAAGATGATGAAGAATTGGACAAATGCAGCACATTCCGGCTCTTATGACAAAAATGCTGATGTTAGTGCATGGAAGGACCTGTTTGTTCCCTCCCCTGTGCTGAAGGCACTGAGCAGCCTTGGATTTAGCTCACCGAGCCCTATACAAGCCCTGGCTTTGCCTCCAGCTATCAGGGATCGTATGGATGTACTTGGGGCGGCTGAGACAGGTAAGATAAAATACCCGTTGTTTTTGTCTCATAACAATATGTCCTCATGTTACCATTAGTGAAGCTAATGTGAGCACTGTCATTACAGGAAGTGGGAAGACATTGGCTTTTGGTATTCCCATGATCCACGCCATCCTTGAGTGGAAGAACGGTTCAGAAAAACCTGTTGATGACAACACTGAGCTAACCACAAAGGTTGAGAGTTTGTATTTACCAGCTGTAGATGAGTCCACAAGAGAAGAAGACAAAGAGGACACCATGGAGGCTGAGGGAGAAGAGGGTGAAAGCATCACAGAGCAGGATCAAGGTGACACAGATGAACATGACAGCGATGATGAACATGATGACATTGAAGAAGAAGAAGATGAGAGGCTAGGGTGTGTTCACGTAATTGAAAATGCAGAGTTTGACTTTGACCCCACCGCTGAAGAAGAACCTGCAGGTGGTCGGAGTCAACCTCTGCTTGGACTGGTGCTTACTCCCACCAGGGAGCTGGCTGTTCAGGTCAAGCACCATATTGATGCTGTGGCAAAATTTACAGGTAGGTCATTAAAGTTTAAAGATTACCAGTTTTATAAAAAAAAAAAAACAGAATTATGAATGTCAAGATACTAAAGATGTAACTTTTGTGTAGACATCAAAACAGCGATACTTGTGGGTGGAATGGCACAACAGAAACAAAGAAGGATGCTAAACCGAAGACCAGAGATCGTTATTGCCACTCCAGGTCGTCTGTGGGACTTGATCCAGGAGAGGCATCCACATCTGCTGAATTTAAGACAGCTCAGGTACAATTTACACCTCTTTCTTATATGGTACAAAAATCCCCCCTCTAAACCAAAAAAATGAGAGAAAAAACTGACTGCCATTTGTAGTTAGCTATTGTACATTGAATGTGTCACATCAATTAAATATTGTTGTAACTTTTCCAACTCTGCTGAACTGAGGTACCTACAATATTTGGTTGTTGCCATGACCAGTGTCCCAAATACAATCTGTTTGCATTCAAAGGACCTACAGTACATTGCAGCACCAGCTAGCGACGTAGGAAAAACAAACGCAATAAATATCTTACTTACTCAGGAAAAAAAGGAACCCTCAAATATGTCTAATAATATGGTATTATTATCCAATATGGTAAACTAGCTATAGATAGATAGATAGATACAGTGGGGGAAATAAGTATTTGACCCCTTGCTGATTTTGCAGGTTTGCCCACTTACAAAGAATGCAAAAATCTACAATTTTAATCATATGTACATTCTAACAGTGAAAGACAGAATCGCAAAGAAATTCCAGAAAATCACATCATATGAATTTATTAAAATTGATAACCATCTGATGAGGAAAAACAAGTATTTGACCCCCTGGACAAACAGCATGTTAATATTTTGTAGAAAAAGCCATTATTGGCCAGCACAGATGTCAAATGGTTTTTATAGTTGGTGACAAGGTTTGTGCACATTTCGGCAGGGATGTTTTCCTCCCTGCAGACAGCCTCCAAATCATTCAGGTTCCGAGGTTGTCGCCTGGCAACTCAATTTTAAGCTCCCTCCAAAGATTTTCAATCGGATTCAGGTCTGAGACTGGCTAGGCCACTCCAGAACCTTGATGTGCTTCTTCTTCAGCCACTCTTTTGTTGCTTTGGCGGTGTGCTTAGGGTCGTTGTCGTGCTGAAACACCCATCCTCGACCCATCTTCAGCTCTCTCACTGAGGGAAGGAGATGTCAGTCCAGAATTCCACGATACATGGCCCCGCCCATCCTCCCCTCAATACGATGGAGTTGTCCGTCCCCTTGGCTGAAAAGCACCCCCAAAGCGTGATGTTGCCACCACCATGCTTGACGGTGGGGATGGTGTTCTTTGGGTTGTACTCGGTGTTCTTTGCCCTAGTTGAGTTGAGGCCAAAAGTTCTATTTTGGTCTCATCTGACCACATCACCTTCTTCCAGGCCTCTTCTGATCCAGGTGGTGAATGGCGAACTTCATGCGGGCCTGTACATGTTTCTTCTTGAGCAGGGGGACCTTGCGGCGCTGCAGGATTTCAATCCATGACGGCGTAGTGTGTTACCAACCGTTTCTTTTTGTAACTGTGGTCCCAGCTGCCTTCAGTTGATTCATCAGTTCCCCCCTTGTGGTTTTGGGATGATTCCTCACCGTTCGCATGATCAGGGACACCCCACGAGGCAAGATCTTGTGTGGAGGCCCAGACCCGAGGAGGTTGGCGTTGGTGTGGTGCTTCTTCCATTTCCTGATAACTGCAACCGACAGTTGATCTTTTCTCTCCAAGTTGCTTTCCGATTCTCTTGTAGCCCATCCCAGCCTTGTGCAGATCAACAATCTTGTCCCTGATGTCCGTAGAAAGCTCTTTGGTCTTGCCCATGGTGGTGATGTTGGATGCTGGTTGTTTGGGTGTTGACAGGTGTCTTTTATACAGGTAACGAGGTGAGGCAGGTGTATTTGATGTAGATAATTGGTTCGGATTGGGGCTGTGTCTTAAAGAAAGACTAACTGGCTTGTAGGAGCCAGAATACTTGCTGTTTGTCCAGGGGGTCAAATACTTGTTTTTCCTCATCAGATGGTTATCAATTTTAATAAATTCATATGATGTGATTTTCTGGAATTTTCTTTGGGATTCTGTCTTTCACTGTTAGAATGTACATATGATTACAATTGTAGATTTTTGCATTCTTTGTAAGTGGGCAAACCTGCAAAATCAGCAAGGGGTCAAATACTTATTTCTCCCACTGTAGATAGATAGATAGATAGATAGATATTTCAGCCCCAGCTTACATCCAGGACATGGTCAAACCATACACCCCAGCCCGCCCACTTCGCTCTGCATCAGCCAAACTGCTTGCTGCCCCCTCACAGCGAGGGAGAACTAATCACTCAACGAAATCCAGACTGTTCATTGTCCTGGCTCCCAAATGGTGGAACGAGCTCCCCATCGACATCAGGATGGCCGAAAACCTACACATCTTCCGCCGAAGGCTAAAAACACATCCCTTCCGACTACACCTCGGATAAAAAAAAATAAATAAATAAAAATTCTTGATCCTGCACTTTCATATGTCTCTTTGTAGCTTTGCTTATTTAAAAGCTAATGTACTTGCACTTACTACTTGTCTGGAGTTTGAACCTTCACAGTTAAAAGCACTTAATTGTAAGTCGGGTTCGATTCCCACTGCGATACATCAACCAATGTGTCCCTGAGCAAGACGCTTAACCCCTAGTTGCTCCAGAGTTGTGTGACCTCTGATATGTAAGAATTGTAAGTCGCTTTGGATAAAAGTGTCAGCTAAATGTAATGTAATGTAAATGCTCTTGGATGTGTATTCTGCAGGTGCCTAGTCATTGATGAAGCAGATCGCATGGTGGAGAGAGGCCACTTTGCAGAGCTGGAGAGTCTGCTGGAGATGCTGAACACCGTGCAGTTTAATCCCAAGAGGCAAACTTTTGTGTTCTCTGCCACACTGACCATGGATCACAGCCTGCCCAGCCGCCTCCTGCAGAAGAAGAAGAAGAATCTGGACCAGAGGAACAAGCTGGAAGTTCTCATGGAGAAAGTGGGGATCAAGTCCAAACCCAAAATCATTGACCTGACCAGGAAGGAGGCAACTGTGGAGACCCTGACTGAGACCCGAATCCATTGTCAGAAGGAGGAGAAGGACTTCTACCTTTATTACTTTTTGCTCCAGTTTCCTGGCCGCACCATGGTGTTTGCCAACAGTATAGACTGTATCAAGAGACTGAACTCCCTGCTGGTTATCTTGGACTGTACTCCACTGCCTCTTCATGCCAACATGCACCAGAAACAACGCCTCAAAAACCTGGAAAGGTTTGCTGAGAGGGACAGGTGAGGTTTGCACACACATGCAGTAGCGGTCTGAAGGTGTTTGCCTCAGGTTAGGTTAGTAATTCTATTTCTGTGATTAAAATATAAAACCCTGTTAACTGCAACTAAGGCCTTAAGGGTTTTTTCTTGTATGTGTGAAAAGTCCTGGATTATGTTTCCCATGACTAGTTTCATCGTTGAGTTTTATCATAATGCATATCTAATACGTTTGCAACCACAATAGTTTGGCAAATTAAAATGTGTCTCTCCAATAGTGCAACATTTTCAAGTTTTTAGATTTTTTTTTTTGTTTTAATCAACAGAGGGAGGAGCTTCTTCAGTGGATAGATTTGCAGTCCCCAGTTCTTACAATAAGCTCTGACATAGAAAATGATATTCACACTGCTATTCTTAAGTAGTAGTTACTAAACCTCATTATTCTCATCTCTTTAGTGACACTTCCTTTGGCATGTAATCAACCTTAACTCCACCATTCGCTCATTGCTTACTGTATTGACACTTATATCATATTCACAGTTGTGTTCTACTGACTACTGATGTCGCAGCTAGAGGACTGGATATCCCCAATGTTGAGCATGTTATTCACTACCAGGTGAGCTTTTTTTTTTTTTTTCCATAGCATTTATTACTTTTGAAAGCCAGTTACTTATATTCAACCAACATGAGTATAGTCCTATATAAACAATGGTACTAATTACCTGTAACCACTATGTATTACTGAGCCATAGTGCAGGTGATGCTGAATTTCGGTTACAGCTGTCAATATTGGTTATACATGGCCAGATATGATTTTTAAGAATACACCTTTTATAGCTCTCTTAACTGCAATAGTGTGTTAGAGGCTGTTCTGCTGCAACATATGCATAAAGAAAACCTTTTGTGTAAATGTTATCTGGTGTAATTATTTCTAATGTTCTCCTGTGAACATCAGGTTCCTAGGACATCTGAGACTTACGTCCACCGGAGTGGCAGAACAGCGAGAGCCACCAAAGAGGGTCTCAGTTTGCTGCTAATAGGCCCAGACGACATGATGAACTTCAAAAAAATCTACAAGGCTCTTGGGAAGGACGAGGAGCTTCCTATGTTCCCCATAGAGATCAAATGCATGGAAGCCATCAAGGTGAGTTTCAGCATTAGGTCCTTCCTTTGTCACATTTAAGAGGTGATATTTGACTGTTGAGTGCGTTCCTCCACAGGAGCGGGTGAACTTGGCAAGAAGGATAGAGAAGATTGAGTTCCACAACGGCAGGGAAAAGCAGCACAACTCCTGGTTCAGACAAGCAGCAGAGGCCCTGGAGGTGGACCTGGATGATGATCTTTTAATTGGTAAGACCAACATAACACAATATCTTGTAATAGGTTCCCTTTATTTAAAAATGTTCAAATACAGACAAGTGAATATGCCATCTATGTCTACAGGCAGAGCTGGGGATGAGGAAGGGGACAGAGAGCAGCAGAAGATGGTGAAGGGGATGAAAAAGCATTTGAAGCATCTGATCTCCCAGCCTGTATTCAAGAATTTGATAAAGACCAGGTACCCCACTCAAATGGGAAAGCTCTCCCTGCCTCACATGCCTCTAGCTGGAAGAGAAAGTGCCCTCACCAAGGTTTCAATACAGGAGAAGAAACCGAAGTCAAAGAAGCAGAAGAAAGAACAGCAGCAACAGTGACATGTTAATGGAATGTGTATTTAGAGACCATCTTTGACAGGATTTATGTAATTGTTTTTACATAATTCATTTAATACTTATTGCACAATGTGCAAAAAAAATTTATTTTCAAATGTTGTTGAATCGCTGTACACTGCAAGACTTTATAAAAAAAATAATAAAAAAGCCCAGTTGGGATTTTATTTAACCAAAGTCAATATCCCTGAGTTGAGCTGAGTCTTCGTGGATCTCCGGTCAGTGTCGAGGTCGTGGGTAGAGAATGTTATAATGTGACGTTTGGTAGAGGAGGTGCAGGGAGGGTTCAGCACCCTCGGGTATGACGTGGTGAGCCAACTCCTGTTCATCACCCTCCATAGAGACGATGTGGATGCAAATATCCAGAGCCTGTGACAGAGCTAAGATGTCCACATGATCACACTCCATCGCCATGACCTCCACTTCCTGAATGAAGAGAGCAAAGACATTACCAAATGTGACAATTGGATTTCTTCGACTTATCCTTTTTGTAAAAACTTGGAACTACAATTCTTTTTCACTAGATGGCAGCAACACTTTGTTACTAACTTGATGACAGTAGACTAATAGATTGGGTGCCTCCACAAAGTTGCAGAAGAAGTCTGCCTGGTTTTGCAGGTGAGCTGAAGTGAGCAGTCTGAGGTACTGCACCACGCTGTCAGACGTCATCTGCTCATTGAAGAGCCTGAGCAGCGTGTCTTCCTGCTCTTCAGCCTGGCACTGCTCCACAACATTAACAACCTTCAAGAGAACAGAACCAATTGGGTATTTTGACACATTGGTTTTACAAGAACTGTCCATCCTAGTTCTACAAGTGTGCTTTGAATACTTTGGATTTTCATTCCCTGCACCTTTTTTAATACAAAGAGATCCAGTGGCACACTAACCACAAAAACATAATAACTTGATCTACAGTATGTTGTACTGTACACCTCATTCTATGCCTTTAAGTGTGTATTATGTCAAACACACCACCTTTATGGGAGCACTGTTATGGCCTACCCAAAGGACCTAACTAATAATCGGCTTGTCTTCTGCCTATCTTTGTTTTATTGAATGGTTCGTTCCCAACAATAAATTCCCCTTATTGAATATTTTAATGGAGTTTTTTCACCAAGACAATTACACTTCGTGCTTTACTGACCTAATGCTACCTGACAAGTAAATAAAATGCGACTGTAAAAGGAAATGTATTATTTACTGTGTTCAGGTGGTGCTTGAAGGAACTCTCATCAAATCCCGCAGAAGAGAAGTCTTCGCAGGTTTGAACAATTTTCTCCTTAAATCTGAAAGGGAAAGACAATGCCACCTTAAATTTTAAGTGACTTCAGTTTGGACAGATGGCAGTAATGATGATAACTGACCTCTGCAAAGCCCTGGCATTGTGTAAGACTGACTCCAAGTGTGCGAAGCACAGGGCTCTGTAGAAGCAGTTTCCATCTCCGCGCACTTGTCTGACGGTGGAAAACTGGCTGCTTAAATCCTAACAAAAGACAATGGGTGTGATTATTATGCGGCGGACAGTTTGAGTTAAGAGGGGTGACTGTGATCACTTATTGCACACTACACCACCCCACCCCAAATACATGTCCTACTTTATATTTGGCACCCGGCGTATGCTCAGGAAACAGCGAAGAAATGTCCTCTCGGCATGAGACGAGGCTGCCTGCCTCCATCTGTCGAGAAACAAACAGCTTTAACTATTTTGAGACCACAGCAGTTTCCGGGGTCGACTGCCCGCACGACATACCTTTGTATTTCAACAACATGGAAACAATGTACGAAAACGTAATTACAGTTTAGCAAGAATCCGTGCGTCAAAGCTGTGTGTCAAAACATTGATGCAATCTTATTTCCATTTTCTTAAACCGGATGTTTGCAGATACCACGTGCTCGTGTTAAAGGGACAGTACAGGGGTTGTTAAATATTGGCGTCATACCTTTGTAGAGGACTTTTTTGCAACCGCCAAGCCTAAAAATTGCTTTAAAAATGGAAACCAGTGTAACCGATGTAGGCAGCGTGAAACATGGTTACCTTTCCCTCTATTTCCATCAGTCGACAGGTACGAGAGTCAACAACAGTGTGGAAGTTATTCAGTGTAAAAAAAAAGAAAGAAAAAGAAATCCTCTGTTACTTAAAAATTCTACATTCGCAAGTATTATCTGCAAATTATTCTTAAAGTATCAAGGTAAAAGTACTGCATTTCAATGTATCTGGTAGTGCTGGGCGATATGGAGAAAATCAAATATCACAATATTTTTGACCAAATACCTCATTATCAATACCACAATGATATTGTAGTGTTGACTATTGGTGCTTTCACATAATATTTACACAATGACATTTTTAATAAATAATCATCAGTAATGTGGATATAATGACTAAGTGGGTAAAGACAAATAATAAAACAGCTAGAACAGTCTGGTAAGTTCAGAAAATGACATCACTTTACTGTAATGCAGCCTTTAAAACCAGGAAAAGACAACACTAGAGACAACCCAGATTACTACTTGATATAAATGCCTAAAAGGTATGTGTTGAGTATGTTTTGCTACTTGCCCAGAGGAGTAGCATTGCAACATAATTGGTGATCACTGTCTGCACAAGAAGATTGCCTGTATGAAAACCTGTATGGCAGTGTCTGGCAACATGGAGCAGCCATATGCATTGCTGCTAATGCTTGGTGTCTTGTACAAAAACACAAACTTTTGTGGTAGATACAGAACAGAAAAAGTAAATGGATGCAACGTATGGTCCTGCATGATATGTAGGATTTACAACAGAAAAGTCAGATTCTCTCTGCTGCAATATATTTACTGTATTTAATAGATACATTCAAGATATCACAGAGACTCCATACTCTTTTCTCATTGCTGTTAGTATAATCAAAATCTGATAGAAATTGCATACATACCATTGCATGTGCTGTTTTGATGGGTATCACTTCTTGTCTGACAGCATCATTTGATTTTAACCATTTTATTTTTAAAATGCAACAATGATTCCACATTCCAGAGATACACATTTACAAACTTCTGATGCTCGAATACACTTGATCACCCTATTTTTAAAATCTGTATGAAACTAGGTGCAGAATTGGGTGCATATCATTTTACATAAAGAGTTTCTAACACTGAAACTGTTACACAAACTCAAAATGTGTATGTACAAAAATATGTAAACTGTTTACTTGCTTTTTTTTCACGCATCTCAAATTCTTAGTTGTCATACTTGTCATGTTTTACTTTTCTTTTGTCAAACTACTGCTTTCAAGGTCAAAAATGAACTTTAACTCTCAACTAACTTTGATTACTGTAAGCAGTGACATCATGTTGGTAAAGTTCTACATCAACTCATTGTCTCACGCTTTCTACCAACTTAACTTGAAGTTTTAATTTGTGTTTTACTGCCGATGCTCTTCATGGCCCTCTCTCTTTTGTCCGTCAGAGCTGTTCTACTTGTCATGGCAGACCCCGACTCCATCAGTCTTCTTGCTCTCCTCTCTGTGTCTGCCTTGTCCTGGATGTACTCCTGAAATCATACTCTTGGTTAGTTAAAAGGTAGGTAAAGAAATGTAAATTACTAGTATAACGATATGAAGATATTACCTTCACCATGTCCATCCTTGTCAGTATGTTCATGTTTTCCAGAGGTCCATATGCTGCTAGATAACACTGCTCTGCAAGGTTGTTGATGGCCATAAGCAAGCAACCCACTTCCTCAACCTGAGTGATAATGGCACGTTCACATTTTTATCCAAAACTCCTGTCTGCAAATTAGCTAAACTCAATAATCTTGAAAGCACACCTTCTCTCTGGACAGGCCTTGTTCCATCAGCAGGTTAACCTCTGCCTGCTTGTTCTTCTCTTTGAGGGTTTCTAACTCACTCTGGAGTTCAGACAGTTCCTTATTGGCCATCTGCAACACACATACAGACTCTAATACGTTGTTCATTCAAGCACTGTCAATTGAAGAAAAGTTGCAGTGAATATATGTGCTTGTCTGACCAATTTTTTAATACTGTGCTCCTGCTTCATGATCTGCAGTAGTCGCTGCCCCTGCTCCACTTCCTCCTCCAGACGCCCCAAACGCTGCAGCAGCTCCCGGTGGGTGATGGACAGGGTCTCGTGGCGCCGAATGATGGGCATAACCAAAGATTCAGACCCATTATCAAGGTAAGCTGCAAGAGATTGCGCATTTTGGTCAATTTGACAGCTGGTGTGTAATTAACTCATTAGGATAAAAAAGCACAGGTACATGTAAAAGTTCTGTTATGGAGGCCAATACAAGTCAGTTTAACTTACTGCTGGGGAGATAATCTAGTGTTTTCATCAAGTAGTCCTCATAGATTTTGTATTTTGCCATTCTCTCCTTTAAAACTTGCTGTCTGTTAATTGAGATATGGTACAACTGAGGTAAAAAGTGACTTAATGGGCATGATCCTCACATTAAGGCTTCGGTTTAAAGTTACCTGGCTCTAAGTTGTTTCAACTGTTCTGTCAGATCTTCTATCTCTCTCTGTTTCGCAATGTTCAGCTCCCGTGCAACCTCATACTTCTTCAATGCTCGGCGTCGCTTCACTTCATTTTCAGCCACAAACTTCTCAAACTTCATCGCCCTCTCTTTAGTCTGGGTGGAAATACAAACCCCAAGGTTTTAGGTATTAGGCCCATGTCAACAGTGAATGTCTAGTCCACAATCATTCATGCTTTCAAGTACTTTCATGGGGTTTCAATTCACCTGCTGTTGCTTTATTTCCAATTCAGACCTCATCTGAGCTAGAGCCTCCACATAGTTGTTAAACTCTTTTCGTTTGAGTGTGAGTTGCTGGTCCACCTCGTCCAACTCAGCCTGCTTCTTCAGAACCAGGGTCTTTTGCAAAGTATTCACTCCTGCCTCAAGGACTCTGCTTGAAGGCTAAACATATAAAACAGTAAAACTCTTTCCATTTACCAAAATATCTTAAAAAGGGAGCCATTACAGGCCACAAAATGATTTTTTGTATTATTATTTTAATAGTATATTTCTTAAATGCACAGGTTGACAGCACATAATTGTATCCTTATTTTTTATCACATGCTTTATTCTCACCTCTGTCACAACAGGTATGTGGTTGACATTGTCCTCCTTCCTGTGTCTGAGGAGGAAATTGATTTTCAGGAACATTCAATTGAAACATTTATAAATGGGATGTTAAAGAGAAGGGAAGTGAACATGCTGCCCATTGTATAGCTAGTAAAAGCACAGGCCTACCTGGAGTCTTCCGATTGTGTTACAAAAATGTTTCTAATTCTGTTTTGCACCGTCAGTTTTAGACGGGGGTCGCTGTTATCTAAAACAGGAAGGGAAGAAGTCGTCATATTGTCGAGGAATCCTGATGAATAAACAAGTCCTGCAGTTATTCCACGTTCGGGCGACCAGAATAAGGACGATCAAGGGTCTTTTTTCGGATGTTTTCCTGGATTTGTGTAGCTGTTGCTTGGGACACCGCGGGCGAGACAACAGGGAATGTGCCGGGATCGTTTCTCGGTTGTCATGGCAACTGCCAAAGAGGCGGTTCGTTTTTATTGACTGAATGAGAGGCATAGAAATGAGATCATTAGAGGTCCGAGACAGCGCTCACTCCGTTCTAATGAAGAGGGGGTTGTAGCCGATTCTGTGGTCTGTCCTAAGACCAGTGGTCTCTGGCAGGGACCAGTGGTCACAACCACTAGGGGCGCTAGAGACACTGGTCGCGACCAGCTCCTCAGTGGTCTTCCCTGTGGTCCCTGTGGTCTGTGAAGCGGCTTTAGTATTGTCAAACCCTTCCTGTCGTTTTGGCAGCACTGTTAGCTGGATAAATGTCAGAGATCACAATCTTTTGTCTATAAAATACACTATATCATATATATTATGATTATTATTGTTATTATTATTGATAATGGTCCCTGCCAGAGACCACTGGTCCCAGGACAAACCACAGAATCAGCTACAACCCCTGCTGGTTCTAATTCTAAAACCGGGAACTAAGTGGTGTAAAAAACCTCTGCTGACTCTGAAGTCCAGGAACTTTACGAAGGGTTTGTGTTCCACTGTTACTGTATTAACTCCATTAGAGCTAACATGATACATTCTGCTACTCTGCAGACTTTACAGGTGAGATGTCCCACAATGATAATAATACTTTGTAAAAGCCTCCTGTTTCTCTAACTTTTTCTACCTCATTGAAAACTACTTCACTGAACGTTTCGTTCTCTGTGTTTGTGCACTAGAGGTTTCGAAGTTTCTACATTAGACTTGTGTAAGTTGCATATTGAACCATGTGGTTTCCAAAACTAGTAGGCATCACAAAATTATTCTTCATCAGATAAATATGAAAACAGTCTTCTGGTGTCAAACTCTGCCTTCACATCATTCTCACGGTCAAATATCCAAGTGAATAAGCAAAACACATTTTTGAGTGGAGGGGGACTTTCTAGATTTATAGACCTTAATTCATAGCGGTTATAGATATGACATGTCATTAACAGGAAAATCACAGGTTAAACTAATACCTTAATGATGGTTGCATCCACATTAGTTTTACCAATAGACTATTTTTCCCAGCAGATATTTTGACTTGAGATAGCAGGAAACCCACAGGTGTTAATAATATGAATAAGGGCTGAACTTCATTTAGCCACTGTACATGCTGACAAGGCTTGCTTTAACAGGATAGAGACATGGTTAATGGTGATTACACCTGTGTTACACCTGCTGTGTCAAGTCAAGTCTGTGAAAAGGGTATATCATTACTGTGTTAAACAGAGAGCAAAGCTGGTAATGTTAAGAAGAAAAATTCCATGTGAACTATATTAGCTATAACTATATAGCTACCCATAGACTACAGGTATTACCACTATCTTTTCTTGCCTGCAGTAAATCCTACCTTCATGATGGTTATAATGTTCAGTTTTTGTTGAAAATAGGGAAGTGCTCTTTCAACTGTGTGGTCCTTTTGGTGAGTGTACTGGTTACATATTCTGTCCAATCCATTTTTAAACATATATAGCAACATATGCACTTGCATCAAAAGCTTCAGAGCTTTAGTCTATGTATTCTAGTTCTTGCAGCTGTAAATAAATACACTGCTAGACTTGTTTGTGTCAAGTAAACCAGAGGCCACTTCCAGTTTAAATGCAGGAAGCCTTTTTCACCTTCCAAAGAAGTTATTGTGAAACCAAAATCTGTGGTCATTGTGTGCACATTTTCACACTTCATTGTCTGATAGTATGAGCTTATACACACAACAGAGGGATACTCTCTTCTTGTTATAAAGGTAGGTCAACACATTTGTAATGTTGAAGCAACTTCTGTGAATGGGGATGAGGAAATGAAGTCTTTGAATTATAGTTCAAGCTAAAAGACAAGTTTTATACACTTGGTCTTCTAAATTTGTGTGTGTGTGTGTTTAACTTTATCTTTGTATAAAAATATACAGTATTTCCTGAGTTCATTAATCATAGTCATAGTTGAGCAAATAAACTGTAACTCCAGCTTTATTTGTTATTCTTACGCCAACTTTCTGCTGCATAACTCACACGAGCTCACCTCGCGTTGCCTCTGGAGCAGCAGAAACAAGTGGTATCAAACACAGTTGTGCATGCCCTTAAAAGGCATTTATCCTTATTGCCTGAGCTGCTGCTCACTGATGTCTGCCCATGCAGATTTCAGCTCTGTCAAATGAGCTTGGTCTCTAATTCATACAGTATGGCTGTAGAGCATATGTGTATTATACTGTGCATGTTGGTATGTTATCTTTTGTTTTAGGGACTTTGCAATCCTGTTCTTTACAATTGCTGTGTTCTGACTTTGGTTTTCTAATCTGTTGGTCTGAATCTCTGGTCTATAAAGAAGACAGCAGCACACTGTTGGATGTCCCGGTCCTCAGACTGGACAACACAACTCCTCCTGTGATGATCGCAGTCAGCAGATCCATGTCTCTTTACCAGAGACTAAACAATGATGTCAAAGACAGGCTGGCTGTCTTCTCTTTGAGTCTCCACACTTCAGCCAACTCAACAGTAAACTTGCTCAGGTGAGGAAACATAATATTACTTTATAAGGCACTTTAGTATGCACATGCTCATGATGTCTTATAATAAACTGTGCTGAATATTTAGAATTGTAGTTCTACAGTTTTGGTGTAGGCTAGTTAACACACACTGAGGGGAAATATGACAAAATGGCATTCCATTATTATCAGTGATTTCATTTTGGCTAACATGGTACAAGTGTTATATCTAAAACTGTAAATAAACACACAAAGAAAAGAGCAACTAAAAGAAAACACCACTGCTCTAATACTTAATGCCTGCAGGTGGCCTGACTGTAAGTGTGCAGCAGCTTTTACTTTCTACCTTAAGAGTCGACATTAAAATGTATACATCTGCATGTCTAAACTGCTGCTATTACTCTAATTTCATGTAGATGCCATATTTAACTTAACATAAAAATATGTATGTGGTCTTTTAATGACAACACCTCCCTCTTGTGGAGAAACTGCAGCCTGCTAAAAGTGAATTAGTGAGTAAGTTACAAGCCAGTATGAGGTGCTTCACATTTTAAAAGAAACGTAAGACACATTAAGCTGATGAGCTCTGCCCAGAGGTCATGAACATGAACAAGTTTGTTACTGTACCCATGTGACTCTAACCAATACCTGGTGGTTTGCCTTGAAAGGAATGGAATCTTTTAATAGGAGTTTTGCCAGACAAACTATGCAGCCAAACCAGATTTGTAAAAAGTTAGGACACGATTTGCTCATTAGCGCCCTCAATAGGACTTCATTTTGAACCATTTTAAGAAGCATATGATGCGAATCATTTTCTTAAAAAAGTTAAAGCTTGGAGATTTTGTGGTAAATACCTGGGATATAAAGTTATTTCATTCTCTCTGGTGTGAAAACATAAAGACAAACAGAGGTCCATGTCTGTAGCTACCACTGAGGACACAGAGGTCACATCCTCAGTATTGCTAGAGGAATATGGAGGTTTTAAGGAGTTTACATTCTACAAAGACACACAAATTATATGTATGGTGGGTTTTTAAAGGCATGATTCTCATATTTTGGATGGGAAGGGGTTTCCAGCGTCAGCGTCAACAGCTTCTCGACCATCACTTGGGGAAATGGGATTTACTGAAAATATAATTGCCGTTTAAAGCTTTAGTGCGTAACTTGCCAAATGAGTTTCTACATTGGGACTATCAGCTCCACACAACTCTCTCTGTATTTCTCAGTATGGATATGTTCAGAAGATTGTGTCGTCCGGTGACTTTCCTGCGCAGAAGCTCGAGTGAAGATGATTATCTCTTCTGAAGAGTCCATCATGTTTTTATAATCCTTACGGAATACGGAATATGGTATCATGTGGACTCCGACAGTTTTGTTGTCATTACTTAGGCAAGGCAAGGCAGCTTTATTTGTATCGCACATTTCAGCAACAGGGCAATTCAAAGTGTTTTACATAAAACATTAAAGAGCAGTTAAAACATTAAAAAACAAATTAAAACATTAAAGTGCAGGTAGAAATGATTAAAAAAAAAAAGTGACTTGGTGTTTTCGTTACCCATTACAAGATTGCAGTAGTTCTACTTTTCACTACGATGTAGCCGTCGCTACAAAGCTTAGTTTAATCTCGGTAAACCTTGATAAATCCGGGACAGTTCACAGTCTGTCTCTTGATAAATTCACAGAAATATCTGACAAGTTAACAGACGTTGTCTTTCTTATTGACCTAGTTCACAGACTAAATCTGACCAATTCACAGACGTGGTCCTTGTATGGATAATCTTAGAATTCCTCATGGGGGCGACAGAAACTATGCACTATATAGCTTTAATTAAAGACAATGTCAAAAATTTTTGGTGCGGTGGTAGTAGGGAAATTCAGATTCATGGCCCCAGTATTTGTAAAATCATGGCTACAGCCCTGGTCACTTTAGTCCATTTGATTTTAGGACCTTACAGTTACCTCCTTTCTTTGTAAAAATGAAGGACTCAAAACAGTAAGATTCAAATAGCAGTAGTGGACACAGGACTGCAATGTCTGTGGCATTTAAAAGTGAGTAGTGTCTGATGAATGATGGTGGGTCTATCTTTAATCTTCTGTAATACTTATTGTTATGCCTTGCTTTGTGTTTTTCCCTTCCTTTAAGATTAGTGCTTTTTATTATCTCGATGCCTAATGTGGAAACCAGCCAATGAAATAAAGGCGCCATGCAAAGAAAGACATCTCGGCTTCGGCTGCATTATCTCCAGTGCAGTTCGCCTTATCTGTGGATGTCCGAGTCTCTTGACATATATGGATAAACCCGTCACCCTGCCGCCTGACAATACAATCCCAAAATAATCTGAGGCAGCACAGCTGAGCCCCGCTCGGCGCTGCGCGCTCTGCTTCGCCGCGCTGTGTGAGGAAACACTGCCGTGAAATCTGTCATCAGTAATGACGAAATTCAGCTATTCTGAATACTTATCTCAGTTCCGTAATGCTGGAGGTAAATGTAATAATGTTCTGTCGCGACTGCGAGGAGATAGGAGGAGAGGAGACAGTCAGAGGGACGTAACGTCAGAGCCGGAGTGAGTCTTTTGTTGTTGTGGGCTGTTTGACACGGGGGCTGTGTGTGTGTCCTTGTGCGCAACTGAGGTCTTCTGTAGCCTATAACTATAGAAGAATATGAGTAAGACGTGTTTAATCTTGGTTGATTTAATAACATAACATACCAATTAGAATTGCTTATTTAGGTCAAATCAAGCCAAATTCAAATCAAGATAATCACCTAAATATAAAGATCCATGGTTGGTTGCATCAAAACTACAGTCCTCAAAGTGCTGATGTGTCTAAAATTACACTTGATTGCATTTAAGTGTGAGTCAGTTAAAGTCTTTTTTGTTTTGGTCCTTTCAAGGGATGTTGAGCCGGTTGTCTTTGGCATCAGGAGAGGGGATGTGAAGGCTGTTAATGATCTGGCAACATCCGCTCCTCTCAGCCTGCTGAAGGAGAACGAAGATGGGTGGATACCTCTGCATGATGCCGCCTTCTGTGGGCAGACAGAGTGTTTGAAGATCCTACTCAGGGGTATGACATGGAAAGCAATGCAAACAGTCCATTTGTTCAGTTAAATCACATGGGCGCAGTATTACAATATGGGAAAGAAAACAGGTCAATTCAAATAGGTGTTTTTGGTGCTTTGTGATATGTACTTTTTTTTTTCTTGCTCCAGCCCATCCAGGTTCGGTAGACAAACGTACCTTGCAGGAGCAGACGGCCTTGCTTCTTGCTGTGTCTTGTAAACACTTGTCATGTGTGCGGTGCCTTCTGGAGAAAGGCGCCGACCCCGACATCAGCAGCAAGAACAAAGAAACCCCTTTGTACAAAGGTACAGCTGTGAAATCAATTATATACAACAATTTCCATTATGGATAACTGTATAACAGCTAAATGACTCAGTGTCTTGTCTGTTTCTGTAGCATGTGAGTTGGAGAATGTGGACACAGTGAGCCTCATTCTGTCATATGGGGCCACTGTGAACCAGCGTTGTGGTCAGGGTTGGACGGCTCTCCATGAGGCTGTATCCAGGGACAACACAGAGATCTGTGAGATGCTAATAAGAGCCGGGGCCGCAATCAATCCACCTAATACCTACAGCATCACACCACTTATTGTAGCAGCTCAGCGAGGACAGATGAGGGCACTGTGTTACCTTATTGGGAAAGGTACTTTTCTACACAATAATTCTCCTTTTCATATTACTGATCCCCATTTAAAGGTTATAAAGGGACAATGCTTTTCTGTAGGTGCAGATGTGAACATGCAGACGTGTGATGGTGTCACAGCGCTGCATGAGGCTAGTAAAAATGGCCACAAGGAAAGCGTAGTAGTGCTGTTGACTAAAAACGCAGATGCCAACAAACCCACCAACTCAGGACTGCTGCCACTGCATATTGCTGCACAATATGGACACCATGAGTAAGTACTATAACTTGTTAGTCAGGTATTATTATAATAGAAAATATTGGTGAAGATGTAACATTTGTATTCACATTCAACATGTACAATAGAGTAGTTATTGTGAATGGAGCTGTGATAAGAGTCATATAAACTGCTTTGTATTTGTTGTCTTTGTGTTTTGTGTTCTCACTTTGTGTTCAGGATTGTGGCCCTGCTTGTCTCAGTGACAAGTCGAGCCAGGCTCCGCCACAGTTGTGTCAGCCCCCTCCACCTGGCAGCAGAGCACAACAGACACACCGTGGCAGCTGTGCTGCTGAAGACAGGTGCAGATGTAAATGCTACACTGGCCAACAGTCATTCCATCCAGTATGCTGATGGACGCGCAACAGCCCTCTACTTTGCAATCGCCAACGGCAGCACCAAGACGGCAGAGGTGTTACTGAACGCTGGTGCTAGTCTAAGCCTAGACCCAGTCAGTCCTCTTCTGATGGCTGTACGGCAGGGCTGTGTCAGCACTGTGTCCTTGCTGCTGGAGAGAGGGGCCGATGTCAATGCCAGAATACCCTCTTATGCTACTACGTTCCCCGCTGTTGTTGCACTTTGCATGAATAACCTCCCTCTACTCAAGTGCCTTTTGGACACCGGCTGCAATGCCCTGTCCTGTTTTACCTGTACATATGGCTGTGCCCCTCACCCAACATCTGGAGGATCCCACATAGGAACTGTTGGCAGCAATGGATATGTTTTGCAGAATGACAACATGTTTCCTTTAAACTGCAGTGAGCCGCCAGAAAGAGCAACACAGGTGTGAAAAATAAGCAAAAACAGTGTCACCGATTTTACAATAACTGACATTTGTATGTGATTTATGAGTATTTTTTTTCTGATTTCCTTTTTCAGTTCTGTGAGTGGATCTCGACATCACTTATGTGTAAATGGGCAGGACCGATCATAGACTTGCTGCTGGAGCACGTTGGTCATGTTCACCTGTGCAGCAAGCTCACTGAACTGCTAGACAGCCGAGAAGAATGGCTCGCTGTGAAGAGGAAGTTGTGTAAGCGCCTGACAAAATCTTATCATCCTGAAATGCAAATATGTCTCTTTCTGTCTTTCACTTCCTCGCATATGCAAATGTTGTCTACAAATATGCAGGCGACAATCCTCTTTATCTTGTCTCTTTGTCTTGTCCACAGCATCGCCTCGTCCACTGCTGCACCTTTGCAGATTCAGGATTCGGACCCAAATGGGGAGACACAGACTGAAATCTCTCACATGTCTACCTCTGCCAGACAGACTGATCAGATACCTGAGCCTGGCTGACTGACTTTTAAGTGAACTTCAAGCAATATAGGCATCAAGAGATGTGACTAAATTTATGTGTTTCTTTTTTTAGCTGCATCTAATATCTTTAATCTGTAAATGCAATTCTCTATGTATAAAATATCTATTTATAACATTTATAACGTGACAACAAGTTTCTTTAATCTGTCCATCAAGAGTGTTTTGTAGTTTCACAGAAAAGCTCAATGAAAGCAAAAATGATCTAATGCCCAAAGGAGTTCTTGAGAGAAGTTGAATCATTTATTTAAAAATAAAAGTCATCGTTTCAAATGATGTGCCTATCAAACATTACTTTGACAAAGAAAAAGCAGTCTATGTCCCACATTCTATTCTCATTGTTGAAAGAGAAAACCGGATGTTCTCATTCATTTGCATGACTTTTGGTACTAAAAAAAAAAGATTATCTGCAGAAAGCTAAAAGTAGAAACTTTTGAACTTACTGTCAGTTTTCAGATACTTGGAAGGCATCAGACTGGCATTGAAGTGAACATGATAAAGTTATTCTACAAGTGCAACTTAGTCCTTTAGATTTAAACATTACAAATAGAAATAAGTGCTTGAGGAAGTGTCTCGTGTACAAATGTTGACAGATAAAGAGTTGGCTGTGTAGAACACAAAATGAAAACAATTAGTCCTATTTACACATCTTGTGTGTGACTGACTCCATTAGTAGGATAATTAAATGAATCCAAACACACTGAAGATCGGCGACTGGACGGTGGGTTTGGTCGGTATAGGTTTGACCACAACGTGCGTGTGAATTTTCTGTCCATAATGATGCTCAGGTCTCTCTGTCTCCGCTGTTTTGCTCCACAGTCCCAGGGGCGGATGGGGGACAACGATGTGACTGTGGAGGACCTGGTGGCCGTGGTACTGGAAGGGGCAGCAGCCGCACACGCTCACACAGTGGTGAGAGGTCAGGTCCAATTTCAGTGTCTCTTTATCCGCAGAGCTGCGTCGACTGGACGCAGACAGAGTGGCCTTTGCATCATCATCATCATAACTCCTTTTCCTCTTTTCGTTTTCACTGCCCTCAGGTGTGCTTGCAGGGTTCTTTTTCCGTCCTAAATGCGAGTGCTCCATTTTAGTTTGGGTCAACTTAGGTTCCTCCCAAAATGAGGCTGGTAGTTGGCGTTTCCTCATAGGCACCTGCTCCACGGCGCTCCCCACATTCTCCACACACCGAGAATCCGAACTGGCCTTCTCTGTGGCATTCACACTCTGGTGAACAGTCCCCACCGGTTTGGCGCACCCATACTCCGCTGACCTGTGCGTGTGGCATCTTGGGACTCTGGAGTACTTCTGAGAGAAACGTTTCAGTTGTTTCTGTAGATATTTCCTGTGATCCACGGAGCGTCTGCACGGAGCTGACTTGTCCAAGGCCGCTTTGATGTCGCTGGATGCCAAATTCACAAAATTCAGCAAGGTCTTGACCTCACTGTCTGCGTTCGCCATTTCTTGCAAAAAACATTTATAATATCAGTCCATGTTGGTGCTTGAAGTCCACCGCCAATACCTGAAGGGAAATCAAAAAACAAACTTAAGCGTTGCGTAATTGCGCATTTTTCTCTGTTAATTCTGCAATCAAGCCTATAGGCTACATTGAATGTGATGCCTCTCAGTTGATATTTTAGGCCTAGGCCTGATAACCCTTTACTCACTACTGCTGGATGAATCCAGACTCTCTCGAAGCCACACGGACTTCTCTCCAGGCTGCAGTAGGAGCACTTCAACAAGTTGAATGAATATAAACTCCTTGTAGTTATGGTGCTTTTCTTGAACCAATCAGCGACCCCAGGCCCCTCACAATGCACCCCAATCAGCCTCCAAGCGCCCTGGTATCGAATTCTTCACCACTGCAAATTGTTGTCATGGAAACATGGATGAAAAAAGCCGCTGAGGGGATGCGATATTTCTCCTACACGGTGATTTCCGCGCGTTTGCCAAACATATCCTAAAATCCGGAGTGTGCATAAATAAAACCGAGAAGTTTTGCTGAAATATCTGTGCATTCTAACTTTATTCTGGAGCTGTTAAAGTTAAACATAGATACCCCTCATACCCTCCCCAAGAGTGATGTCAGCTGCAGGATTTGGTGGGGGATCTAAAGAGTGCATAACCATGGAAAGGGGCTTGAACGCTCAAGAATCTTGTCTTTCTGTTTGCCCCCTCAATCGAGCTACACAAAGACTGAATTACTCATTCAAACCTCGCGGGACAAAGGGAAAGGAGCTGGATAGCACTCCTGCATTTGTAGTCAAACATTTAGAGACTTAAATCGAGTCGTCATGAAGGAGAAAGAGTCGGACAAAGCCCATAGAATTGCCATCAGCAAACATTTTCCTGTGTCATATTATGGGGTCTCCATGGCTCCCTCTGGCCCGCGGACAATAGCACAAGTTTGCACACTCGAATACTGTCACCCTGCCAACGGCAACAAGGGCCCAAAACAGGACAATCCCCAGAGAAAGCATGGGCTCCGCGGGGAAGGTTGCAATGGAGGAGGAAAAGGGGACTTGTGAAATGCTAATTGAGCTTCATCCCCTTATTGAAGTGGAAAAGTAGTAGCTACCTATCGTCCCATTGAACCGCAGCAGCAGTGGAAAGAGATGTGAGGAAACTGTTTGTCTGCTAAGTAACACCTCATGCTGGTGCACTGTGCTACCCTTAAGGCATACCCTGAACCACTAGCACCAGGACAGAGCATTTTTAAAAACATTCTGCAGTCTATATTGAGGCCACAGGCCATTTATTCAGAGTAAGCTGCAGCCAACATGATTGATTGCCTCACTCACTCCGTTTGGGGTTGTCTGAGGAGAGCCCTGCAGGTCTATATGTGCTCTGACTGGTCTATCTTTTTAGGCGGTACATCCCTCTTGTTCTGGAGAGGCAATGGGACCCTATTGTCCTTCTCTCTTCTTCTTCCCTTTACCTCTCTGTTCAGCTGAAAAGGCCAATTAACAATGGGGCTCCCCTCCCCTGGCCTGTCACCCCACTCCTGTGCTTTTGAAGTGAGGGAGAATGAGGAAGCACAGTGGCATCCATAAATCACACGTTGTGACGGCTGTCCTTGTGCCAAGACAGGTGGACGGGATGTTGGTCTTTCATTTCATATCTCTGGTACACACATGCAAACTGCGTGAATAAAATGCAGCCTGGGAGTGTGTGGGGTCTGATGATATACAGTAATGTTAGAAAATATTGAACTATCATTTCTTGCCATGTTTGCATTCTGTAAGACTTAGTTGTAATTAAACTTTTTAGTGGTCACTACTTGTTTAGTTCATGTTTTGTTAAAAACCATATTCATTACTAAATCACAATAGTTATTTGTAATAAGCAGCTTAAGTATGCAGTGCACAGATCATATTAAGCAGAAATAACTAAGGATGTTAAGTTTCTGTATGGGAGGGGTGGGGTCATTTGAACTGTTCTGTGCTAAAAAAATTTTTTGTCAATGTTTTGGTTGTGCATTATTATTATTATTATTATTATTATTGTTATTATTATGAGTTATGTATGGTTGATTTAGTGTTCATGTTTATCTACATTTATTGTTGCACCATGACCGAGATCCAGGCGGGGGGACTCATGGGCTCTGGGCAGTGAGAAAACAGGTTACTGTCACATAGTTAATTGGAAATCAATAACTCTGTCTGCTGATTGAAACTTTTCATACAGTACAATACGTTTGACCTTTGCAATGTTTTGTGTGTTGATTTCCTCTCTGTTTAATGGCTCTAATGTATTGTATACATTGTTGTTAAAGTTATACTGTCATAAAGGAAAAACAATATTTATATTAAATTATTTTTCTAGTAGTGATAAGTAGTAGCCTGTTTTATATTTGTTGTTTATTTGCATGTTTAAAGCTATAGTGCATATTTTCTGTGTCCCCCATAAGGAATTATAAGTAATGACGCAATTGCTTGTAGCCAAGGAGAACATGGAGGATTAAGGAAACATGATGGACTCTTCAGAAGAGGTAATTTTCTTCACTCGATTTTCTGCGCGCAAAGTTGCTGGAACGGAGAAATACAGAGAGAGAGTTTTGTGGAGCTGATAGTCTTAATTAGCTTTTTATCAACTCATTTGGCAATGGCTTGAATGTAACAGACGTTCATTAATATAAAAAAAACTTACGCACTTAAGCTTTAACTTCATTTGCTTATTTTAGACAACATGACTCCAGAAAAAAAAAATTATGTTTAATTATAATTTTTAGTAATGACTACTAATGTCAACTTGATTTGTCTACTGCATCAACTTACTGATCTGTAAGCGGTCAACAACTTGACCTGTTAAGTTTCACCTTGTGTAAAAACTAAAATGGTTTAACAGTGTGGTAGATTCCCAGAGGAGCGCTAATATGACTCAAATCTGACTCTGTCTGTACTAGCTCCTTGGCAGAAGTTGTCTAAGATACATCCGTTATTGGGCAACTTCCTATGGTAAGCAATTCTTTCTGTCACCTGTTTGACTTCTTTGCTAAAAATAGCTAAAATAAGATACAAATGTATTGATACCCATGGGAGAACAAAGTTACAGCATCACAAGTATCAGACAAGATAAACATTTTTTGGTTGGAGGTATTTCAGTTTGTTTCTCTTTACAATAAGGGAGTAAAAAAGGGTAAGATTCTACTGGTTAGCTGCAAAAAAAGGGACAACAAAAACTATTATAAATTAGGTCCTCCTAGTCTTAAACATGATGCTATGGACGTAGGAAAATATTATGTATGATGGAAAAACTGAGCAAAAAATGGGAGAAATTGATCACCTTCATGGCAAACAACAAGGATGCTATCATATCTGGGTAAATCTAAGGACAATATGGACACAGACAACAAGACAGTAGGTTGATGTATTCCCTATTTGGCTCCAATGCTTTGTTGTTTGCCCTTAATTTGTTTTTGTAAAATATATTTAAATTGTGACAAAGTGACAAAAAGCGATACAAAATAAACAGAATAATTTACAACAAAAATAAATAAATAAGAAAATAAGAAAAATGCAGCAAAGCAAAAAAAAAATCAAATTTTAGACAATTATATGTACTTTCTGTCCTTTCACTATAATGTATGCAACTTAATGTCATGTGTTGCCAGACTTACCCACTAGATGGCAATCTACCTCCACTGTGATACAGCCAAGCTGGACTGTTACAATAAAGGAGAATACACAGATAGTAAAGATAAATTCTCTGAACATTAATATTCCCTAAATGACACAGGGCATTAAAATCTCTCTTTGTTTGATGCAAGTAATATTCTTGGGCTCTGTTTGTTCGCAGAGTTGCTGATTGAGTATGTCGGCAAGAATAATAACACTAAAGGAACACAGTAATTATATTAAGAGGGTTGCTTATCTGAGTATAAAAGGGCTGTCATGTATGTTGTGGCAGATTGCTGCTAGTTGGAATGAGGTGAGGCAGCAGGAAGGAACCAGGATGTAGTGCTTTCCTCTTGTCAGATAATCAATACTGGGACTGACTGTAGGAGAGGATGGACGAGCTGAACCACCCGGCACACTATACGCCAAACCCAGGCTTGTTGTATACTTCAAAAACTCTGAAAAATCTCTGCATTGTATCTGCAAATGCAGTTCAGCAGCAGATGTGGATTTTACACTCTAAAAGTCATCCACAGCTCATGTGCATTAGCTCAACCCATTACTATCTGTGAAGAGCTTTTTGATAGGCAAAAGATGCAATAAATGCTCAGCCGCACCAAAAGGCTGTAGGGCTAGATGCTGAGTTCATTGATCTTAATCCAAAGTTATTTGAATAGTCGGCTTAGATGCTGTTTGTGTTATTTGGAATAAGCAGGCTGTGACACAATTGGCTGTCACTTCTCTTATTTAAATCTCGAGCAATACTTTCAAACAGAAGTCCTTTGGGCAAAAATAATTATTGTGGATTTATGAAACATCAATAAGCCATGATAATGACATACAGTCTGGACAGTGTGTTGGTGTAGTGAGCAGAGAAGCTGACCTGCAAAACAGACATTTTAACTTCAAGCATCACCCCTTTTGAAGTGCCTTTAAGCTCTATAACTAAGATCCCTGTAGAGGATACAAAGGGAGAAAGTATGTAAACTAATGATTCTTTTCAGAATTGACAAAAATCTATAAAATGTCAGAAAATAGTCAAAATGCCCATCATCATTTCTTCAATCTCAAAGTAGTGTCTCCAAATGTCTTGGTTTGTCCAATCAACAGTCCAAACCCCAAAGATATTCCATTTGCAATTACATAAGACAGAAAAAAGCAAGCTGGAACTTGACATAGTTTGCAACTTTTTCTTGTAGAATAACAATCAACAATTATAAAACAATAAATACTGATTAATTTTCTGTAATTAAAACCTAATCAAAAATTTGCTCTAGAATTGCGACCACTAAGTGTCCAATTGTGTCAATACTAGGAGTAGTTAGTAAAATTATTATTATTTTTTTTATTAATGTGATGTAAAATAATGTGGAGGTGTCAAAGAATTATTTCACATAGATCCAAACACGATTCTTCTATATTGCCTCCCTTATTAAGATTAACACCAAGGTTTTATTCCCACTGACAGTTATCTGTTTTAGTAAGTAAACTGTGAATGTCACGTTGGCTCTCTAGTACCACGTACATGGCCGTGGGCTGTGGGGTAATTTCATAACTGTGCCTTGTGAAGACCACCAACAATATTATGCAACTCTGCTCTTAAAAACATTTCAATCTGATTCTTTGCACTCTGGCCTAAAGCATCACCTTTTATAAACTGTATCAATGTGGTGGCAAAAAACAGAAATGCAATGAAGCTGGTGTTTAAAAATAAAAATCTAATAAATATCTTATAAATGTCTTTGCGTTGTGTTGAGCATTAGCAGTAAATGCCAGGTTACATCAGTATTGTTTATCTCAGCCTACTTTGGGACATTGGACCTCAGAGTGTTCTAGCAGACACACAGCACATCAAACATGGGTACGGCAGTGTTTTCAGTCGGTAGGCGTCTTGCACTCTCTCTCTCTCTCTCTCTCTCTCTCTCTCTCTCTCTCTCTCTCTCTCTCTCTCTCTCTCTCTCTCGCTCTCTCTCTATCGCTCCCTCTCTCTCTCCTCTTGACTTTAATTCGGTCTAGTACGCGTCATCCTTACGGACTCGTCTTCATGCATTGTGGGCTACTTTCTTCCTGGACCACTATATATGTATATATCACTTATATATATATATATAGCCTGTCATATCATAATAGTAATCAAACATAAACAAGCAAACAAAAACAAACAAAGCACAAGAGATATTACCGACGCCTACACAACCACGTTCCTGTGTGTGTGTGTGTGTGTGTGTGTGTGTGTGTGTGTGTGTGTGTGTGTGTGTGTGTGTGTGTGTGTGTGTGTGTGTGTGTGTGTGTGTGTGTGTTGGGGGGGGGGGACTTTTTGAGAAGCGGAGGGTGAATTTGTTTGAGCACACGCTGTCGGGATGAGCTGATGTGAGCGCTGCATCAAGTGCGCGGTGGTGATGCTCCCGCATTAAACAGCCCGCTGTATTTTGGCACAGAGGGGGATGCATCAGTTTAACCCTCGGCTCTGCCCTCCGGACTCGCCCATACAGTGTTCAGCCTAGATAAGTTGAGGGGATGTGTGATCCTATTGTGAGGAATCCTGCCGCACGATATTCCTGAGGATCTCTCTCTGTTCGTTTTTTTTTCTTCAACTTCGATGGCTTGAGTGGCCCATTTGCACTCATGCTTGCAGCCGAGGAGGGATGTAAGGTACGGGCCATCTACCGCCCTCACATTGCACGGAGTAGCGGCGTGATTCAGGTCGCTATCTGAGTGCTAATAAGAAAAAAAACTACTTTCGAGATGTGAATTATCGAGATTTGCTACTCATTCCACCGGCTCGCCTGTCCTATGCTATCGACAACGGGATTTCAAGAGGAAAATGATTGTGGCATAAACTATTTCTGGAGTAGCTTGTCACAGATATCGCCGCTGAACTGTACAGGGTGGATGGTTATTTCCCAAACAGTTCAAGCCTATGTATACTGCATTCATTTATTGGAATCGCTGCCTATTATCTTCGAGAACAGCGCAAGAGGAATGCTGGTCCAAGATCTAATGCCATTTACTTTAAGTTTTTGGCCTTTTTTCTTCGGTCATTGCTTTCTCTCACTGTTTTTACTCTCATGCCAGGTAAGGATCATTCAGGCGCGCCACTTCTCAATTTACGCATGAGAAGATGATTGAGTTTGATTTACTGATGGATCTGTGAGCTATGGAACTGATTATCTTTACCAAGTAACTTATGTATGCCTACTCATTATGCTGCAATTACTATGCAATGCATTGCTTGCCAGATGTTGGGATCACCATTTCAGGGTACACCTGTGTTTAGGAAAAAGACATGCATGTGTAGAGTTGGCATAAGAAATATAGCCATGTACACACACACACACACACACACACACACACACACACACACACTCAGCTCTTTTGTAGTGGGAACATGGAGTAGCCAACTGTGTTTTTTATGATAACAAGATTCAGTTATCCCACCAGGATCCCTGCAGCAAGCATATGTTAGTGATGAGTATTCTAACCTCTGCCCCGTGCTGCTGCCTACAGATAGTGGTGAGCTGTTGTTCACACGCACGCAGTGTTGCCAGGGTTCATGTGTAATGTGATCTGCTTGAGTTTCCAAGTCCACCCACGCACACTCCTCGGGGCAGCCTGCTGCCCACTCTGTTGGTGGGTGGTTTCTTACAGGGAGCGCGCTGCAGCCATAGACATGATACTATTCTGCATGTACTACATACACAGCAGCCCCAGTGACAACAACACTGGAGCTGTAATACAAAGAATGCTGAGAGGACATCCACAGTGCTGCTAACTGAGAGGCTGCTGAGTGTTCAAGCATCTCCATTTGTGCTGCACAGTGTTGTGCTGATGGCACTCATGAGTAATGCACTAAAATACAGTGCCTTAGTCATTTCAATGGATCTCTCTCTCTCTCTCTCTCTCTCTCTCTCTCTCTCTCTCTCTCTCTCTCTCTCTCTCTCTCTCTCTCTCTCACCATAAGGGAGAACTCCAGAGGTCATGCTCACGGACTGTGGCGGAGAAAGTTAGTGAACAGTGCCAGCTGGCATGCCACTGTAGAAGATACCCTCCCCTTCCTCCTCCACCGCCTCCACCGCCTCCCCCACGGCTACTGGGCACCACAGGTAAGACTTCCAGCTCACACTCCCAGGTTTCACACCTGTCTCGCTCAAAGTCTGTCTGTCTCACTCTCTGTTCTCGCCCCACAGGGGGATCTCATTTCTAGCCAAACGCAGGTGTCAAGCAACTGGCTAGTCTGAAGGAACTGTTTTGACGTAAAGTGTTTCCTTTTATGCTCAAAAGAAAAATGTACCATCAACCCCCTGAGATTACTGTGTGAGTGCCCTTGCATGGGCACTGTTTTGCTCTTGTGCGTCTTGTGCTTGTGATTGAGCCAGCAGGATGTTGACAGCTGAACACAGGACTAATTTATGCCCGGTCTGACCTTGGGGAGTACCCAGCTGCCTGTGAAATCCATGCCTGCTGGGCTGCCGAGCTCAGTGGTTCAGTGGTATGGTTTCCCCCGGAGGACCCCTGATTAAAACACAGATGAGTTAATTAAATTAGGTCTAATTTGATAGAGATAAGGGGCTAATGAACCAGCCCAGTAGTTTTAGCTTCGTTTTGAAGTTGAGCTGGCGGCAATAGGGGTGTGTGTGTGTGTGCGTATTACTTGTGTACAACAAGCGTGTATATGTGTGGATCCACTGCCGGTTGCAGCAGTTTTCCCTCCGACAGTCCCTCTCAAGATGGTAAATCCATTGAAAGATGGATGGGCGGAAATATTTCACCAGCCTGCTCGCTGAAAGTTGATATGATTTGTACATAGTCTCAAGCACCCTAATGAACAGTGGTCTGAAATATGGGACAGCGTTGCTGATGATGCAGCCATTCTGAGCTATTACTGTGACTCTTTAATATCACTCACCCTGAGCCCTTAATATTATGAGTTGGGAGGAGCACTTAATCATCACAGTCTCAACAGGCAGCAGTGTAAAGCTTTAAATCAATCAGTTTAAATGATTTCTTTCCGTCTGGTCAATTTAAACGGACCTCTTTTACCCTCTTACTCACCATTTGAGCTACCTATTGAGAGTTATGGACCCTTCTGTAAATGTTGGTCACTGCATAAATGCTGTCAGGACCATCTGACTCTAAGCTAAGGTGGGGGGGTTTAAACGCCCAATTACAGCCAACGCATGAGCGGAACTCTGAATGCTGCATCAATAAACAGCAGTGTGTCACGATAAACATGATAAGCAGGCAATTTTTATTCCTTTTCAACTTTACACAGAAATGTTTTGCAGAGGGTGGAGACAGCATGAATAATTCACTTTAAGGGAGTTTTTTTTTTCTTCAGTTCCCAATTTAAAAACAGGGGCATAATTATCTTGATATTCCTTCAGTAGCCCAATTTGCAGAATGGTTAGAGCTGAAATTTAGCTTTTAACTGTAGTCTTTAAAAATGCAATAAATATGCATAGCTAATGTGAAAAACTGGGACAATGACTGAGACCTTATCTATCTGCTAAAAGTCTAAAAAAAAAAAAAAAAAAGTGAGAAAAATTGGCACTGTAAAGTAAGTCTGTGTGCTAAAAATGGTTTCTGAAGTCCTTCAAAGGAGTGTGCTTTATCACAATGAAGTATATCCTTACTACTGACTGAATTAAATCCTCCAGCCGTTGACAAAACGCAGGATTAAAATGGAAGTTTGGCTGAGAGGAGCTTTTAAATTCAGAGTGACTTATGACGTGGTTTGCTGTACCAGGGAGAGCCGTGGCTTGTTATTTGCTCTGTAGAAATATGCTGTGTTGGAAAATAGTCCACAGCATTACTAAGGAGTATTTGTTGCTATGGTGTAAACCCTTCCTCTCATTCATAACAAAAGATCTGTAAATGCAGGAGCTACAAGTTTATTACATACAGCGCACAGTGTATTTTTCTCAGGAGCGCAAAACTGGAATAAACCGGCATTCATATAGATAGATAGATAGATAGATAGATAGATAATGAAACTGATTTATAGATGCTAGGAGAGAAGTTCTGCATTACAGACACGGAGTTGTTGATGCACATAATGTAATACAACATTCCTAGTGAGTGGTCTTACACCACAGATCTAATGTGGAAAGAGCAGGAGGTTCCTGCAACAGTAATTGGTGTGGACAAGAGTGCTGGTGTAAGGAAGACTGACAGGACCTTAAATGATTCATAGTGTCGGGTGGATATCTTTGAACGTTGAACCTAAGACCTACAGAACAGGCAAGGACACAGCTACTTCTCAACTCAGAGGAAAGGGTGGAAAATTAACTCCATGCTTTTATTGTGTTGCATAATCATTATCTAGTATCTAATAACTCAAATATGTGTGTGTCTAAGGGATGAGCACTGTAATAAAAGGTTTTTCGTTATTTTGAACAGATTTTTCTCATTTATGTTGTTAAATGCATTCTACTCATCTTCTGTATCCAAATCTCTCTCCTTTTGCCCCCTTTTCTTTCTTTTTTTTTTTTGCTAAGTGGACGAGCCCGTGGTGCCCTTGTTGAGGGCCTGGTGGATGGAGATGGACATTGTAGTGCTTGGAACGGTGGGCTGTGCCTCAGTTGTCTTCCTCCTCTCAGCCATCATCATCTGCTACAAGGCCATCAAGAGGTTGGATGTCACTTTTCTCTTATCTGTTCTGTTCTTGTACTATTCCAGTTAGGTCTCACTCGCACATACTGTATGTCTGAAGTATTTTCAAGCGATGACATATTGAAATAGGAACTGTCGCAGGCAGGCTCCTTAACATATCATGTGTAATTTGACCCATGGCAGAGTGTACTATCTCTCCTGCCTTTGAGTGTGAGGCTACATTTACATCACCCTGCTGGGTCACACTAAGGTCAGGGATTAGATAATAGAATGGGTTGTAAATGTCACTGAGAAAGCTCCACTACACTGAGTTAGCCAGAAACATCCTATAAATTAATTTATTGAGGTGCATGATGACCAGCGTTCACAATACTATGTTGATTTTAATTTGCATAAGTGTCTCAAGCTTCCTAGAACGGCAGCTGGATTCATGAAAGTGAAAGCAAGAGGCAAGCAGAGGAATCCCAAGACGCCACCGTTGCAGAAGGAACTGTTTCCCCCATTTGGCTTATTAGAGAAAAGGCTGCGTGAGGTTTTAGCCTGCAGCACAACCCAGACCCAATTCTCTGTGTGACATTCAGGCAGCACAGTGTCACACATCATGCACTCTAACATCCACGTTAATGTTCACAGACATTTTACAAACAGACACGTACACATCGTGCAAAGCACTGCACGTGCACAGAGAGCGAGGCAAGCAGAGGAGACTTGTGTGCACCCATCTATAAACTCAACATATTTACGTACATAGATACATCATCTTGGCATATTTACACAATATGAAATATGGCACAAACACTGACTCTCACACACCCATGTGAGAACAGCCACAGATCTGTGCGCTAAATCAGGGAGCTACTATGTTTAATGTATGTGTATTTAAATTGATTTAGTATCCTACCTTATTATATTTATGGAATTATATTAAGCCTGCACCCCAGATATGGCTTTCCTCAGCAGAACTCTATTTCCCCTTTCTTTAAACAACAAAAAGGCAAAGTCAGGCAGCGGAAGTAATGGGTGGTTGGCTCAGGAATTCATTATGGCAATTCTCCAGCCCCCTGTGTAGCCAAGGGGCACCTTTTTTAATGCAGCAGTGGTAGGAAAGTGTTGTTGCAATACGGGCTCTAGCCCCAAACCCAAGTCATTATTTATGAATTAATTTGCGCAGTCATTCAGTCGCAGGCCACATCTTTTATACATGCAAGCGGGTCGTGTCCTGAAGCTCTGTGGGCTCTAGACTGCAGACTTTGCGCCACACCAAGCTGCCCTCCACTCTGAATGAGAAGGGAAAAATACACAGGTCCAGCCAGACTGGCCTCATTAGACATTCATTAGTCACCAGCCAATAGGAGAGCAATCCAGGGACAAATGTGATTTCATTAACATTTATCACAGATGCTCTAATCATCCATCATTCCTCAGTGGAAGGGAGAGGAAACAACACAGCGAAAAGGACAGAAAAAAAACATCTACGAAAGCAAGCAAAGGCAGTAATTGAGCGTCTTAGTCAATAACAATGTGACAGAGGGTTTATCAGTGAGAATAACACAGCCAGTTATATATAGCCCTTCCAGCCCCTCAGTGCCTCGGGCTTTCCCAATGAAAATCAGCTGGCTAAGGGCCAAGGCCTGAGCAACACAGACAGCAGAGGAGCTAGCTCTGCGGGTCCCAGCCTTCCTGGCCTTTTGTTATTTTTTATAATCTTTGTCTGCCAGTCATGTGTCAGAAGCAAAGGGGCTGGAAAGGAAAAACACTTCTATACAATTCTATTCAGAGAGTCCACAGCACCAGGGAGGCTGGTGTGTGCAAGCATAGAGAAGAGGATTCAGACACATGCTGCGTTTCAGTGTTGCTGTGCCATCCAAAGCAAAAGACATGATGCTGCAGTCCAGGCTGTCAGCCATCCAAGAAGCAAATACCAACAGAACTCAAACCAACTGACTAATGAAGCTAGATGCTTTTCCCAATCACTTAGCGCTCTAGTAGGCTTGTCTAAAGACAGATAATACATCACAGCTGCTCCTGTCCAAGGGCAATACATTATCCGAAGTACTCAACCAGAGATACAATAAAAGGGAAATACTTCTCAGACAAAATGGTTTCAAATCCAATATTTACGAATGTATTATTAATCTCCTCTGTTTTATTTTCAAACTTACAATACCAGCGACATCAAAACCATTGACAGATTTTCACAGTCTGTTTTTTAATGTGTTTTCTTTGAACCATAGCATGTTACTCTAATTTCCAGATGGCTGGAGTAATTGTAAACAGCTCAACACATGTCCCAATTTTGCCATGATCCATTCCCCAAACTTCAAACAGGAATGTGCGCTGTGATTGCACAGCTTTGATATGAAATATTCATCTAACCTGTGAAGTGTTGTGTTGCCACCTGCCATGTGTCAACAGCATGGCATCTATTATTGAAGGCCTGGGTAGAGGTCGGTTTGAGGCCCCAGTGCTCTGCCCTGTGTGGTGGCCCAAAGCGACATGGTCAGTCTGAGCAAAGATTACATCCTGGGAGAAATAAACAGGGCCCAAGCACCTTCCAGCAGGCTGTAGATCACCAGTGTCAGACAGCATTTTACAACATAGCAGATAAAATACTGGCCTGCCAAAAATATTCTAAATTAAATTAAAATTGTGAGCTGGAAGGACTTTGCATAATGAATATCGCCATGACCTTTTATTCCAAGTAGAAGAATTCCCAAACTGGCTGTAAACACTGCCGTCTGTCCCAAACTTTGGTATATCCCAACTCCCCTAGCTGCAGCTGAATCAGCCAATCTTCTCCCCCGCGGCACAATGTGTTTCCACACAGGGACTGGACAGTTTCTATTCTGAGGCTTTCCCCGGGTCCCAGGGGAACGCAGCAAGCAGCATCTGTCCTACATGGCCGGCATGTATCCCTGGTGTCCTAAGCCCATACGACCCCTCCCAGCTGACAGAGTCCCACAGGAAGTCTTAGTCACCGCCTTGTGTTTTGTTTACAACTTTGCTCATGAGCCATTAGCTCGCATCACCTCCAACAACATCTACAATGGATAGATTGAATGCAGTGTTTGATGTTAACAAACAATCTGTCATTTATTTTGGGCAGCACATCTTTAGAATTTTTTTTTTTTTAGATGTCTTTATTTAAAAGGGACAATGCACATTAATCAACATGAGCACAGAGTCCAACATGTAAATGTGCCAGATTTAGCCATGCTGTCTAATTTTCATCTGCAGTCCCTAGCAGGTTAATGGCTTGTATACAGTACATGACACTCCAAAATATTAACAGAAATATCACAATCAATCTGAGATTATAAAATGGCAAGTTACATTTCAGTTAAAAGTAAGGAGAGTTAGTTATTATTTATGTGACTTTATTTTTACTGATAATTTTATAACAAGACTCTATAGCCATGCTAGCAGCTCTGTGAGGCTGTGCTTTGGCACAGCATTTGAAGGAACATGAATGTCTGCCCCCAATTTTGTGGCAATCCATCCAATTTCACACAAATGGTGGCACTAGAGGAAAAGTCAGGGGATCACTGAAGTCAGTAGGATTCATCCTCTGGGGATCATGAATGTCTGCAAAGTTTCATGGCAATCCATTCATCAGTTGTTGATTTATTTCAGTCTGGACCAATGTGGTGGACTGACAGACTGACATTGCCATCCCTAGAAACATGCTGCTAGCATAGCTCAAAATGACAGAGTGTTTATTATTTAACCCCCATTGTGATTTTTTAGTTGAATCTCTTTAAAGACTGGTAAAGACTGAGATTGACTTTGTTGACAGATGAAAGTATCTGAAACACAGGAGGTGTTGGGGCGGAGGTGGTTCACGGCATTCAAATGACAGCTGAAAAACAGCCAAGATGGGGACAGTTTTAAAATGTGACAGCAACAAGATGGTTGATTAACAGGTGTGGCAAAATCAGATTGGCTGTGTGGGAGCAATGAAGAAAGACAGCAGACAAATTGAGCTGACAGCAGGGGGAAAATCAGCAAAATGAGCATGTGCATGAAAACTACACATCTTAATTGCACACTTACTAGACTATGAATCATATTATATCCAAGAGAAATGTCATAAAAAAAACACATTTACCTAACTGAGAGACTTTACATCAGCTGTTATTTTACAGTCCAGTGTAAGACGGTGTGTGTAAATACACATGGGGGCATGAACTATAATGCAATCCAATGTGTAAAGTATATAATAAATGCTACAATTGTTAATGTGTGCATAGAGCTATTTTTTTTACTGAGATCTTGTCAAAATTGTTGATTTAACTCAATTGTAAGATTTTGAGTCCATGAACATAATAACAGAAAGTATATAACACAATGCCATACAACAGCAGCACAAAATGCTGTCTTAAAGGCAAGTCTATGTATTTTTGCTGAACTTTGGCCACAAATAGCAATCATGGTATAATGGCATAAGCTAAAATGTAGTGTATGGAATAATAAGTAGAAAAGAGTCCTAAAGTCAGTTAATTAACTCAGGAATTTCAGTTACACGACAGCACATATCCAAAGTTAACTAACATTAGCTGCCATAAGCTACCGGTCATAACAGACCAGAAATTTATGAATTCAACTTTTCATTTACGAGAGGAAGATTGTGTTATTTCCTTTTTCAAAAGTTCCATAGTCTCTTCAAAAAAAGGTTTTTATATGTTTATCCTCATGTCTCGCATAAACATAATAAAACTTAACAAACGTAGTTTTTCTTGCATGGCTTTTGTATTGGATTGCATCATGTTGTGGATGAGCTCATTTCACCCTGTAAGGATTCCCTTGCTACATGATGCCCGAGAAGGGAAAAAGATTTGTTCTGGACTGGACTGGGAATGACTGTTCGTCAAAGTTGGACTGGCCAGCTAGGGCTTTCAGAGGAGAGGAGACGCTAAGCTAAGATGTCGCTCAAGGGTCCTCTGTAGCAATGAAGGCATAGTACAGTGTTGAGTGGGACAATGACTGTACTAACTGTATTCAGATCTGTCTCCGAGTTACATAAGCCCGAGCAGGGGAGAGCAGTTGAGGGGGTCGTTGCAGAAGCCACAGTACACTGGACAAATATAATAACCACAAAGGCACCAAGGAGTGCATGAAAAGGGCTGCATTGAATGATACTGCTCTTCACAGGCCAGTAGCAGCAAGGGAATCATGTGTTACAGCTTTATTTTGCACCATAACGTATTCATAGAAAGGACAGAGCACTACAGCGCAACCAGTGTTGGGAGAAGGTTATGTATCTGTGTTTTTCCCAAGTTGTTTTGACAGCCACACACATACTCATTACTTAGAGGGAACATTGCATCTACCAGTCAGAGTAGGTAATTGCCTTATCCCCTGTGTTGCACCCAGAGCAGCATCAGAAATCAAATCAGCAGAAAGATTAACAGTCTAGAAACTCTGTTTAATTACATAGTTTAGACTGAAGGCAAATGTAACTCTCTTGTTAAGGAATTTGTCTTCACTTTATGAAAATGTTTATTCGCAGGAAACCACTACGAAAAGAAGAGAACGGGACAAGTCGCGGGGAATATGCCATGAGCATCCGTAACAAGAAGGCCATGGGTACAAACAACACTGTGGTGTAGACTGTCTCCTGGTAGACGCAGGAAGTGACATCAACATTACCGTCTCTCAACTTACCCCCCCCAAATACAACAATCCCTTCTCACCCATAATGCAACAGGGTTTTACCCAAGGTTTTCCAATAGGTAAACCTTCCCTCTTTGTTTGGCATGTTGCCCGGACTGAAGACACCATTCAGCTCAAGAGGAGCTGCAAAAGATGGAAGGAAAAAAAATCAAGCCAGAAAGGATAGAGAGAAAAATCCACAAACCCCCATGGTGTCGGAAGTGGCCCAGCAGGCTGAACATTATGCGTAACAGCAAGTGTTGCTGACAGGCTGGTTGGCTGCTGGCTGGAGAGGGACTGTCTGCCAGTCTGCTGCAGATCCAGACCTCACACACTGTTGACATCTGCAATGGAACAACAGACAATAACAGCATCCCTGCAGTCCTACGAGCGGCCAGACAGGACAAGCCCATCACACACAATAAATAAAGTGCATGCAGTTTTTACAGAGAATGCAACATTTGTTTTTACATTCCATTCCCAAAACACACTCACTCACAGTCCATCTTTTGTTCTCCATTTTTGAGACAGATGCTTTGTGAGAGGCATGATGTTCCTATCGGTCCTGGCTCTGAGATGTGGATTTATCTGACTATGCAATTTAAAGAAATCCATATAAAAAAAGGAGCAACAACATCAACATGGGACGTTCTGGTTATTTTACCATGCCAAAAATGCCACTGAAGACTTAGGCTCAATGTAATATACTTCAGTCATTCATTGATTTATTTGCTCAATTTATTTACTAATCTACCTTTGAATTTATTTTTCTACTTAAAAGAAAAATGTCTTGTATGTTACTCACATCTTTACAAATCTCAAACATCTTGATGAATTCATTTGATTTCTTGATAGCTCTGTTTTTAAGTGAATAATTTATATACCATATAATTAATTTGTGATGCTCCGATGCGTTAAGCCTGCTGTCAGTTTGTTGAGACACTGATGCAGAAAAGTTTTGGTATTGGTTGTTTTGTCTCTGGGTGTTTGATATGCTTCTCTCTGTTTCCCTGAGACTTCTGCTAAAAAAAAAAGTCAGGGGTCTCTATGATGTGCTATGTGAATGTGTGTTTTCCAAACATTATTTCTGTGCTGCATCATAATGCCAGTCTCCATTTTTTTATTTGATTATCTCAAGGCAAGCCCCCCAACCACCCCCCACCCCTTACAAAGTTAAACCTGCTATCACAAGTCATTTGGTTAAATCTTGGGGTCAGCTAGATGCCTTCAGCCTCACTTTGTTTGGATTTGACAATCTTCATTTTCCTATCTGTCAAGAAAGGCTTAGCCCATCGCTATAGAAACAGGGGACATGAGCCCACAGCTGACCTTGTGACTGGTGAGAGACAGGAGACTTAGCCAATAGCCAGAGATCAGGTTGCACAGAGGAAGGCCTCAGTAGTGATGTGTGTGACTCAGTGCTGTCACAGGCATCCTCCACATCCTCAATGGAAAAACACAACTGAGCGGAATTGGAGCATCACTCAACGCTGCTCTGCTTTTATACATTAAATCTGTGTGTGTGTCTGTCTGTCTGTCTGTCTGTGAGTGTGCATGCAGATGAGTGTACACAGTAAGAGTGGGCCGTACTCTGTGGCTGTCAGTTAAGTATAGATATTGGCTAAATTGTGGACATTTGGAAAAACACATGCTTGCATCTAAACATGCACAGATATTAGCTAACAGTATACCCCACCATGTACCTATATGAGAGAAATGATGGATGCATGAATGTAAATATTGATATTTAAATATCTGCCTTCTGGACTGTTAATTAATGTACAGTGTAACGGAACATATGTTTATACATAGTAAGACTTAAACAATGTGCTACCATTTAAAATTATGTCAATGTTGTCATGTTGATGGAGCAAGCCATTAATGTATATATGGCAATCAATAGTAAATACAATTTATGCATTATACCAAACAGATAGAAAGACGTGCATAAGTTGATTTCATTGCTGAGTTTTTCAGTTGTAAATAAAACTGTACAGAACAACAGACCCACAGTCTATTGTGCTTAAAGAGGTATATGTGCAGAAATGAATGTGTCATGTTGTGGTAGACAAACTGGCCTGTGTGTGGCAAAGGTGATAAAAAGGAGTTATATTTAGCATGTGCCCATCCTGTCTATTCTGTGCTCTGTTTTGCTGTTCATGTCTTGGGCAGAGAGCTGTGCTGGTCTTGTCTCCTTGGCCCCCCACAGCGGAGGACATGTCCTCAGTCTGTTTCACACAGTGCATCTTTAATGAACTACGATTATCTAGCGTATTGCTCTCCATTGGGCTTAATGACGCAAACAAGAATACTTATAGGTTGCATATTGTGCTTGCTCTGGGCTCGATAAATAATCGTGTGACAAAAAACCATGGGTGTGTGCAAAGGATTTCTGCAGCTAAAGCAAGAACACAAGTTACAAAATTTGTTTTAAAGGAAGCTAAAAGAAGGTAGATTCAAAACACCTCTGTGTAAGAGGCTACCTTCTTACATTAAATCGTTTAGACATTTTCCCATTTCTATATTAATTTGCACATTACACATTAACTGTAGTTAATGATGTGAAACAAACAAGGGGGACACAACTGTACTATACAGACTGATGCAGTGGAGCACTGTAGAGGAATGTCAATGACTTATAATGTGAATGAGGGGCCATAGAGTACTTTGCCTGCCCTGCTTTAGATGTGCCACTTGATGGTAATGCCAATGGACACTCTGAGCAATTTAAACATTCATGCATTGTCCAGCCAGGGCGCTGTGGATTTCACTGTAATAAAAGCAATGTGACAGCACGAGGCAGGGGGGACCAGGGATTGTCACTGTCTCAACAAGCTTTACAAGGCTCTACAAAGGTATTTTCCTAGAGCAAAAGAGCACCAATACACAGATTCTTAAAAATGTGGGTTTTTCAAATTGTTTCTGTACAAAACTAGGGCTGCAGTCTGCATGAGACTACCTCTCTCAACCTGCTCTTTAATCAAGGCATGTCACCAATGCACAAACATGGTGAGAGTTCGTAAAGTCCTTTCAAAGCTGACCTTCACAATCTTTGAGGACCCACTCACACCCTCTGCCTGAGAGGCCTTTGGTCAGCGTTAATTACCCTCACTACCTCCAGCTGCCTGCTCATCAGGTCAGCGCTCCCATATGGTCCTCCAGGAGGCAGCAGGCAGGCAGGCAGGGGCGGGGCAAGTGCTGGATACCTGTGGGACACTGATAACATAAGCTGCTGCTAATGAGAGAGGTTCTTTCGAAAAGGGCTGCAAGTTCAAACGATCACAACGGTGGCAGTGGCTGACACAACGCGCACATACACAGACACATACACACATGTGCGCATGCTGGGACACATGCACATAAACACCTGCATCCAGCATCACTTTAATACACACTCACATACACAGAGGCACACAGCAGGAGAGGGGCTCTTTGATGAGCCAAGACTAGAGGTTGATGAGAAGGGGCACTGCAGCCTGATTCAGCCAGCTTGGGGTCCCTGGGGAGTGTGTGTATGTGTATGTGTGTGTGCGCATGTGTGTGTGTGTGTGTGTGTGTGTGTGTGTGTGTGTGTGTGTGTGTGTTCAATAGTCACATTGTGTGATATCATTACACTAGTGACTCATTTGACATACACCTCTCAATATAGGTCCTCTTACACATGCAATGATTAAAGGTACTTTTTTTTAATATATGCATATCAAATTTGACTTATTTATATATTTCTTCAAGCAGAATACATTTATATGATCAGATCTAATTAATCTTAAAGCTTGATAATGAAATCCTTGCAGCAGTGAAGATCAAAACAAAGATTAATGTGCTGTTCGGCTTTCTAGCCCTGCTGTCATGTCATCTGTTATTCTCAGACAGGAGCTTCGTGGTAATGCGGTTAGACCTCACAACAATGTTTAATCACAACAAACCACATTAGGCCAAAGGTAATTGTGTTTGCTTGGTATATGCGTGGGCCAATCTGTTTCGCTACTGCCAATGAAGAGGGAATGGAGAAATGGGGGGCTTTCTACTTTGGGGTGGGGAGGGGGGCCCAACCGAAATAGTCTTGTTTACCTCCTATGTCTGGCTCCACCTTATCAAGTTACAAAGCTGCTGCTGCAACTCAGATTGGCTTCTGATCGATCAGAGCTCTGATGGCGAAAGGCAGCGTGACTGACAGTCTGACAAGGATCTCAGCTGGAAGCTGACTAATGCATGTCATGTCTTTTCCTGGACACACCTGAGGTTCAGTTTCTCGTCCAGGAGAGTAAACAACAGAGCTGATTTTATCGCTCTGCCATCTGCATTATGGTAAACTGGACATTTTCCACATCAGCCAGCACATCAAAGGGCAGTAAATGCCACATTTGAATGTTGAAGGGGTCTGCAATTCATATGAAATGACAAGTAGTTCCCAACATTTAGAAAAACTCTTTAATTTTCCAGTTTGCAACCAAGCAACTTAAAAAGTGATAGAATATGAACGTAACAGAGTGAGCGTATCTAAGATTCAACGAGCATTTGCTTCCACACCCTCTATAACTAACATGGGTCTATAGAAATTTTCTTAGTCATCTACTGACTCTTCAAATCTGTTGAATACAACAGTTAGGCACCTAAAACAATTCTCCCACACAAGCCTGCCAAACCTTTAAATATCAGCTCCAGTGATCGTACTTTAAAATAGCATTTACTGTACATATACAGGTATTATACTAAAGTGCTGAAAATGATCCAGTCCAAATGAATCCCACACAGCATCAGTTTACAGAAGAGTCCTTTTTTTTGGTAAGAGGGTTCGGCCAGAGAGGATGCATGCAGGTATCAGGACCCAGAGTAGACTTGAGGTGACCACAGAGCAGGTCACATGGGGTAGAACTGCGAGGCAGCCTCAGACGACTGGATCTCCACCTGAGCCATCTTAAACTGGGTGCACTGAAGCCATTTGCGCAGAGCAAATGGAGGAGCTCCCGATGTCTGGCCCTGCAGACACTGGTGGTTCACACGGTTCTGGATGGCCTGGAGACGCAACTGCAACCCCGCAGATAAATGCTGATGAAGGAAGGAAGGGAAGATGACGTTTTAGTCTGAAATTATCTTAAGAGTAGCCACTCTTATACTATATACTATCATATTATTAATCTGTATCAAATTTTTTTTAAAGCCTTACATTAAGGTTTGACTGAATCATGGGTAGCCACATAGGGATTAGCTATAGGAAAGAATGAGAATGGATAAGTATTAGGTCATGTGTTAAGGTGATCATATATGTTAAATATGAGTTAATATATAGAAATATGAGTTATAGCAAACCTGGACAAAAATGGTTGAGTTGCACTCTTGCAGGGCTTCCATCAAACTAATGACATGAAGACACACCATCTCAACCATCTGTCAGAAAGAAATTTCAATCAAAACAGATTCCACATTATATATGAAACAAGAATTAATCCAAAACGTGACACTCTTCATATTTCACATACAAACAAGCACACCACATTTCCAGGCACCTTATTCTGACAGTTTCTGCCTTAAATAATAGAGCACTCACCACTTTGTTGTGGGCCATGAGCTGCAGGATGCTGGGTGTTACCCGACTCCAGAACTCCAGGCCAGTGAGGATGGCACTGGAGGAAAACTCTGTCTGGTTCTGGTTCTGCAGGGATGGAGCAGCGGCTGCCTGCTCGCAGTAGATGGTCCACAGCTGGGCAAACATGAAGGCGTGGAACAGAGAGCACATGTGCAGCACCGACGTCTGGGGACAGAGATCAAGATAAAAACATAAAAAGGTGGTCATAGATGATATTAACAGAACCTGGGTGGGGTATTTTGAAAGGGTTTGTTTCTTCCAGACCTTTGACTGTTCTGGGAAACCAATGAGGATGACTATAAGATGATCTGCAATGTGGGAGCCAGCATCTAGAGGGATGGGCATACAGGAGGTGGAGCCCTGGTGCAGGGCACAGTGTGTCAGGGAGCCCAAAAGTAGCCAGGACAGCTGACGAATGTGGGACACACACTCGATGAATTCTTTTGGCCTGCAGAGAAAAAACACAAAATTTCAGTTTCACAAATCCTCCTGTAATATATTCTATACCATTTTTTTTCTCATACTTCTCAGGATTATACTCAATATTTCACCATCAGTTAGCCTTTCTAACATTTGTGTTGGTTCACCCAATTTACATAAAAACTTATTGCTGGTGGTATCTAGATTTTTTCCTCACATCAAAACACCGTCAGCATTTTTTCTTTTTCTTATGGACATTCTTATGGATATCTCACAACCTGGACGAATAAAGCTAGATATCTCTAGAGATATATGGAAGGAAATGTATTTTTTTATTTAATTTGGATGGACTGACCCTTTAAGTCATTGAAACATTTCTAATCCAATTTTGTCATTCTTACCCTTGTTGCATTGTTGATGGCGGATGATAAAGCCAGGGAAGATAACGGACCACAGCTTTGTTATCACGGTGATTGCCTTTGCTGATCTCCATGGCGGCGACTTGTGCCAATCCCACTTTCAGGTTCCCCCCGAAAGTGTCCTCATGCAGCGGCTGACAGCAAGCCTTCATATGGCTCTGAATAGCAGATTTGGAGTAAGGCAATAATAAGGCTGAATAATAGGCAACATATGGAGATACATATAATAAGACACTACAAACAAGACTTACTTTAAGTTTGGTTAGCGTGTGCATATCTGCAATGAAGTCCAGGAGTTCACTTATGTATTGTCTCATGCATTCCATGGCTGCTGTTGTGCACTGTGGAGAACATAAATGAATCCTTATCCTTAACCTTATCCTTTAGGAGGAATCACAGTGGGGTCTATCTTTAGTTCCTGCTGTTTTATGAGGCTGATTCTAATAAGATGCAAACACACATCGACTAAAGACTTACCCCCGGCAGCGTTAAGATCATGTGCTTTTGGATGATGGTGGATTCTGCTAGCCGTGTACCGATATCTGCACAAACAAACTGAGAAATTCCACAGCAGGTTGTAGATTTGTATTCAAGATACACTGTAATTTATTTGGTTCTTGTAAACTGAAGTGCATAGAAGATAGCATTTTTTACCTGGACCAGCAGTAACAAGTTTGTGTCAGGCAGAGGAGACTTGAACTTGAGAGCCTGCAGAAGCTCCAACACCACAATGCGGGACATGTAGAACTTATCTCTTTCCTGGATGCGAGGAGATAGAGAGTGAGTAAATGTACTGATGCAGCAAGACTGCCTTTTTCTATTATCACTCTCCCTTACTCATGCTGCGAGGAGAGCATAAACTCTGTAGCCTGAATAGAGGGGGAAGAACAGGCAGTGAGAGGGGAGGGAGGAGAGGTAGGGAGACAGAGAATAGTGAAGCTGAGGAGTAGATTTAGGCCAGTCCAGATCTCTCCTCCCAGAGTCCCAGGCAGCTCAGATGAGGCTGTCAGGCTGCCTTCTCCCTCCCTGAGGACAGGCTGCTCTCTTTGTTCATCCCTTCCACACAAAGCCCAGCTGCCTGTTTACAAACCACACTGTCATCTTCTGGCTTCCACTTTGCCTCTCTCTTTCTCTATGCAGTCATGTTTGCTTATGTTAGGCGCAGGCACATGCTCTCATCTGCTCTTACAGAAAGCAGAGCTGCTTCTGACGCTCACTGTGTGTCTTTTTAATGTGCATACCTGTACATGGCACTCTCATAATTAAAAGTTAATGGAGCATGTCCATTTGGTAAATAGCAAATCATAAGCTGTTCTTAAGCTAGAGGGACCCAGTCGCATTTGGCGTCTAGTGCAATTCGGCTGTAACAAATGGTGCATGGTGTGACAAACTTTAGTAGGTCTGGAGAACCTGACTTTGTGTGCTTAAAAGCTGACCTCCAAAGATAACGTAACCACGCTTCCCAGAAACCTCACCTCTCAATAAAACGACTGCAAAGGACAGGTTCCAAAAGCAATTGCTCATAGTGACGCTAGGTTTTGAAAAGTGGATATTATACTGTGAGGAATTAAAGAGGGTGAAGAAAATCAATACTGCAGGAGACATAAAGCATGGAGCGCTGACAGTGGTGGAGGACTGTGGATCCATCTGGCCCCAACAGTGCAGACAGCCCTGGCTCCATCTCTGTCTGAGACAGCCACTCAGAAACACACGGTCGGCCCTAGCACACCAACCAATCATGTAAATCAATACTAGCTGATTGCCTACTTAATCATCTGTGACACATGGCCACATTTCTGGCTGACTGGAGTCAGGGAAGTAGATGTAGCACCAAAAGAGTGATGAGCGAAAGGCCTGCAAACAGGAGCTCAACATTTTTAACACTGCAGATTAGTTTGAAAGGTTTAACTCTTTCGAGACTGCATAACTACTGAATGTCAACACTATTTACACAAAAAATGACATGTAAACACACTCAAGAGTACCTTGTTGAAGGCTTTGTAACACAGTCCACACAGTTCTACGAGGTAGGAGAGACTGAACATGCCATACTGGATGACAAAGCTCAGCAGCTTGGAGAAAGGCTCCAGGAGGCTCTGTAGGGTGGAAGGAGAGGAGAAAGAGTTAGTATTAAAGGCCAGAATTTAATATATTAGCATGTAAAATTCTGCTCTGGGCTTACTCTGGTTGCATTTGTAGTTGGGATTTTCAGTAGACAAATGATTATCCTCAAACTGGAATCCATAGGGCACTAATGATACACGGATTGCAACAAAAAGAACAGTTGAAAAACAGTTGAAAAATCTTAAATGTAGGTACATAGGTTTTAAAATGCAAAATTTTACATGTGTTGCATGGTGCATAGCCATACAGTATTTCTGGACTTTAAATTTGTCTGCAGTGATAAATTGATTAGAGTACACTAATTTGACCCCCAAGGTCAAAAGTGTCAGAGTAAAATCAATTACAATTTTAAGACTCTAGTCCTATTGAACCCGACAAGGGCACTGCAAGATGCTTTTTCCTCCAGCCATAATCACATTAGACCATATCAGACCATGACTAAGTGAACGGAAGAGGTCGATGGCTACCTTCAGAGGAAGCACAGAGGGCAGTTTTGTGAGGAAGGTCTGGAACTGGTTGCAGATGGTTGTCCACAGGTTGCTAGGAGAGTCCATGGGGAGAGCCTCCATGAAGGTGGCAATGTTGTCCAGGCAATGCAGCATTGTGCCCCCTGCTGGCAGGCTCTTCTTGTTGTTCAAGCCCTGGAGGGCACAGAGGCACGAACCATAACAGGGTTATATAATGAAATTCTATAAGCGAAGATATTTCCATTTAACTGATCATTCAGTCCTGATCAATCACAACGCTCATGATGAGAGTGGGGGATTTAGGACACTGAAGCACAGATGATTGCTTGGATGAGCTAATGCATCAATGGGTTCTTATCTGTGTCATTTATTCAGCTTTAGCAGTAACAATAAACTGGTACAGTGGTGCAGAGTAAAGGCAGGTTTTCTTGAATGCTCCGATGGTTTGTTGTTTTAGATGGGCTTATGCTGTTCATGTAGCTGTAGCCACAAAAGTGGTTGCTTTGACAAGAGCTCCTCCTGCTGGTTAAATGACTCAATTGCATGAAGAAAAAAATCCCACCTCAAGCAGCATGTTGAGGGCAGCAACAGAACTCAATTCATTAAAATCAATCAGGGAAGATGCAAGTGTTCGCAGAAAACTTCCATCTGCAAAAAAAAAAGAAAGATAGACATGAAGGCGACAGTATGTCCAGTGGGAAGCTATTAAGTTAGTCTTATCAACATGGAAAAATAGATAAATTCAAATAAATATGTAAAGATACGCTGTAAAATATGCATCTGCTATAGGATTTAAAATGTAAGTGTTTAAAACGTAGTGCAACAGGTCAAAACACAATATGGTACATAAATAAATTATTTAATTAAGGAAATTATGGAATAGCAACTTGATCGATTGATCGGCAAATGTTTTTAGATTTAGACAATGCTGTCTGTTATAGGGTTGTATTCACTTTAATAAGAACAGGGTTATTTTTGTTATTAAAGATGTAAAAGTATGGTGATTTCAAAAAGGGTAAGACCCGAAAAGCATTTTGCTTCCTCCTACTCCCTTTCGGACAAGAGTATTTATTTATTTTGCTTATTCTTGCTTTTTCTTTTTCCATGGTGAACTACTTTTGTGACTTGTATTCTCTTTTGTCTTTTGTATTTTGTTCGAAATAAACTATTCATTATCATTATCAAAACACACAGAAATGAGCAGCTAAGACAAACTGTAAGTCTCTATAGAAATAGTACAGATACATTTAAAGGATTTTTCAGTTTAGTAGGCAGTGGTATGAGCAGACCTTTGATGTTACTCTGGAAGAGTTGGGGCAAGATGCCATTAGGGGCCAGCTGGTGAAACATACAGCGGAGGAACTGCTTGGCTACACCTGCTACATTCCCTGGGATCAACATACTGCAAAACAGACAGGCTGTGTTGGACAGGCACTTCACATCTATTATTAAACTCAGCCATAAGCACAGTGAACGCCAGTGTGAGCGTGACAGCTTTAATGTATCATACCTCTCAGCTTGTCCGGAAAAATTGGCACTAGATGCCAACCTGAAAGATGTTAAAGCAGCGGATTAGGACTCTGGGATGAATTATGCATGAGTTCTGAGGGCAAGTTATGAAACTTAATTTAACGGTGAAGTGCTGTGTGGATGTAGATTGCAGGAGCGGCTGTACCTGCCCACAGACTGCATGATGTCGAGAAGCATTGGTGCAGCCAAATCAGGGCTGAGGTGGATGAACATGGAAAGAACAACTACTGCAAGGCCGAGAGTCTCCTCGTCGTATTCCTCCAGCACGGCTGCACAGTCCCGACACCTGACGACATCGCATAGAAATACACCAGGCCAGTTTAAGCATTAAGATGAAGTTTCAAGACAGGTATAGCTGCTGATTGATTCATTCACCTGTCAGACATTGTGGTAGGCTGCTCATCAATGAACTCCTCGGGCGCAGGGACAAACATGCTGACAGTGCTTGGTGCAGAGAGCAGACTGGTCTTTGTAGGACCTGGAAAGAAAGGAAGAATATCAGTGATGACATTTAAAAAAACAGAAGGCTTTTGATAAGATTTAGTTATTAGATGCTGACCTCATTAGGTCAATGTTGGTTTACTTTATTTCTGTGTGTGTTTCTATGTGTTACTACTGTATGTCCATATATTTCCTCAAGGGGTCATTATGGGATAAAGTCTAGAGTGACTGACCCGTCTCCCAGGTGCTGATGTTGTGTGGCGCACTGGATTGGTGTTCCAGCTGTCTCTTCATTAGCTGGCTCATGGTCAGAGCTCCCAGAGAGCCTCGCTTCACCTGACGGTACTGAGCTAAAGGTCAGACACAGAAAGCGACACCTGGGGTGAAGTACCTGCTAAGACCGTTTCAGCAATACCAACAAGTGTATGTGTGGTTACATGGAAATAGGTAAGACACACATGTAAAGAGACGTCAATGTGATTTTATATCATAAGGACAAAATTATATATTTATATTTGTTATATTTTTTTTCCTGTATTTTCTCAGGAATTGTAATGGCTTTATGATAAGACGTCTAATAATATTATGTGATTTTATTGCATATTTCCAGCTCTAATGTGAATTTGCAAAAAGAAAGTATTTTATGTTGTTTCCACAAGTCATATATGAAATAGCTCACAAACTATTTAAAAATGGTCAATTATGGCCCTCATAATGATACCACAGCAGTCAAATTTATTGAGGTTCATAAGGAGACTGAGAAGCAAAGTATTTGGATCCTACTTGATACTGAAGAGCGGTGGCTTGTTTCAGGCATAGCAGCTTCGAGCGTTGGGGCTGAGGCAGATTCTCGTGGCTTTTCCAATGTAGACAGAACTTTGTGATCTGCAAGGCAATATGGGTAAATAATGGGCGGGGCATTGGCATCAGAATTTATGCCGTTTTATGCCAATAAAAAAACTGCTAAGATATGGACATTCAGTAGTAATAAGCACTACTTTTGCTACCATTAGGAGATTGTTAGTTTATTTAGTACTAATTTAATGGTTTCTTATGTGAAGTTTAGTGTTTTCTTTCCCGCACCACCAGTTTCAGATTTAGAAAATCAGTTTGCCGTTTGATCTTTGGTCTTGCTCTTCTACTTCTTTTATGTTAACTCAAATTATATAGTTTGACAACTTCTGATGTGTGCTGAAAAACCTCTAAAGCGTTAGTATGAATGGAAAAGATCAGTCAACACATACATAGAAACACACCACAGGACAACACACACCTAGAGTGGTTAGTTAAATACGTATTTGAGGCAGCTTACACATGTTTCAAAGTACACTTATATTCTAGAAACTTAAAGGAGCATACCCATGTGTTGGCAATATTCATCTCTATCCTACAAAGCATGTATCCTTTACACTTATGCTGTCCATTGTCGAATGCATTTTTTCCCAGCATGCCAGGCTGCCATTGGTTTCCATTTTATTTGGAATATGGAGTGAAAATCTATCAGTACACTGCTTGAATTGTGCTAGCCATTACAGTGAACATTAAGCCTGTATTCATTTTAGTCAAGGCTGCATTGTGTCATCATGTGGTAATATAATTAAAGTGCAGATTGATTAGAAAGGTCTGCACTACATTATCTCACATTGTTAATGTTACTTTGATAATAATAAAATAACCAATAAAATGTGATTTTTATAGCACACAAGAAATTGGAACATTAAAAAAACAGCAGAAAGAAGTGAAGTAATCTGTAAGTGATTTAACACAAGTTTTAATAGTCTGCTTATCTTTTATATTGCACGAAAATGGAAACTTGTCGGTGTCTGTAACCATGGAAAAATAAATTTCAAAACACATCAGCATGGTTTGTGAACTGTGACCTAAGGTATAGATGATTTGTAGTAAATGGGATACAACTTGAAGAAAAAAAACACTGGTATGGTCCTTTAAATTTAGTTCAAAGCATTGTAGTTTGAATGGTTGAAATACACACTTTTGACCACACTGTTCCAAAAGGTGATTATTGTGCTTTTATAAAAGGTACTGGATAAGCCTCCTCAAATCTTAGACATCACCTTAAAAAATCATGTTGAATGAAATTACACAGCACCTGACCAGAACCTGACCACCAAAATTATCTTTATCCATCCTTCCTTCTTACCGGTTTCTGTGCTCTGCTCACCGCCCAGCTTGTCGAACATATTAAACGTGATGTCCAGGTATTCCCTCTGGATGGCACTGACAGCTATCTTCCTCTGCTTCCGTTGTCGGGGAACAATCTGGATTTTAAACTCTGCCTCATCATTGTCATCCACATTGTCAGGTTTTTGGTCGCTGTCCGCTTCATCACCCATGTCGTCGTCCTCTTCATCATCCCCATCCTCTTCTTCTTCGTTGTTGCTGTCGCTCTTGCTTTTTTCTGGTGAGAAAAGAGGCTCTGCTTTGTCTTCTGGGATGTCCAAGAAGATGGTCCTACCAGAGGGACTTGTCCCTGGTCCCATCCCGGTCTTTACCTCGTCACACATGTCGTCTAGTGAGGTGTCGGGGACATTTGGGGTCTTCTTGAGCAAGTCTCTCTTCTGCTTCAGGGTCATTGGGCTTTCATGGCAGACATTTTCCAGTTGGTCAGGAAGATCCAGGGAGATGGTAGGAGTCACAGGCTTTGGCTTCTTTACCACAAGCGGTTGCTCTGAGCCTCCCTCTCCCACCCGCAGGTCACTGGAACAGTCCTCTACACTCACCTGAATCACAGGAGACAGTCGCAAAGTCTTGCTGCTAGCAGGAGAAGCAGAGAACTTTGGACTCCCGTTGAACTTGGAGGCTATGATGGTGTTGAGGTCAAACTCCTCGTCGCTCTCTACGATCCTCAGAGGAGGCAACTGTTCAAACACCAAGGAGTCGCTATCGGACATGGAGAGCAGTGAGTGTTTTTCTGGAATGGAGGTGCAGTCCGAGGAGAGGTCAATGAGGTCTTGGTCCTCCTTCCCCTGAGCTGATCCTCCTAGCGAGCCCAGGTCTAACTTGTCCTCAAAGGTCTCCATGCAGCTGAGGCGGACCTCTGGGATGACAGGCTTTGAGCCTCGCTGATCCACAGCATCACTGCCCTCCACTCGAACCGAAGAGCCATTAGATGAGCCTTTGCCCTGGTGCCTGCTGTGGGACGTGGCTGAGGATGGGGCCACAGGGGGCGCCTGCATGTCACAGCGATCAATGCAGGATTTACGTCGGTGTTCGTCCAGATTAAAGAGGATGGAGTCAGTGTTTGAAATGTCCAGAGACTTCTGCTTGTGCATGGCCTGCAACCGCTTCTTCCTGGTGCTCTCCTCCCTCACACAGTGCAGAATGCTGTCCTGAAGAGCACTGGTTTCACGGTACTCTGACAGCTCAATTTCACCTGATACACAGAAGAAAAATTATACTTTATCCCAGTGAAAGCGAGACCCTCCTGCAATTTCAAAAAAAGATGTTCTGCTGTTATACTATGTTTGACTCTGTAAGCCTCTGCTTCTTACTTTTCTTGGCATTCAGCTCTACCGGCTGGTACTTCACAGACTTGCTGCCACCAATCCTCTTCAGGCGGGCAAAGAAGGTCTGTGACTCCTTGTTAGCAGCACCAGTCGGCGTGTCATGGACATCTGACTCATCAAATACACTGTCCTCTTCTATCATGAAGAAAAAGTTAACATCAGTACTGCATTTAAGAGACAAACAAATCCCATCATGCCATTATAATCTACACGGTATTGTTCAGCAGACTAGGCATTTTAGAAGTCTGGTGTTGAGATAAACAACATCCTTTATTTTGATTCACCTTTTTCTTTCTCGCTGTAGCGGCTCATGTTAGAGTTGTCGCTGTAGAGGGGTCCTGCTGTAGCGTGAGGACGACAGCTGTGATACTGGGCATTCAGTGTGTTGATGGTGATGTGGATCAGATGGAGGACCACTTTACTCCCATCCATGTCTCTGTAAGGGTACTGTGGTGCATAGAAAAATATATTGTAATTTATACTGTATATCATAACTTATAAAGAAAATATTTAAGATTCAGCAATCACTTACAGGTGAAAACATATATTATCTAGGAGACTGAATGAATAATCCATGCACTGAAAACACAAAGAGTACCTTGTATAGGATAACTAGCAGGGCTTTGAGCCACATCTGTCTGATGTGTGGTCTCAAGGCCCAGAGAGAGCATCGAGGCGGCTGCTGGAAATAGTGTCTCAGCTGGGGACACGTGCAGTACTTCAACACCTGGACCACCAGGGGGAGCAGCTGCTTCCCCAAACAAATATTGTAGTCCATCACCTGGAAGAAACATTTCAATTCTTCAGCATTTGTGTTATTGTCATTTATTGTCTTACTAAACATATCAGTTAATCATTAGCTGCATACATACCCACACACACACAGACACACACACACTGTCACAGAATACCAAGAAAGGTGATGATAGATTATAGGTCAGTCACTTGTGCAATGCCGGCGATGAAGGCGTTGAAGCAGGTAGAGGTGCGCATCTTCTGAGGAGCAATCATGAAGCATCCCTCCTGTTGGTCATAGCCCAGCAGCACGTACAGGTGACGCTTCACTGTGTTGAAAGCCTTGGCACTGCCAATGTCGGCCTCCGCACTGCTCTGGTCTTTGGCCATGAATTTCATGAGCACCATGATAAGCTGGTGAACCGTCTGGTGATCAACGCCGGCGTCCTCAGGAAGCAGGTCTCTAATGATAGTGTCGTCCTCGGGAGACGGGGTCTGGCCTACAAAAGGGGCTGAAGCATCAGGGTTAAAGTGCGGGAGGAAACGTGCTGCAGACAGAGGAGAAGATGGGGAGAGGGAAGGGTGCAGGACCAGGGAGGCAACAACATAGAGGTGGGGGGAGTCAACTCATCCTGTCCACTTCTCTGAGACAGGTGGAGACATCATCATGCAATACACATACATCAGTGCAGCGTGTTCATGGAATATGTAGAAGGGGTAAACACAAAAAAATAACCAGCTAGCTGTTAGCAAGAGTTAGTGTAGGATGAAAAAACAATGACTGTCACAATAGAGCAAACATTGCTTTTTCATATTTTCTGTCAGAATTTCATGTTAGCTTTATTGATAATCATACTGCATTTTCCTCAATGTGATTATGAAGAATAATGTCTCAGATTTAGGTTGTTATTTACCTGGCAGGACTTTTTCTATCAAATCTCCCAGTGTCGGGGCAGAGTGCTCTTGCCTCGTAAGCCTAAGAGCTAAAAACCACATATGAAGAACACAATTTAGGAGAATGTTCAGGGGAGGTAGTACAGGACACGTGTCTGAGCGTCATCGTCACCAAATACATGTGAACACACAAACACATACACACAAAAAACACATATATGGCCTCAGGACAGTATAAAGTCCACATGTTATCAAGAATTAGATCTAATCCCAAATATCAAATCACATCTGTTTGAAGCCAACAGAAGAAGCATCTCCCAGACACTCAGACAGCCTTCTGTGCATAGCCAAAGATAAAATGAATGACATGGTTGGGAGTTACTCCTTTATTCAACAAAGTAGTATTTAGACATTCAAGTGAGATGAACGTTGGGAAGAGTGAGGGGAGAAACATTAGGAAAATGGGTCAACTTTGGTCAAATAGTATTTGCAAATTGCATTTAGTTTCACCCACAAAGAATAGAAAATGGGGCGTGATCACCAACTTGCTTCTCTACATATAAAGTGATAATAAACTGACTTAAAGATTCAGGCGTGGATTGTATCTGTGATGTCAAGTCGAACAAAGCACCTATGAGGCATTAAAGGTCTCAGAAGGTATTTGCAAATACTGCTCGACCACAGACTGAATGAAAGTGACAGATTCAGATTCAGATTCAAATTCATAGACAGATTAATGGGCTGATCTGTGCTACTCACGAATCCGGTTGCTCAGTGACTCAGGGAGTGAAAATGCCCGTTTAGACTCTGTTGGGCCTCCCTTTACACTGTCACGGAGCGAACGCACACTCTTCTGCCGATTCCTGGCAAAGCGGGCCCGTCGTATCTTCCACATTGCTGCATCGCTGAGGTTGGCTACGTTGGTTCGTACGGCTGTGATGGCTGTCAAAAGAAAGATTACAATTTGGAGCACTATTAGGCTGTAATGTTTATGTTACAATAAATATATTGACAAGAAACACGCAGAGTAGGTGGAGTAGCTGTAAAAACTCTGAATGTAGACATAGCAGCTACATACTAGTAGGGAAAGGGAACTCCTTGTTGCAGTCCAGGTGTAACTGAGCCTCCAGAGATAATGTTTCAAAGCGGTTGACAAAGAACTCCCAGCTCAGCGCAGGAACGTCTTTCTTCAGGAAGTGCAGCAGCAGGAGCTTGCTCAGGATGATGGGCCGATCCCTTACAACAGTGTCGAACTGGAAATCCAGGCACAGGCATAACCCCTGTATAATAAACAACAGCCACATGTAAATACACAGCAGGATATGGGTATATGCAGCTACATGAACACACATTTAAGTCCAATAAGCATTGGACTTAAATGGGGCCTAACAAGGTCACCTGCAGGGCCGGCCTCTTGATGGTGTCCAGCAGCAGTCTGGCCCGGGTGGCCACAGCTGGGTTGACGTCCTCCACAGAGGCCAGGAAGCAGCAGAAAGCATGGGCTAGAGAATACTTCAGCAAGTGGTTTTTCGTCACCGCACCGATGTCCAGAAACCGACACAGCACCGCTACCTTCTCCACTGGGAGTTTTCATAAGAATACAGAGTGTATAGGAACATCAGACAAATTACACAATAAGAAGAGACAACTGAGCTGCCACATGTCCGGCCATAATTACCTAGATATAAATAAACAGAACAGGCAATGAAGTCATTGATGAAGATAAGTTAATGTATAAGCTACTACTGTATTTCTATGTCATCATATTGGTCTTCACATAATGCATAGGCATGTCAATATGAATTATGTTTGTTAAAGAAATGAGAAAGTATGTAATAAATTATATAAATACTATGAAACATCAGTTAAAAGATATAATCTGTTTATGCATCTTTGATATGTAACATTTATAAAGAGAGGTAAACAAAAAGTCTCGCTGTTCATCTTTCTCTATTTTTATCGTAACAATATAGTTTCTATAATAAAAAAAAAGGAGATCCTTCCAGTAATTTTTGCCGTTATTTATTATGACTCACGTTGAAATCTAAAAATAGATGTTTATTCTGAAATCCATAAACTTTCACCCACTCTGGGCTGACAGATAGCACCAAGTGTTGACCACTAGGTGTCAGTGTGGTGGTCAAGAGACATTACAGAGTAGCACCACATTGCCTGTTGGTCCCATTTAAGGTTATATATATATAATGTGGTCATGATATAGACCATCAGCATTTGAACATGTCATTATGGTGTATCATTTTACTAACGTGGAAAGACTGAATGACAGAATTTATTTTATTTATCATTTTCTGGAGTATTTATATACACAATAGGCTAATAACCTTCTTTACTATTTAATATTTTCTGTATGTTTGGGGCTCGTCTCCTGTTTCCCTATTTTCATCCATTGAGTAAGAGGACCTGTCCTCTGTCTCAAGGTCATACAGCTCCTCTCTGCCAATCACAAGGCAAGAAAAACCTTCGATTCCTCTTTGCCGCCCGTTTCAGCCACACGGTAACCATGACAACTGAAGGAGGAGATGTGGGCAGGCAGTGGTTTAGGTAGCATATTATATAAGCAGACTGGGGGTCTTTGTCTAACGGTTCAATCATACACAACCCCTTCACTTGCAAAAATAAAATAAAAAAATAAAAAACCGACGGTTTAGTCCAGTCATCATGATGAGCTTGATGAGGTGTTAATACTTGCATATGAGGTTGTACACTGTATGTCTCATCTTGAGAAATAAATGCAGCTATCAGATACATAACATAAGTAATATATATGCCTCTCTCTCACCTGCTTCAAACCGTATTTTCCAGTCTTTGCTGTTAAAGTTTGTGTTGATGAGGTTCCAAAAGATGTCTGCCCCATGCGACAGAGACAGAGCATGGAGAAGCTGAGGCACAGCCATGGAGGCCAGCTGGCAAAACTCTGACTTCAACATGGACCACAGACTGTAACACAAACACCAAGTTAGACACACCACCAAGTTAGACAGACACACACACACACACACATTGCTTTCAAGCAGTTGGTTAAATACAACAACTTTACAACAATTTTGATTAAAAAGACCTGACAGCCCACACCTCGGGATGAGCATCTTTTCCTGGATGTAGGCCAGGAACTGGGGGTGATCCTTGCGGGCAAGGTACAAACACTCTCCATGGAGACACAGGATTCTCAGACAGTTCAGCATGTTGAACAAAATGTCAGGCTCCTCAAACTTGGACATGTCCTGAATACAAAGGAGATGTGTGAAATAAATCACAGAAAATATTCTTGAATCCGGTCAGCCTCCAGACCTCGGTTTTATTATACAAGTACCTGCAGAATGGTGTATATGAGCTTCAAAGACACAGGGAGCTGCTGGTAGGAGAACTTCTTATCAGAGTTATTCTTCATGGCTGGAAGGAAGAGTGTAGTGTTAGAAACAACTAAACTTTCAAGTTACTCTGCACTATCGCAGAGCAGACATGGTTGAATGAGTGTGAAACATATCAATGCAAACACGAGATACCACTCTCACATCTGTAAGATAAATGTGGAAATGGAGCTAGTAACCAGTTAGCTTAGCTTAGTATTAGGACTAGAAGCGGGCGGAAACAGCTATTTCTTGGCCGGGAGCAGTATATTTTCGTTGGTTGCAAGATTCTAGAAAGTCACTCCACCTGGCGAAGAACTATGGCAAGACTAGCTACTAGCGGTATCTTTATATTTACCGTACAAGCATGAGAGTGGTATCAATCTTTTCTAACTCTCCACAAGAAAGCAAATAAATATATTTCCCAAAATGTTGAAATATTCCTTTAAATATGAAGCTACAGATAGCCACCGGTAAATGTACTGTAGCTAATAGGTTAGCTTCATGGATACTATGGGTTAGCTTAGCTAAAGCAAACAAGCATTTTTTTCCAAAATGGTGACGTATTCCTTAATAAGGATTATTGGTATACCTCTGGCAGATAACGATGAAGAAATGATATTTTGTTATGACACTTAATGATTTTTAACATTGTGTACGGAACTGATACACACATGGGTTATCAGGAGAATGGTTACTGGGGTTGTCAGTGTGCGCGCCACATGGGTTGTCTCCTTCCTCACTTGCGTTCTCTGCACCGAGGCAGAATTCTGGCTGAGACAACAGCAAGGTTTCCTCCAAACTATCCGTAGGTTCCTGTAGAGGAAATCAAACACTTTCAAAATCTTCTTTATATGTTTCATACACTCATCAGTAATTCAGCTGAGCATGACATAGAGTCATTCACAAGTAATTTTAAAACTATTAAAATTATTTGTAAGTTGACAAAAACAAAGAGAGACAGAGTTTAAATTAGAAATTTGTGTTTTATGTCATCTACGACAACATTGGTTCAGCCAAGGCACAGTGGTGTTTTTGGTTGCATTGTGGTAGGAGACACTGGGGCTAAGTGACATTGATTTTAAAGCCTTACCTGCTTAATGCACAGGGTTTATTTATATCAGACATATGCAAAATCATGCTGTGTCTCACCACAAGGCGAATCTCTTCTCGGGGGGTCAGTCTCTCCAGGAGCTCACATCCCAGCTGGTAGCACAGTATACTGGATTGGCACAGGCTGCACTCCAGGGCCTTCTCATCCTTCTGGCAGGTGTGTGAGCCCCCCCAAGGGGCCTGAAAGACGTTGTTGATGATGCCCACAATATCCTTCCCCAGGCTGCTGTCTAGACCCAGCATCACACCGTCATCCTGGAGCTCCATCTGGAACAGCAAGGGATAGGGCCGTAAAAAAAGGGGAAACAAAAAGTGGAGCACAACGCACACATATCAAGATCCCACCTGTGGGCATTGTTGTCATTATCCTTTATATGAATGAACAAGAAGATGAATTGTGTACAAATAGACTTCAGTGGACATCCTTGGCATATGTTTAGTAATACAATATGATAGTGTTTGCATTATAAGATGTTTTGTTATTCTCATACAAATACTTATAATATATACCATATAAAGTCCCTTTAGAAGTATGGTAGAAATATCACGATTTAGCATCATAAATAGACCCGTAGTCCCTTTAGGAATATGATCATTATCATTTTAGCAATTTTTCATCAGGAAGGTGTGGTCACCTGCTTTAGGATGAGGTCAAACATGAGGATGAAGCAGCCAAGGTTCATGTCATCATCATCACAGTCCAAATCCAGAGCGCAGTGGCCGGTGGCGTGACCCAGGTTTTTAAAGGGGCTGCAGCGCAGGGGGCTGCGGAATGGGCTCCTGAAGGGGCTGGGGAACGGACTGAGGGTGTTGTGCTGCCCATGGCGTCCTGGATCTGACACCACGCTCACCTACAAGCAAAGAGAACAGTAAAATATATATGTTTGACTTCATATTCAAAGCATTTATGCCATCTGCTACGTTCCCCTGTTACTGTCAGATATAATGACACATGAGTGCAGAGTTGCTCGGCCATAAATTTCAATGATAAATCTACATCACAGTCAAGTTCAAATAAGCCCTTTAAGAGAGCTATATTTAGACATTGGAGGTTACCATGGCAACATACAGTACATCTCAATGAATGGTATACAATAGAAGCAAGAAAGGAGTAGAAATGTGTCATAATCCTAAGAAGGCATTTGACAGAATGCAAAATAACTAGAAAAAAACTAATAATAACATCAAGTCAGTAGAGTGAGGTGTTTTTTTTGGAATATACTATAAGTCCTGGCTTGTTACTGGGATACAAATAAATCAAAACGAGCTTTGAACCCTCATATCTTTCTTTTGTGGGAGTAGTTTTGGCATTGCTTTCTCCCTTACCCTGCGAGCCCCAGTGTTGCCAGTAAGATCTGAGGCGCGTGCCTTCCTCTGATTGGCCAGCTCCTTCAAAGAGTTCACTCCATCAGAGAACATCCCGATCAGCAGCTGAAGAGGCACCACAATGTCCAGCTCTGACAACACCTGGGTCCAAACAAAACACACAAATGTTTGAAGGGTCCATTCACACTAATCCTAAAAATATTTTTCTCCTTACTATGCAGATGGCTAGCTTTTTTAAATGTATTTTTTCTATGCTATAACATAAACACTACATGCATGGCTGAATACCTGTAGAGTCAAATTGGGCACCACTTCACTGTTTGATTTGAATGTGACCTAATAAATGAGGGTAAATGAATGCAATCTTTTGATCATAGTGGTGACAGAAAACTTGAAATTGATCCATGTATACAAGACAGCAAGCTGTGAGTGCATATGGGATGAAAGACAAAATCCCTCCTATCTCTCTCAGTCTCATTCAGTGACCCAGATCCATATTCAGCAGGGCCCCTGCCCAAACTCTCACACTCTATGACAACCTGTTCAATTCACACGCACTGTGGACAGAACCGCAGGATGTCAACTGGACATGATACAGCGTGTGTTTGTGTGCATGCATGCGTGTGTGTGTGTGTGTGTGTGTGTGTGTGTGTGTGTGTGTGTGTGTGTGTGTGTGTGTGTGCGTGCTTACATGCAGCCACAGCAGAGCCTGCTCTTGCACAGACGCTGGGTAGCCAGAGAATCTGCAGCTGATAAAGCCAAACATTTCTTCCATGGAGAAGGGCAGGGGGCACAGCTCAATATCAAACATCTTACTGTAAGCAAAAGGCAAAACACAATATTACATTCCTCAGATACAGTTACACAATCACAGTGATATTCAGTTCACTCCTGTTATTTTTAATGTTCTTCCATGTTACAATTGTGTTGTCCTCACACTGCCTCTGTTTAATTTCCCCTTCCTCTTGTTTTTACATTTCAGTTTGTACACAGTTTAACCAGACAAGCTACAATATGGTAATTGCTAACCTGTTCTCCTGCTACCAGTCTTTTTGCTAAGCTAAGCATCAGAGTGGTATCAATCTACTTTCTGCAAGAACATTTTCCAAAATATCAAACTTCTCAATTTGCTTAGCTTTTCACTGATGGTACACCTACTATTGATAAGCCCCTTAGTCCAAAATGCATCCACCTCTTTAATCTGAAATTTTTCCGTGCTTTTTCCAAAAGCTAGCATCATGCATTATAGACCATTGAGACTGAAAAGAGTATTTTTGGAAAAGAGCCTTCTTTGACGATTCTGTGGAATTCACACCAATCATTTATCTTTAATGTTTGCACTACTAAAAATACATATCTGTTATCAGACTGTATTGTAGCTGCACTGGAAATATCTTGACATCATGTCATGATGTAAGGAATAAGAAAAATACACCAGCAAATGACAAAACAGAAACCAAGGCACTGATTTGTCTGTTAATTCTGTATGTAAGGTATATCAGAATAAGCACAGTTACAACTAACTTACAAGAACTTTCAAATCTGCTTATATGCAAATAGAAATGTCTTTATTACAGGAATAGCAACTACAATATGAAAACACTTGAGGTGGTGGATTACCTGAGCACTTCCCGGAACTCTTTGAGCTGGTGGTCGGGCACCTCGGTGCGAATGGACTCCAGCCACTCAGGCATAAAGCACTCCCACAGTGGTTGACTGATGACATTGTAAGGTATCAGACACAGGATCCGGTTCAGGCCCTCCTTCAGCTGGGTCACTGTGCTACATGACTTGTCCCAATATCCTCCCACCTGGGGAAAAGTGTGCATGTACTGACTTAGATCAAACACAGCCAAGAGAGTTCAGATGGTGACCTGCCCTCCATATTTTAATAAACCTCAGCCCTCAGTGACATGCTGATTTAATGATATGTATAGCTGCTGCACACTGCAACATGTTCAAATATGAATATTTGCAGTAATAATGTTCCTGTTGGTTGTTTTTTCTGAATATAACCTTTTCCCACCTACATCCACAGCCAGTATCAGCACCTACATCGGCTATGATTCCTTAACCATATACTGTGTGTTTAGTTAACCTGGATCTTGGCCTTACCCTGGCAAACTCAACAGGCTTGGGCAGCAGACACATGACCATGACATCAAATCGCACTTCACACACTGTCTTTAGCCACTTAGTGACAAACTGCGGCTTTAGCTTCTCCACCAGGCTTCCAACCTCATCGTCCATCATGTAGGCGGTGGAGTGAAACCACTGGAAGACCATGCTGACCAGCCGAGCCAGACTCTCTGTTGGCGTGTTCTCATTGGGTGTGCACAGGCTCACCTGCAGATGTGAGTGAAGGTCAGAGAAGCAAACTAATCAGTCAGGTAACCAAGTATTTAGCAGGGTAGCGATAAGAGGCCATGCACTGTACACATCCTTATCTCTCAACTCCCTGTTATTGACAGACACTGTGATTACACACCAGGAACCAGATGCCAAACTGACTGAGGAGCCGCTGGTCGTGCTGGTCGTCCTCCTTGTTGTCAAACTCAATATTGTCCAGAGAGTGGTGGGAGGCGGACAGGCCCATCTGACGGCGCCTGTTCATCTCAAACTCACGCTGTTCTGCATGAATTTCTGCCTCCTTGAGAAGGCTGGATGGACATGGGGAGGATAACAGAGGATTCAGAGAGGAAGACATTAGAGAGAGTCATATTGATACATCAATATATACATATACATTAATCATCTAATTTCATGCAGTATTGTTAAACATATATTCATGTAAAAACAGCATTAGAGGCATATGCCCTGTAACTGTGGCTGTGGTATGTCAGTGTAAACACTGTGAATGTACCTTATAACAGCTTCCACAGTGCACACTAGCTCCTCCGCTCCACACTCCCTGGTGTTGATGGGAGGGGGCGAGGTCTGGTAAAGATGGGTCTCCGCTGCAGCCCCCACCTCACTACTGTGGTGGTTGACATGGCAACGCTTGCAGTAGCGGACAGGCCGGTTGCCATGGCGCCCACAGCAGCCAGCCGAGAAGCAGGTGACTACAGCCCTCCTAACATGAGAGCTACAATTCTACAAAGCCAAGAAATGGGAAAGGAGGAGGAGATTAGTCGATTTTTTATTCTTGGCAGTAGGCAACAAAATAAAAATATCCCACAATCACATCAAATCAGCCAATAATGTATTATGACAAGCCTCTAAAAATAAATATATTTACAGGCCTCAAAAGCAACTAACTGCTCTGAATATGAATATGGTCCTTTCCAATACGCATTTGTTCAGAGATGTTGATCTGTCCGCATCTGCAATGATAGAAAAACTCTTTATGTGTCCCTACGGTGTCTCAGGTTTCTAAAAATAAAAGGCATGGCACTAGAGAACCATCCTAATCTGATCAGCCTCTAATCTTGTGCCATTAGAGGGATGCAGTGCTCCCTATCAAATTAACATATCTGTCCTCTGATGGTGAGTTCTCTCATTCACCCATCCAGCTTTCAACAACCAAAAACACTACCCTGATGTTACCGATGTTGTTGTTGCTTATCATGGTATATTTATAAGAAGCTATTTTCAGATGAAGATGAACAAGCTGGTGTAAATCCAGGTGGGAGTTTAAAGGGCTTTCTGAAATGAGTGTGACAAAGCCTGATCAGAAAGGGAGGCTGTGGATCATAAACTGCTGGACAAACCAGAGTGGAGGCCAGCTGTTTCCCCTGACATCGGACGGATGCTCGGCCTGACGGGAATACCTGAGATCATCTCACACTCAGTTTTCCCGGTGTCTCCCTGGAAACCAGCAGGGAGCACCCTCAGCAGTGTGTTCAGCAACAGCGAACAAACATCACCCCCCAGCAGCTTCATTTGAAATGATGTGGCCTTTACTGAGCTGTTCCAGTGAATGGACTTCTCAATGAAGAAAACATTTCCAGTTCATAAATAAATCATCTTGCTACATATAATAGGTAACAATGGATTTTATGAAACGTCTTCCTCCACAAGGTTCTATGTGTTTGTTTTCTGTGTTAAAATCACTTAAAGTGCAGTTTAAGGCAAGACTTCATTATGTAGAGAGGTTAATCAGTAACAACAAATCACTGCAAAGGTTAATTTGTCCTTAATATGGAGAGACATTGAGAGAGTAGGCATTTGCAAATACAAATATACAAAATACAAATCTTACCTTCTTTTGACAAATGGCAGATATTTCTGCTGCAAAGACAAATTAACAAAACATTTTGTTAAAAAAAAGAAGTAGCTTTTTTTGTCATGTGTCATTGGAAAATGACAACTTTTCCTAAAACTTTATATGCAATTTATAGCAGCTTTTATACATTGCACATACCTAAAAAGTACAAATTAATGACATTTTAAAAAAGTACTAGAAAAGGTTATATTATTATAAACACCTCTGTTTAAGTATATCCTCAGATGACTAAACTTTAAGTATCAGATTTAACTATGGCTTAAACATATTCAAAGTAAAGGAACATGTGCACATATAATAACCTTTGTCCTTTGTCATATTAAAATGCTAAAAATCTTTCTGTATATAGTACATTATACTGAATATATTCTAAATATGTCCCGTTTATATGTCTATGTGTCTGTGGGGAGCAAGACAAACTGAGAGACACTCAAACACCTTTTTGTTTGTGAACGCTCACCTTGGGGAAGGAGTACATCAACAAGCCATTCAGCGTGGTCTCTGAAAAGGTCAAAGAAATTAATAAATAATATGATAATAAATTGATTTATAGGCAAACTGCTCAGCATACAATTCCACCTAGTGTATACACAGCAGTCTCAACTTAGTAACAGAGCTGGCAAACAAAATATCTTCCCTCAATATCAAAGAAAATACAAACTGCAGAGCCATGCAATTATAACATGTACTATACGCTGGAGAAAAGAGAAACAAGTAGTTGCGTGGTTTCGTGATGATGATCTCATTATCAGCGTGAGGGAATTAAGTAACCATGGTGATGTATTTTCCCTGGGTTAAAGTGAGGAATAATGAGGCAGGCAGTAGGTGATGTATGTTTTGAATGGCAGCTCATTGAAGGAGGGGGAGAATCTAGGGGATGGGGAAAAGAGGTAAAACAGACTCATACCCCGCTATCCTCTGGCTGCACTCCTCGCATATATAAAGAGGAGGGGGCTTGTCTCCCAGGGCAACAGAAAGAGTAGGATCTATACACATCTGCAAAGTAAGAAAGGTAGAGTTAGAATATGGATGGGGTATTTAAAATGTGAACATACTTTGAGGTTTAATTTTCATACAAACAAGAGAGAAATAAATCATTTCTGCTAATTTAGGGACTGTACAAAAATGATCTGGTGTGGAGGGGGACTGAACATTATGCTTCAATTTTCAAAAAGTAATATGACATTTGTACATATTATTTTGACATTAATAACCAAAAGTGGATGAAGTGTTTAAGATGGTGCATTTCAATATAAACCTTGTTAATGAACTTATAATTTGTACATAACTACCAATGGAATAGAATTAAACATAACAAAAGGATACATCCTGTTTAGCAAATACTCAGCCATTCTTTATTTTGTGTCACTGTGTACACTGCAGAATAAAGTCAAGGTGAAAGTTGCTCTAGAATAGTGATAAATATAACAATAGTGACGTGCTCTCTGAAAGGTTCAACCATTAAAGGCATTCTCCGAAAAAATTATTTTGACTACCCTCCTTTCAGCAAAAAGAAAAAAACAACCCTCCCTTTTTCTGAATCCTCCTCCCCCCAAAATGTTTTTCGTACAGTCCCTTGGAATAGACTATCATACACTACATTTACTACAGCTAACATTTTCCATTTGTCTCTCTTACATAGTACTCTCCAAGGGTAGTATAACATTATCTAGCCCAAGAAATCATTTGGCACCTATACCTGTCTCCCCACGCCTTTGCGTGGATGGCTGCGTGCATATGCTGCGCTCTGTTCCCTTGCAACCTTTGCCTGGCCCTGTGCTAAACCTCAATGCTCGTGGCCTCAATGTTCAGATGGTGCACTGTAATTTAGTGTGCTCACTAGATGCCACCCATCCTCAAGGGCTGCACGGGGTCACCGCTTCCAATTAAGCCCCCCTCCCTCAGTACCCCCTCCCTGCTCCTGGTAATTGAAATCCGCCCCTGTCCATGCCTCTGTTCCTACTCTATTTGTCAGTTTTGAGCACAGTTAAGTAAGGGCATGCGAAGCTGATAAAGCAGAACAGCAACAGCAGAGACTGGCGTAAAGTAGCATAGAAGCTGATATAATTACCCCACTCTCACTGATTTATTTACAGAGGGGCTCACAAAAACAAACACGCCGACACACACAGTTGAACCCGGCGAGGCAATTTGGCACATGCCCCATACATTCCCGAGGTTGTTCTCAAGGGAAGCAGCTTTTGAATACAGAGTGTGCTAAGTGCTAATCTATCCTCTTACGGTAAAAAGGCATGGTAGACGTAAAGGGATGTGGGATCCAACAACCATAAGTGTACCTGTGATGTAAGAATTAATATCTAAGGCTTATTTAACATGTGTTTGTAAGACTGAAGTCACCTTGACAGCAGGTTTATTGATAGCATTGTGGCACTCGATATGTTGACAGTGGATGGGGTTCCAGGCTGATCCAGGAAATGGAAGAGAGACAGAAGATTGGCAGTGGGGGAGGAGTAAAGAAGAAAAATGGGGGATAGGTTAGACCTTTAGTTAGTTCAAGGGCAGATCAAGCAGCAGATGTGACATTAAGAGAATCTGACCTGTGTACTGAAGCCCCCTGTATTCACTGATGGCTCCTGGTGGCTTCAGGTTGGGCCAGTAATGAAACAGCATCTGCACAGCTGGAGGCTTTACTTGGGATGGGCCATAGGATATGACATAAAGAAGGTCCTGCACACAGTACAAACATCAAGAGTAATTACAAAGTGCATGATATTCAAATATATATATTTGCATACTAATGAATAGAAAGCAACTAGTTGAAGGTTTTAATTCCAACATGCTTTATATCCATTTTAAAGACTAAATGTTGCCTGATGCCCATTGTTTCATTTTTTTATATATTAAGGAAATTATATATTTTTTCATTTTAAAAGGAATAGTCAAAAATGGACAATGTTCTATGGTCGCTATATATGAAGCTAGCACCAGCAGACCATTAGCTTAGCTAACAGTTAGCTAAATTAGCCTGAAATGTAAAAGCAAGTTGTAGTTTCAGGGGTTGTCATGCACTGTTTTTTTTACATCTCAGTTTTTTTATGAATTAAAGAAACAATATATAACATGTTAATTAGTGAGCTTAGACTGAGAGCTTTATTTAACTTAGTTTGAACAGAACCAGGCCATAGATATAAATATGGACACTTCGGCCAGAGACTTACAGATGTTACAGATGGCTAATACTACCACGCGTGTTTATTAATTTGTAATTTCTAATAGCAACTGCTGTAGTGGATGCTGATTTGTCTTATATGGAAAGTAAACCCCAGGAATAGGCTTTTCTTTTTTTGAGATAGACAGATTAAAGAAATGCTAAATGATAGTTTGCATTGAAGTTAGTGGAACAGAGGCAAACCTTCCATTGTGCTTTACAGTACACACATGACCATATATCTGCATTATGTGTTTAGAGGGGACGTACCTTCCACACTTCCTGTTTGTGCTTCATTAGACACTCCAACAATTGACAGTGATACACTTGAAAGAAGAAGAGACCTGTTTAACTAGAGCGCCATTACTGCATAACATTACAGTCTAGGTTACTTTTACATGCAAGCTTCAAAAGCAGCCGATATGATGGGTTACCTGGATTTGTGGTGTACTGCATTGCAATCATGAGCATGGAGGAGGCAGACAGATTGACATAGGCCGGGACTCCCCCCTCCCTCCGAGTGGAGCCCACTACAGACGGGCAAGGAAGAGAAAGAATGAACTTCACTTCCCTGTTGTGTTTAAGATAGTAGTATATCTTTTGATGAAAATAACATGAATACATTTCATTCGGTCACCAACTATCCCACCACATAGGTACAGTTTCATTATGACAGGAAGTGAATTAGTTGTCTAAATGATCTTATGATAGGTCATACTCACATATAGCCATGGGGAGGAAAGAGGTGCTCAGGTACTCAATGATGTCTTTGTGGAGAAAAGGGGGAAATGTGGCTAAAGTGGAGATCATAGTATAGGGCAAAGTGCTGAGAATATCATCACTGAGAAAGGGCAGGAGGCAAGTTGTTGTGTAAAATATGGACTGTCCCAGATCTGATGAGAAAGGGAAAAAGGCAAACAAAGACAAAGAGAGATACACAGACACTCATTCAATTAACGGTACATACAGTATTCACATACTGTATGCAGCCAAAGATGTCAAAGTTACATGGAATTTCAGTCATTAAATATTTTTATATATTAGAACAACAGTGACAGAAAGTAAAACATTTGGAATATGAACTTTAGCTGAGGGCAGTGAGCTTTTTTTAAAGCCACTTTAGCACAATTTGCCCTCAGGAAAAGTAGAGCATTCTAGTCAAGGAGAAGGGTTTTCATGCTTTTTGAGCTTTTTTTTAACAGTGGTAAAATATTCATGAAAAACACGAGCACTGACTGTGATGCAGCCTTGGGCCCGTGAAAAACAGTGTGGAAATAAATAATTCTCAGATGTATTCTGAATGTATTGAAAAAAGAAAACATTATATATGCCTATGTGTGTTTTCCATTTAACTTATATAATTGCACATGACAACATAAGTAAAACATTTCTCCCACTTTACATAACAAACATGCAGTCAAGTATGATACACAGAAGAGAAGGCCTATGTCTGGTGTATCCAATGGCTTATGAGCGATTAAGTTGACAGGATCCAGCGTGCTCCCAATCACCCCATGCATCCCTCAAGATCCTCAGCAGGACTTCTCTCCTCCAGTTACAAAAGAGGCCAAAAAAGCAGCAGTGGCTTCATGCAGGCCAGGCTCGGGATGATGATGACAAACAGTGGTGCACTGGGCCTTGACTCACCATGCTGACCGTGCTGCAGCAGGGGCACCAGGTCAAGCAGGGTCACGAGGGTCACATAGAGGCCCTGATAGTCCAGAGAGGGGTACTCTGAGAGCTGAGCGTCCCGACTCTGCTGCCCCTGCCCCCCGCGGTCTGACGGGGCATCGCGCAGAACGCTGTAAAGGAGGGAGCGAGTAACTGTAGGGTTGATGGAACTGACTTGTGGTCTTAGAGATGGGGTGAGTGGGAATGGCACAGGAAAAAGACACATGGTCATGGGCACGGCCAAATTGGAAGCTTCCTGGTTCTCCTTCCTGCCTGTGCGGGACAGAATGCTGCTCCGGGGCGGGAGGGGAGGGGAGGGTAGGGGAGGGGAACAAGGGAAAAAAAGAGACAACAAAGACACAAAAAAACAGCACATTACATTGAAATGGCACTACAGAGACAGCGTAAATAGAAAAAAACAAACCCAGATAAACCCCACATAGGATGCAGTGTCTCACTATTTGACTGTATCACTGAAGGCATGGGCAATTTTTCCCTGCTTTGTTTGTTCAGAGTGACTTTAATTCAATTTATTTCGTTTTGTCTATCTTTGCACTTGGAAAACAAAAAAAACATGAGCACAAACTGCAATGATCACTGCATCTCATGCGTATCTGGTGACAAGGAGCAAAAATATAAAAAATGGCATGTTTTCAGTGGCAACCCCATACTTCTCAAAAAAGGCACAGTGCAAATGACTGTCCCTCGATGGCTGCCATCTTCCAATCAGCAAGGTCAGAGGCTACCATGCAAAAAGGCCAATGAGCCGTGGAATAAAAAAAGAAAAAAAAGAAATTTCCTTGTCTTTAGTGGGGCTGTCAAGGATGGGAGTGACACCAAATTGGTTCGGGAAAATACAGAGGTGACACTTTTGAAACATGCTTCAGCCAGTAATAAACATGTGTGTGAGGTTAGATCAAGTGCTCCTAGGTCACAGCACATGTTTATTGCGCCAGAGAAATAATGTCCGTATGCATACGTTATGATACTGTACCAGTATCATCAGGAGAAATAATGAGATCCAACAGGCATATGGATTCAGGTTTCTAAAATAAATGTAACTAATCTACGGTAAAGGAGAAACTATAATGACAAAGGAATAGGTTGTATCAGGGGAAGATGACTGGTAGCATTATGTTTGTGAGCTAATGTAGGATGGACAATTGTGTTTGTTGTCCCCTGGGGAAGGTGGTGGTTATATTCAATTTTAAGAGGGGAAAAACAAAAAGGGAAAAAACTAGTTGGGTTGAGTGTGGAGCATCTAGGGTGGAGGAGGAGGAAGGGGGGGCCAGAGAGCATTGCTCTTTTTACTGCACATTATTAAAGAGCTAAGCTGTTCTATCAGGCAAATGATTGGGATTTATCAAGAGAGCCCAGATTATAAATTCTGATGTATTGTTTTTTTATGTTTTTATTTTGAAAGGTCACTCAAAAAGTAGAGTTACAGCATTCTCGGCAAGTGAGAAAGGGGATTTCAAGATTTTTTAACATAACATTAGATGCATAATGTTGAGTTTAACAGTTTATACTGTCAACAGCAGAATATAACATTTTCTGACTTATCCCCTCAAAGTTATACTCTGTAAGATTTTAATCAGTGTAGATTCATTCATAAAGCTGCGTTATTATATACAGCGTAAAGTCAAACAGGTCTAATTCACAACAACAGACTGTATCTCAGAGTATGACTTTTTCACTGCCCATTTCAAATATAGAACACATCATTATTTTGAACAATGAACACAGAGATCAACAGACACGCTCACACGCATACACTGAACACACAAAGACTCACGCATATGTGCATACACACACACATACATACAAACGACAAAGAATTACAAACATGTACGACACATAAAACACATGTAGAAATGCACTGATACAGACACATGACATACATTGACTGTCAAACCCTGCACTGGCAATACAAAATAATTGACTGTGTGTGTGTAGCAGGAATTTAAAGCACAATCAGACTTCCTACAGTTACAGAATTCCAGAGAACTATGTCTAAACAATACTATATATTCTCAGAGTGATAGAGTTTGGCATGAAGTCAGAATGGCTCATTGATGCAAAGAGCTCAATCTGACCTTTGAGAAATATGACACAGCTTTGCCTCTTCTTTAAGGAAGCATATATAAAGTAATTGGCAGTAAACAGAAAAATGTAACCTTTCTTTATTTTCTGTTCTTCATCTGACCTGTGCTAAAACTAAACTTGGTGTGTGAATCAACAAACACCTCCTTTGGCCATTTCAGTTTTTCTTTCCAGGAACATGACACACGCCTGCTCCACTTTTTAAGGCTCACTACTCTTACTTTCTTCACCCCGGGCTTCAGAAGGCACAGGTGTCTGGATAATCCTGGAGTCCCTGCTGAGGAAACTAGACCCCTCTAATGGTGGGGAGAATTATTTGTTCTGCATATCTGAGGCTAAGAAGCTCTGCTTCAGGGAAAATAATAAGAAGCTGTTAACAGTGGCATCATTCCTTTTGCACTCAAATGCCCCTCCGAGACCAAATCATCACTTGAGTTTACACAGATTCCCACAGTTGCAGCCCCTGTCATGCTCCATCTGTGCCAAAGACATAAGATAGGCCATGTTTAAAAAAGCACAGTGGCTGCTGGTGCTGGACAACCCCTCAGCAAAGCACAAAGCAACCAGAATACTTTGTGAGCATCACTCAGCAGAGGAATAATCCTTATGGGGCTGAGGCATAAAGTGTAGAATTGAGGCTGGCTGCCAATCTCAAATAGATTGCACCCTAAGCTGATAATAATAATAAAAGTGGGGCATACAAATTCAGCCTCCAGTAATCCCATCCTTTTTGTAAATTAGCTAATAAGTTCGGACAGCACGAATATTTTCTGTGAAGCCAGCAGGCAGGAAGACTAAACCAACCATATGACATATCAAAGGATCCTATCACTGCAGCCTATTCTGATGTGGAAGAAGCTCCAGCTGGGAAAACAGAGATATGACACATCGTGAAATCTGATGTGTCCAAAATGGCTGCCTACTTGACCTGTGTTGGAGGAGGAAATAACATGCTGTTCCTTCCTCAGGCTTTCACAGCACCCAGGGGAGCAGGCTGACCCTGCAACTGCAGAGCCGAAGGAGCTGCCCTGCACCAGGCCCCTCTGGGAAGGACACAACAGGCCGCCCCAGGGAAGCATTCATTTAACAGGCAACCACTGAATCAATAAACATCACTGAGCCATCTATCTCTGCTGCTACTTTAAAACAACACCATAACGCCATAGGAAATCTGCTCCATCTTCTTCTATCTTTCAAAGCAGGGCAAGCAGTAGACACAGTTGGCCACTTCCCTAACTTCCTCTTGACATACTAAATTCATATTAATGGTGTCACTGTCATCTCTTTCAAGAAGTGTGTCAGAACAACCTGCTGTAAGTTATCTCGTCTGATGTGAGGAAGCTAAATATCATTCACATTCTACAGTCTGTTACTTCACCTGTTAGCTACAAAGCAGGGTACTTACCTGAGCAGGGTTTGGGAAAAGTATTTCAGTGTGTTTGCAATGTCTGTTCCGGAGGGCACAGGGTAAATATTGTGTTGCACACGGTTGTGATACTCTTGCAAGTATCGTATCTTAGAGGCAACTAGACAAAATAAAGAGCAGAGTAACAAGCAAATCAACACTAGTGAGACTAGCATATGAATCTGAGTGCACAGATAAGGCAAATGGTAGAACATGCATGGAGCTGTATTTCTTGGTTCATGTAAGACGGCATGTAATGCGGATGCTCCAATTATCAAGTCAAACAAAGAGTCTCTGTTCCCATGGCTGTCTGGCCTTCACCGGGGGACCTTTTTTTGCAGTAGCGAGGTCACAGGAACCCCTAGAGGAAGCAGTAACCTATTGCTTACAGAAACAAGCTCATGTACAAAAGGTTGCCAGTTCAAGTCCCAAGACAAGCTGGGAAAATGCAGTCAGCATGAGACACGAGAGAGGGCTTACTCATCCCTTTGCAGATGATACTGAGAGACATGTCAGCAACTTCTATGTTGAACTTCTCCCTCAGGTCAGGGTTTTAGGTATAAACGTGTTATTGTTGGGTTAAATTAAGAGTTAAATTAAGTTGGAGCGGGTGATCGCTGACCCATTTTCTGTGACTTTGGGCAGTGGTGTTTTAGCTTCCTCCCTGACCTGTAAATGACAAACCCCAAAAATAAAAATAACAGCTGCAGGCTTTAAGCAATGTAAAGTATGTGCTGCAAAACAAACTGTAGCACACATGCTTCTCACTGCATGTTGATGCCTAAACACAGCAATACATAGAAAAATTATGAAGATAACAGCTGACAATTTGTTGTTCTCTGTTGTTTTTCTGATCCATACTGACCACTAAACAATCAGGAATACTGCCAGTTGAAATGGAAGCCCCAAACACCAAGTTTGACCCCATAAGTTATGTCAGTTATACACTAAAAAACGAGCAATATGTGATTAAAAGTGTGCAGAGATCATTCAGTACTAATATTGAAGAAATTCTGAAGATAGGGGGTGCTTTCCACCTGTTCAAAAGCAATCGGAGGATTTAGGAGGAAATGAACAAGAGCCTTCAGGACGGTGTGATCAAACCACGTTATTGATCACTCCAATGCCACCATATTGTTCAGTAAAGAATCTGTCAGGTCGACCTTGAGACCAGCAGCACACCTCGCTTTCTGCACGCGCCTCATCCAGCCAAGTCAATCAAAAACAACACAAAAAGATAACATGACGATGTAGTAATTACATTGTTTTCCCTTGCCGAGAAATACACACATATACACAGTGGCTTCCTGTGTGCGCTGAGCCCTCCAGCCATCCTCTGCAGTGAGAGGACGTGTTGCAACCTGCCATAGCAACCGCGGTTTTATCACCAAGGACAGCTCCCCTCATTCGCTTTCTTGATTAAAACAAAAATCACATTTCCAGTTTCCAAAACCTCCATGACAAGACAGGAAAAACAGACACACAGCCGTACTTACACTGCTCTGCCTTCGTAGACATTTCGCAGACACTTTGGGAACCGTTAAACCCAGAATGTCAATTGTTTTGGTGTTTTTTTTTCCCTCTCCGGCGTTGTGTTTCCTTCTGTCGTGAAAAAGTGAATATACCCTCCTTGCAGCCCAGGCTCGGCTTGATTGTACCACTCTGCGCGATGGATTTGTACACTGTGGCTTTTTAGCGGTGGTACGGTCGCTTTTAGCGGAATTAAAACTAAAACCCAATTTTGTGAGTTTGATTTCAATTTTGAGAATTGTATTCTTTCGGGGCAGAGAGCAACGTTGATATACATCTGCCACAGCATACCTTTCCAAATGGACTGATCCACCTTTGACAAATTGTCATTCAAGATTTCCAACAACCCCATTAGTCCTCTTTGAACATTATAGGAGGGAAATAAATAGGTGTGTTTGCCGATATTCCTGCGCATTTGTGTATCTGAGCTGTATATAAAAACAAAACATTCAACAGATGGTTGTTACATTGTAATTATCATAAGCGTGACGTGTCCTGCATGGAGCAAACTTATATTTTAACTTATTTAAACATATTTTGTGTTTTTGTGTGTTTTAGGAAATTCAGATTTTCCCTTTGTTTTTGATTGTATTTCCTAATTTTGATAACAGGCAGTGAATGGTCTGTATATTATAATTAGGCTAATATTAATCCCCAGTAACACATGGAGGCCTTGAGTAAGAGTGATTCATTTACAAATGTAGGCCTACTTATACTTATATACCATTCTTCAAGCCTGTGATACATGCAGCATTTTTTTTAAATGAATTTCTGCATCCTTTTGTAGGAGCAAAATGCAACTGAAAGATAGACAGACTCCAGGGTCTGAACCACTGACAGACTGACAGACAATCCCCATTATCGTTTGAACTGTTGGAGTATTTCCATCTCATCTCCAGCTGATTGGGAGCAACATCCTGTCACTGCACCCTGGAATGACCCATTTGCTTACTACTGTTTACGCTATGAAGCAAATATTAAGCATTTTCCAAACATACAGTAATCAGACCAGTCAATAAATTGGCCTGTTTTTTTATACATCCCATGTCTTAGAAATAAAACATACCACAGCAGATATTATATCAAAGTCTTTATAGAGGGTAAACAGTTTCATCATCAAGTTTTACTTCCCTTCATGACATACACATTGGAAAAATCCACACACAGTAACATGTGTGCATGGGAGTCAGGTTTGTGGAGGTGATCTCTGTCGGTAGTCTGGGATGTGATGCAAGATCCATCCAGCCGGGCCCAAGAGAGTCACAGCAAACACACATATGGCAAAGAAAGATTGCTGTAAGAAAGAGAGAACATAAACATAATTGCATGAGGAAAGTTTTTTATGACACATTTCAAGGCACTGTCTTATAGCTCCTAAACCTCTCCTGTCATCAGCGAGAGGTTGAATAAAGGGAGAGAACACCTGTGTCCACAACAGAAGGACTTGATCTCAGTGACTCACCGGGACATATAACAGCAGCCCCCATTTATATCGTCCTACCATGCTATTCCCTTTGTCCCTCTGCACTCTGGTATTCCTAACCTGAGCCAGGCTTTGTAAAAGCCCCTGTGTACGTCCCTGAGGACAGATCAACAGATTTATAGTGGCATAAACACTGGCCGCTATGTTGCAGTTCCATCATAGTATCCCTTTACAGAGGCCAGAGCTTCACACTGACTTAGGAATAACAAATGAATAAAACATCTCTCCCACTCTACAGACTGGGGAACACAGTTCGCTTGAATTCCTCGCATTAGGGGAAATACAGTGAAGTAGATAGATACTGACTTCCCACGACTATTGCACTCTTTGTGTGGCAACTGGGTCCTTATCAATTGATTAATTGTAATTCAGCACCAAGTTAGCACACAAAAACATTACTAGCGTCCCTGATGTTGCAGTACATTTTGTTACAAACAACATGGGATGTCTGTCTATTCAACTTCTACCAAACTACTAACAAAGATATTCAGTCCTACCACTGGCCCGATGTTTTCTTTGGGCGGCTTGCTGTAGATGGTTGACCTGTGATTTTGCTGAACGTCTTTCATCAACGTGGACCAGGTCAGTGTGGGTCTCCTAAGAAGGGAGAACATCATTCTGCTCACAAAGTCACTCGCATCTACTGGAAAATGTTAATGTGCCTGTGGAAATTTCTTCTCATATCCTGTGAGATACTAACAGATAGTCACTACTTTCATCTAATTCCCACCACTGTTCCTGGGAGGAGTTACTTCCATGGGCCAAAGACACTCATGTAAACATACTGAACAACTTCTCATCAGGATAAGAATTATGGCCTTGTCTGTGAGACCATCAAATTAACTGTACAAAAAAAAAACTCTGTATAATAGGGATTCTACATTGTAATGAACTCTTGACAGCAATTGTATTTAAATATGGAGTTTTACTTAAGTTAACAGCAATCAACTGATCCAACATTTCTTCAAAACTTAAATTTACAACTAATGTGGACCAATTTTAACATGGGCTTCCAATAGATAGTCAAGCATTTTTTGACAATGAATTAAAATATGTGGATATTTACAATGAATATCAAGAAGAAACAAGTGGGCAAAATCTGCCAAGTTTTAAAGTTATTATCAGTATCTTTCATATTTTTTATTTTCAAAGATCAGGTTTTAGCATAAAGTCTTGCACATGAAGAATAAATAAAATAAAAATGCCCAAACTGTACCATGCAGGGTTGAAACTGATTTTCTAGACATGGCTGCAGAGGGAAATGATTAAGTAGAAAAACATATGAATTGTTCTGGGGGAAATAAAATTTTGCCATGGATTCTTGATTAAAAAGTTTGTATAGTTGGATAGCACCAAATCCAATCCCAGACAGATGAATTGTTCTGGGGGAAATTCATATTTGCCATGGATTCTTGATTAAAAAGTTTGTATCGTTGGATAGCACCAAATCCAATCCCTAGCGGAAAAACATCAACAACAATAAAGCTTAAAAAGTCCTTTATCATGCTCTACAAAAACTCACCACAACATGAACATATAGGCCTAGGGTCAGTCGATTATCTGAATTGATGACCTCATATTGCACTAATTTTCTAAATTAGAATAAACCTAAATTTAAGTGCTTGGTTCAGGAGTCCCATTCAGTTGTCGTTCCCTATTACCTATTCAATGTTATACTCTTGTGTTATTATGACGTCTTACAGGGCTTTTGAATGCATAAAAGTTGGGAATCCTGTTGGGGGATCCATTATTGCAAAACTGCAAAAAATGACCTTGGAGTCCATAAATGATGATTAAAAAGAAAAGCCATACTATACAGTGTGTACCAAAGACGTTTAACCTACATTACATGTATTGTGTCGCCCTCAACAGGAGGCCAAAAGAACTTCAATTAGAGGGCATTACAATAAACCAATTTGAACAGTGTAGTTGGGTTCACCCAGCTGCATATATGGTAGGGGTGGGAATCACCAGAGGTCTTAAGATACGATATCATCACGATACTTATGTCACAATACAATATTATTGCAATTTTAAACATATTGCAATATTCTGCGATATATTGCAATTCATTAACTTTTTTCCAACTTCAAATTTTTCCCAATTTCAAATTATGTCCCCAAAGGGAAACTTTGTCAACATCTGTTTTATCTAAAAAGATACATTTCTCTGTTTGATTATCTCACTTCAATTGTATTGCTGCAAAATCAGATTGTCAAGCAGGCAAACTGACCAACACATATATAATAAAAGATCGATACTTGTATTGCCACAGAAATTATTGCGATACTATGCTGTATCGATTTTTTCCCCCACCCTTAATATATGGTAGCCTATACGTAGATTAGATGGTTTCAAACTTCGACATAAATTCCCATGGCGTAGTTTTGTGTTATAGTTTACATCATAATCCCACGTAGACAAACCTCTATAAAAGAGATAAAAGTTAATAAATAATAATACAAAATATATATCATGTTGGGGAATGATGTTTTCATTCAACTACCCTTAAATTTGGAGCATAACGATTCACTTCTGTACTAGCCTACTCACTACTCCGATTGGTTATTAGGGCCCACTGCCAAAAACAAACCACTAGAGGGCACTCGCAAATCTGTTACTGCACAAGCTGCTCGTAATACTAACGGGCCTCCTCACCAGTCGGCGTACATCGGTCAAGCTAAGCAAAATACAGGAAAAAAAGAGAATTCGCCTCTAAATTAAAAGCGTGACATAGGCGCTGGGCATGCTTACCTTACTATATGACGGATATGTTCATGAATTTCCACAGCTCTTTGTTGAAATTACTTTTCAAGGTATACTACCGAACATGTGATTGAAACGACGTGTATCAAAACTATATTTTATTGTACAAATGCAAAAATCTTAATATTCAGTATCTTTATTTTGAAAGTCATATCCGGAAGCGCTGTTTCTTAAGCTGGCTATCTTGAAATGGTTAGCGTTGGGATAGGCCATAACAACCACCCAGCAAGGCGTTGTGCTACTATGGGAAAATACCGAACCGAGAATAAAAACGGGTTTGGTGTAGTTTCTGGTCGAGGTAAATGCTAGAAATTCGCCTGGAAAGTCGATGCAAGTGGAAATTATCGCATATTAGAGATCAAATGTGGACGTTGACGTCGAGCTGTGCGTAATGAGCAGAGTTGGAAAAAGAAGGTGTTGAGCTGCATTTTTTTCTCTCTCTCAGCCAGAGACAACTTGGGTCGGAGTACTGTCTAAACTACAAGGTGATACGAAGAAAAATAATGTCCCCAAAGCTCTCCACTTTCTGGTAAATATTTTTGAAGGCTCGCCTTTCAACAGTTGCATTGCATCCTGCTTGAAGTATATTGCTGTTTCCGAGGGGTGCCGTAAAGTCAAAGCGACACAGCAGAGATAGCTTACCCTAGCCTCATAGGAAATGCTACTAATTACAGGGCTGTGATGAATATGACTCCCCTCGCTAGGCTGTTGCGAAATATTTGGACATTACTTCTCATTTTAATCAGCTGAGACAAACAACCCACTTGGTTTTTGCTCTTACAAGCACTTTTAACCAAGGCTTCCGCTGAGCAGCGATAGCCCACCAATAGCGCAAAGAGCAACAATAGCTCCGCGTAAACGTAAGGCTAACAAAGCCATTGCAAATGATTGATTTCTTTATACACTGGTTACAGAGGGGGACACTTCTTCCGTTTTTGCGAGGCTAGATCGATAGAAAAGTTCGGGATGAATGTGCATTTTAACTTTGCTGATCAACCTAACGTCAGATAGTTGTTGATAGGTTGTGCTATGGCAACAATATGGCCTGTCATATATTGCCGTCTATAGCCCAATGTTACTTGTGGAAAAGGGTTTATTGGTATATCGAGGTCATACAATATTTTTTTTCAATCAGTAGTCAAATTATATCCTATAACGTTATACATTTAGTGATCAGGTATCCCCTTTGTTCACAGTTTATTATTTGCCTAATCCACCCAAAGAATATTTTTTTGTATTGCTCTCCTAAGTGTCCATATGCACACTGTGATAATCATGTGGTAATCTCACTGAAATTCTGGTTAGATTTAGCATTCTGTACCCTGCCTTCCTCTGGAATACAACCTGTGTGTATCTTATCTTTTCATTTGGAAAAGGTGTATTCACTGACTGCACTCTTCAGCATTTAGGTTTGTCATTTCACCAGGTGAAGTATTTGTGTCAGTGCTCCAGGGCAGTATAATGACATGTAATTATTGGAGTTACATGCTCAGAAGTCATGACTTGCATGGAAGTCTTTGAGCTTTCAAGTACGTGCCACAGAGTCACTGAATGAGCTGGATTTTGGCCTGAATGCTGTTTACTCTGGCCTGTTGGATGGAGAACTCAACAAGGAGCATTGACAACTCACTTAAAATTAGCACTTATTGTTTCCTGGATTGCCATTCATTCTCTGGAGGTTGACTGCCAGGCTGTGTTTTACACACTTAACATTTCTTTATTGAAAAGATGGCCATGTTGTTTTGTAAACTGACCTAGAGCGTGTCATTCATCCATTAGGTCAAAAAGGTCTAAAAGAAAAGAACTTGTTGATGTGTGATACCCACCTTTTTGTTTGTGTATGATGGCATCCAGAGCAAAAAAAAAATATGATCAGCTGACAACGTAGTCCATGAAATGCTAAATATGCAGGCAGCACTACGTTTCATATTGTTGGTTGATAGGCTAATCCAGAGGCTGCCCACCATGAGTCATCATTGTGGAGACTTTTGTTTCCTCTATCTGTGTCTGTCATTTCTGTCTGTCTGGCTGTTTCTAGCCTGTTCTGATTCCTGTAGTTTCCTGTAGCTCTCCTGGCAGTCTGTAATCAGTCGAATGACCTGATTAACTGTTACACTGATTGACCTGATTGGCAAAAACACATCAGCCTGCTCAGCCACTGATTTTTGTCTCTTCAGCCATTATTTCAGACAAAATATGACTTTATGAATTATGTCCCTTTTTAAGAGCACCTCCTGATTGTATCAAATTCCAAAGAGTCAAACAGTCTGAAGCAGTATTTTTGTCCAGCTTGTTAAGCAAAGCACATAATGTCCAACTCTCCACACAGGTCATTTAACAGCCTTTCCTTTTCTAGCTTGTCAGTAAAATGTGTTTAGTTATATCCATCTAAACTTATTATGAACTGAAATTATAACAAGGGATTAGTTTGCATAATTGGATTGTATTTTTATATTAATTGGACAAGGCCTGCATCTTTCTTTTTCGTTGTATGCGAGTCAAGAATAATGTATCTACCCTTCTTCTGGGATCAGTGTGACAGGGCTTCATGAGATAATAACATGCCAGCAATGGACTAATAAAAAAAATCCCTTTTTGAGAGCTTTGACACATTTAGAGCACGTTGCAGCTACAGTGTAATTTTAGACAGGAAAGTGTTCCTGGGGATGTATTTCAGTTGCTGCCCTTTCATTTGGGCCCGACTGCCATACTGGCACAGTGATTGCTCCTCTTCAGAAGATTAGGGCCTGTGTCATTGAGCCTAACAAAGATTCATTTCAAAAGGTGGTGATTTTATCATTTTAATTCCTACGATTCCTAGTGGGACCAATGGAGAACACAGCACCTAGGAGTTTTTGTGCCATTTGAGCAAAGCAGTGTGTTATACAATTACCTAAAAGGCAAGAAATATAAATTTCTCAATCATCTGCTACACTGCCCAAGTAATTCTTCACATCACTTTTGATTGTTTAAGTCTTGTCATGCCGTCCTAGCTTCATTACAGCTGTCACTTTGATTCAAAAAGTTGGCTGTGTGTGTTTCACTAGCAGAGCTTTAAATAAGGGGATGACCTGTAAAAACCTGCTTTGAAATAACGGCTCCTGAAATTTGGGTTTGTGGACAGGAAAGGCGATCCACCTACCACTTCCTTTTTCTCTAGCCATGATGAGAAAACCCACATAAATGATTAATAAAGTGCCTTGACTGTCATTTAAATAATACATCGGTCCTGTTCTCGTGCCAAGCAGTTTTGTATGGTAATGTTCTGTGGGAGGCTGGGGTTCTGTCTTTTAAACCATTGCAAGTGGCCGATTTGAATAAAATAAAATGATCCAAGTGAGTGTAGCAAGGTGAGCAGTTTGAAAGGGTGTGTATGTATGCCTGAGTGTGTATGTAGAGAGATAGGTGGGGGCAGGGAGTGTCTCCTGTCATCTCTTATTAGGGACATATAGTCCAGCTTGGCCGGCGTCTGCCTCCCCCCGCCGTCTGTGGCATTGCCCTCCTCTGCTCCCAGCCTGAGCTCAACAGAGCAGCACACTGTTTCAGTCTAAACTGCGGGAAAGTGTCTTAATGTTCGACATCAGGGAGATTATGGCAGATATGCGTCTTATTGAAACGTGTGACTCAGGTCTCAAGGAAATAGCTGTCCTAAATAATGATTTTAGAATTCTGCACTGCAGCTGAAGTTAAATTTGGTTCACTCATTTGAATGAGTCTGCCTAGCTGGGAGTGAGTGTATTGTTCAATTGATGTGTTGGATGCTTTGTTTTATTCTGCCTCTGCTGTGCTAAATTTGAGGATCCCCCCTTTTGTAAACAAGACAGTATATATCTCAAGGGCTTCCTCCTCTCTCCTACATATTCAAATTCAGTTTCTAATTTTGTCCAAATGAATTCCCTGTGAAGATGGAGCTTATTTAAAGCAGTCTAATGAAATAAAGATCAACCAACATTTTTATTGGACTGCTGCAGTGTGACTGCTTGGTGACTATTTGTGTGGAGTAAGAGGCTTTGGTTTTCCATTGAACCCTTGGGAGGCTGTGGAGTGCTGCTCTACAGGGGTAGACACAATGATTTATTAGTATGGTAGGCAGGAGAAACTTAGCAGGCTGAGATAAAACAGATCTCCCATCACACTCCAGTCCTCCATCCAGTCTTGCATAAAACGGGACACAACGAGATGAAATGCATACATACGACGTTTTTATGTTGAGTTATTTAAAGGTCAAGAGCAATGAGAATTACATTTCCAAGTCTCTTAGAAATGTTTATAAAAGGGCACATTTGGGTATATTTATGCAAAGTTACCCAAGATGTAAGTGCCATGGAAAATTGAGAAGTTGTTCCTATGGTTTTGGAAAATAATCAAAATACGTTTGATCTCCAATGTACTTGCTGGTTGAAATGAAGCTAGATATACTCAGTTTGTAATTAATAGCCTGATGAGTTAACCCTTGTGCTGTCTTTCTGTTGACCTCCATCAAAATTGACCTGGTCTGTTTTGCCTTTTTAAAAGGCATAAAGTATAAATTATTACCCAATTCTATTTTGCACCTTCTAGCCAACTTCATTCCAACTCATTACCAGTAGTTTTACACTTATTTTTGGAATTTATGGTCAATAAACCTCATTACTGTACATGGAATTATACCTCATTTTGGAGTAAAGTAAGCAGAAATTATAAATTATTTTCACTATAGTGAAGATCAGATGAATATATGCTAATGGATTATCACTGACTGGTATACGTCAGGATACTGTTTTGAAACCACTTTATTATTTTGAATGGCAGCACATATTTCCGATAAAGAAACTTTGAAAATGTGTCAAATTTGACCTGAAGACAACACAAGGTTAAGGGTGCTTAATTAATGAGGTGCCCTGTTTTCTGTTAGATCGTAGCCAGTGACCGTACAAAGGAGAGAGCGGGAAAAAATTACTGAGAGCGCCTTCACTGGTGCCATGGCTGGCCAGAATAGGCTGAAGTTAAATGGCCGTATGGAGCTATTTAGTAATTCGCTTCTGTCGCACAGCATTATCTGTCTTTAAGTTATGTTTAGGTGACCCTGAAACTGAAGCAGCTAAATGGAATTCAGTCATCTTTTATTTTTAATGATTTACTCCTGTGCTTTTCCTACTGTAAACTGTCAAAATGTGGAAACGTGGAAAAAGGCGTGTTTAGAAATTGTTAATAGACAAAATAACCAGACAGCAATGTCTGTTTTTGGCTTATCCAATTAATGTAATACCTAACAAATCAAAGTATTTTTTCCCATTGATGCAAAAATTATATAAAAAGCCTATATGCAACATTACCAACAATGACTCAATACTACCTAAAGTATTAATGAGAAAGCTACCACTGTATAAATGGCATGGCAAAATTTCTGACTGTAGACCCATTTGGATTGATGATGAACTGAAAAGAGATCCAAAGTTTGAAAACTAGCTTAGAGATAGTTCAAAAGTAATTAAATAAGAATGTAATACTAAGCTTCTTGGCTTGAATTGATATGACCTTGGTCAATGAATTGTCCCGAAAATTGCTGTATAGTTGTACTCTGCGTAGATATACACTGTACTGGAAAACACATCCAAATTATTCATTAGCCTACAAAGGTTTAAGCTACTGAAATGGACAAGATGGGCAAAGGCAGAGTGGGTTGTACCTTCCTCTGAAAATCCCATACATCTGCATTAGATTTGTTGTTGACTGCCAGTCAGAGTTTCCTGAGGGCTGAGCAGAGGAAGTCTCTGTTGACCTCAGTCACCATTTAAGATTATAGGTAGAAGCCTGAACACACGGTCGTCACATGAAGACTGTCACTCTAAAAAAAGCCTTCTCATCACAATTTTTAGCATTTCAGCTATGGCTATATTCATGATTGCACAGAAATCAATGTGAAAAATCAATTCCTATTTGACTTAAACCTCTCTCTTACTGTTCTTCCTGTGCTCTATAATCTTCCTCCCTCCAGGTATGGCAGGCTCGGCCCGGGGCTCTGAGGATGCTTCAGAGGATCCGTGCCTGACCCACGACTAAGGATTGAGAGGAATACGTTGTCTGAGCAGAATGACTCAGCAAGAGGGGGGACCCCCAAATAGCAAGTGAAGACAAGTTAGGATGGGTGCCAATGGATCCAGCTATCCACACTCATGCTCCCCACGCATAGGGGGAAATGCACAGGCACAGCAGACTTTTATAGGTAGGTATTTTATCTGTGGTTAATTTAGAGCGTTGTGATCGGTTGCACAATTAACACAAAGTCCACTCTGATAGATGATTCTGTATTTTCAGTCAGCAAATGATAAAATATCTGTTAGAGACAAACTGTTTGTGGAAAACATGATTGGCCACTCTCTTCTGAAGTGAAGTGTTAAAACTATAGTCCTGAACCCACTTAGGCACTGTGCACCCTTGTTACAAACACACAATGGGGGGGGTCTAGCATGGCCAAACTCGCACTTTAAATTACATTAACCTGCTTCCATTACAACTAATGGTGCAAGAGGTGAATATATTTGTGCATGAGAGCTCTTGAACTGGGCCATTGATTCATACAACAGACATAAATGCATTAAAAAGCAATGTATCTACTTTACCGTGCCATAAGGATTTTATGATGTATTATAAGAGGCAGATATACAAAGACACTTGTGTCAAATGTGGGTGTTTAACCAAAATCACATGAAATGTTTTGCTGTCAAAAAAAAAAAAGTATCAGTAGATTTTTGTTTGTTGTGACTATATACTTGGTGGTGATGGTGTGATGTGATTATGGCTGCTGGCTATCAAGCTGTTTGTTACACTGTTACATTTTTATACTGAATGACATGGCAGCTACAGTCTGAGACCTTTGCTTATGTTCCAATTTCAGCAGTGTTTATGTCATTGTCCGAGAACATTGCTGCACTACAGCTAGCTTATTTCTGTTTGCATGCATGCACGAAAAAAAGAGTCTGACATATATAGGTTGTATAGTAGCTTTGTGTGTGTGTGGTGGTCACTCTGTATTACTTATAATAAGTAGCATTTGTGATTGGTTGTAAGACATCAATTATACTAGGGCTGGGCAATATATCGATATTGTGATATGAGACTAGATATCGTCTTAGATTTTGGATATCGTAATATGGCATAAGTATTGTCTTTTCCTGGTTTCAAAGTCTGCATTACAGCCAAGTGATGTCATTTTCCAGACTGTTCTAGCTGGTCTATTATTTGCCCTTAACCACTCAGTCATTATATCCACATTATTGATCATTATTTATCTAAAATCTAATTGTGAAAATATTTTGTGAAAGCACCAATTGTCAACCCTACAATATCGTCGCAATATCGACATTGAGGTATTTGGTCAAGAATATCGTGATATCCGATTTTCTCCTTATCGCCTAGCCCTAACTTACACTCCTAAATGATCAACCATTTCAGTCTTTCTGGTTGATGTTCCTTAAATCTTTCCCTGCAGCCTTCAGTGCCAGAGGGTTTGGAGAACGGCTTTAGAGATTAATTTAAATAAATCTGTCCTTAAAAACACAGTTTATTTCACTTTCTAAATGACGTTGGCTCTGAGGTTTTTTTGTACAATTCTTAAAAGTAAATACAAACGTATTGTGTAAGGAGACAAATTATCTCTCTAGCCCCTGAGACATATGAGGTTCACTCGGAGCTCTGTAGTTGCTTGGTTGAGCCGGCCTGGGCCACAGATGATTCACAGTGTTAGAATGATTACTATTTGGGTCACACTGATGGATGGTTAGAGAAGGGCAGCAAGAGAGGATCTCCTTGGCAGAGCTTCCTCTGATGTACGAGTCCTGTCTCTCAAGCCAAAGATGAATGCTATTTAGTGTAATTGATTGGGTTTGTTGAGAAGTACAAAGCAGGACAAAGTCTTCTATGAGTTAATTGGTTCTTAGTCTGTTTAGTATGTTAGTTAGTTTAGTCTGAAAACAAAACAAAATAAAGGGATTCTGTCTGTTTTTTTTGTTTTTTTTTTTCTGCTGTTGAACTGGAGACAAATGCTTTGGTAGCTGGGTCAGGGTAGTGTGTGTTTGGCCTGATGGAGCTGGCCTCACCACAGGGGTGCTAGAGACGGATTGTGTTTCTAGCAGTCTGGCCTCGAGTAAACTGATGTTGAGTTATGAAATCAATGTCTCACCAGAACAATATTTTTGAGGAAATATCTAGGAAAAACTGTCATAGATTTTTAATATAGTTTAAAAAAAAAATAGTAGGTTTCTTACTTTATATCCAGTATATGATTTTAGTTTGTTTAAACACAAACTACAATTCTTATGAAGTTAACCTGCATTGTGTGCTCATTTCAGGGACCTCATCCTACTCTCAGCAGGGATATGGCTGGGAGTCTAAGCTATACAGCCTGGAGCACGGCCATGAGCGGCCCACAGACAGGAAGAAGAAGAGCCTTGGTCTGGCGACCCTCAAACGGAGGTTCATCAAAAGGAGGAAGTCCAGCCGCTCTGCAGATCATGCGCGGCAGATGCGGGAGCTTTTGTCAGGTTGGGACGTCCGTGACACAAATGCCCTGGTGGAGGAATATGAGGGCACAGCAGCGCTCAAGGAGCTAAGCTTTCAGGCCAGCCTGGCACGTGCTGAGGCACCCAGCTTGCAGCGGGATCTGGCTGCCCTCTACCAGCATAAGTACTGCACTGATGTGGACCTCATCTTCCAAGGTACTTGCTTCCCAGCTCACCGGGCCATCCTGGCTGCCCGCTGCCCCTTTTTCAAGACTCTGCTGTCGTCATCCCCTGGCTATGGAGCAGAGGTTCTCATGGACATTGAGACAGCTGGCATTGATGTGCCCATGTTCTCTGCCCTGCTTCACTACTTGTACACTGGGGAGTTTGGGGTGGGTGGGGCGGAGGATACCAGGCTGCAGAACGTGGATGTACTGGTGCAACTCAGTGAGGAGTTTGGTACACCCAACTCCTTGGAGGCTGATATGAAGGGCCTGTTTGACTACATGTGTTACTATGACGCTCTGCTCAGCTTCTCCTCAGACTCTGAGATGATAGAGAGCTGTAATGAGCGAGGTGCTGGGGCTGCCGCACCAACAGTGGGCTCCGGGGGCCCTGGGACCCCAGATGAGGACCTTAGGGCTCATAAAGCTATCCTCTCGGCACGTTCTCCTTTCTTTAGGAACCTATTGCAAAGGCGCATCCGCACAGGAGAGGAAATGACAGAGCGCACATTACAGACACCCACCCGCATAGTGCTGGATGAGTCTATCATCCCAAGGAAATATGTACAAGTTATTCTCCACTGCATGTACACCGATGCGGTGGAGCTTGGGCTGGTGCTGCGGGGCAGTCCCTCAGCGGGCAGCCTCGGCGAGGTGCAAGCACTGGTGTCTGGGGGCCGTGGAGCCAGCACACGCACAGAGGAGGCCATGGAGCTGTACCACATCGCTCTGTTCTTGGAGTTCAGTATGCTGGCTCAATGTAAGTCATAATCACAACACACAAAGCAACGTTACGAGACAAGATAAAAAAAAAAAAGGATTTGTTCTCTGTAGACAGGGTTTATAGGATTACAGCCACGTTTCCATACTTAGTGGTGCTTGTGAGTATGGGCAATATTACCTTAAATCTTTATAAAGACATTACCAGATTGACCTTTGATCATAAATGCGATGATATATTTGATGCATCAGTGCATGTAGTTCCTCTCTCATGTTGGCTCACTTGTGATATGTTTGTCCTGTTATATTACAGTGAAGGACAACTTAAATATACTGGACTTTTGGTTGCACTTTTGTTTCAGTAATTGTAGCTTGTGCTTGTCATTTCATAGACCTGTTTTTATTATTGTAATAAGAGTAAATTTAGGAAAATAAGAGATTCATAATTCAGTCATAATTCTCCAACTCTACTTGCTCCACACACTTTAGTTTGATTTAATTTCTTAACAATAATGTGTCCACTGACTAAATGAGTCTCAGTATTGCTGAGGTCTCAGCTTGAACAAATTGTTTTAAACTGCGTTAATGTAGTTGAATAGCCTTAACCGTCAATTTCAAAGTTAATCTGTCAGTCTGGACTGTCATAATTATAGTGTCAGTCTCTGTGGATTAAATAATAGGAGTTGGAATCTTCTTTGTGAATTAATGTGTCACAAGACTCAGGTCTCAGGTTTAATATCTCCCTCCATGCGTTCATATGTGTCTCACACTCATTGTAATCATTTTACACCCTTTCCTTAAAACTACATTATGCATGTTGGCATATGTGCAATATGGCTGTGCAGACCAGGCTAGTGTTAAACAGCTTGGCTGACTGTGATGGGTGTTAGAGCTGCGGCTGCCAGTAACAGATTGATATAGTCAGAAGGGTTTGTCTGTGTCTCCAGGGGCAGGCAGCTTACTGTACTGATACATGCAGCGCATCTGAGCCTCTATCACCACTTCGTCATTGTTCGTTCTGTCTTTTTTACTCCTGCCACGGTCACAGAGTGACCCCAGTAACATGCCAAAGGTTAAAGCCATGGTTTGACATGAGCCAGTCTTTGTCACTCTCACTTCCCCCAGAGTGGCATGTCTGAGCTCTGTCTAGTTTCTAACGCACCTAACAAAGCTCCTCTCCAGTCGGAATAGCCTTTGCAATATGCAATACGCAATTCTTGTAGTAGTCTATTTCATATGCACACAAAATATACTGCATTTGCCTGTCAGGACTGTGTGGGTCCAGAGAGGTTGTATGACTCAACACTGTTATCATATCTTATAACCATCTTATCTTTCATAGAGGCACGATGATGGGAAATAGTTAGTCAAATATTGAATTGGTGATATGAGCTGCATTAAACGCCAAGTTAACAATAATATTCAAAATGCACTCTATGTACTTTGTTGTGACTCAAACACTTCAGCGATGCTGTTTTACAGTAAAAGCCGTGGAGCTGTGAAGTAGCTGCAGACACACAACATACACAGCCTCTGTGTATGCTATGCTCACTTGGTTTGAATCCACTACAAAAGTATAGGTTCATCAGTAACCAGATATTGCATCGTTTTTGTGCAAATTCACACTGCACTGTTGATACAAATTTGATAAATCACGTAATTGTAATAAGTTTGCATGTGGGACTATTTAAGCTTGAAAACTATGAACAACATAAGACATGTCTGGGACACAGTGCACTCTACAACACGCTTGTATAAAACCTTTCAAAAGCACAGGATTAGTTGTGGGCAGCTGATTCTTGGCCCCTCAGTCAATACAGTCAATTCAGCAATCACCTTTAAGACATGTGCAGTGATCTCAATAGCACTGTACACTAACGCCGTACACACAGCTGGTTAGACACCACCTCCCACCCTCGAGCGTTAGTGTCGCTCTCAGGGTCACTCTGGCAGCTTAAGCCGATGAGCAGCCAAATGGTGTCATCCCCACACACCATCACCTCCTCTTCCTTCCCATCCCCCCTCTCAACAAACCCCTACTCAAGGGTATTTTTATCCCCTCCTCCCTCTCCCACAGTGCTGCACCGCTCTAATCAGTTCCCATGAAACCTCAATGTGGAATGTGGTGAGATGGTTGAGGCTGACCTGGTGTTATTTTATTCAAGTCCCCTCTCTATCTATTTTGCAACTTCCTGTTATTACCCTTTTGGAGATCTCTATTTCATGCCTCGAACATTAAATAATAAAATCATACAAACTCCAGGTGTCATATCCTCCTGGCATCTGTGAGTTGATTATGAAATGAGAAATGTGTCTGTGTCCATCCCACCGCTTGAGACTTGAGTAGCTGCCATGTCTCTTCATGAGGCAGCAGAGAGGCTTATGTCAGGGATTTCATATGGAGCGAGCTCTCTCATCGGTCACACAGTCTTCCCCCTCGTGTGCTCCTCGACTGCTAACCTCTGGCTGTGTGAAGTTTTGGCCCATGGAGGTTTTTGTGGCGCAGTTGAGCTCTGTCATTCGTCCTTATTAATTCTCAAGATGTGTATCCCTTTATGACTCCATCTCACTCAAATAGAAACCAATATTAAAAGCCTTATTAATTTTTCAAGTGCACCACAGAGATGATAGCCAGTTGGTGTGGTTTCAGCTTGTGCACTGTGGTACTTCCTCTCTCTCCTCGCTCACTGACTGACTAGTGCTTTTAGTGCACTATCTTGTGTTGACTGAAGTCCCAGTCCTTGAGTGATTATCAGACATGATTTACATCCGCAGGCTTGTTTACAGGCCATTGAGTGCTGTTGATGATTTAAGTGGCTTTGGAGACCATGCGCTCCATAAACAAGGAGCTCCAAATAATAACAGCAGGACAAAACGCATACGTCCTCCAAGCTTGTGTAGTGTAGAGCTGGCTGTTGCCGCTCCTGCTGTTGTGTTGATATTCTTGTCAGTCGGCTAAGCTCCATTGAATGTGGTGTACCACCCGTGGAGAGAAGGGGAGGCGAGTAAGTATTAGATATAATGCTGATTCTAATCTCCTGCTCATAATAAAAGTGCTGCGTTTTAAAAGACTGGCTGTCGCTGTGAATTCTAATGGGCTAACACAGAGCAGTGCTTTTCCTGGGCCACTGGTCCCAGGTGGGGGTCTGTGTGTGTGTGTGTGTCTGTGTGTGTCTGTCTGTCTGTCTGTGTCTGTGTGTGTGCTTTTTGGAGAGGGCAAAGATGCAAAGGTGAAAGACTGACGTGAGCAAAAGCACTTTCTAGAAGACAGACAGCAGCACAGGGACGAGTGTTAGAGAAGGAAGCACAGATGTTCATTCCCTCTTCTAGTCTGTTTATAGTAGATAAAAAAGCCAAAGTGCCTGGGTTCACATTTCAACTTCACCTGTCTTCTCAACGATGCAGGATTTCCACCCTTCGTTTTGAAACACTGTGGGTGTCTGCTTTGCATTTAGCTAACTTGCAATTACAACTAAAGACGCCCAAAAGGTGAAGTGCATCATAAGTTTGTGTGTCCGTGTATGTGCATGTACATTATTGCTTGCATGTGAGTATGTGTTCATCTTAAAAATGTGTGAGTTGTGCTTGGACAGATATGAAGCCTCAGATTCAAAAGCAAAAGCTTTGCTGGGGCCATCACTCTAAAGTCTGGTGTCTAGTTTCCCAGAGTGTATGTTCAAAGTGATGGTTTGGGGGCGGAAAGGCAGCTTAGATCTTCTACTTTTAAGATAAGCGTTTCCCAGAGGAGCGTTGCTTGCTACTGGCCCAACTAAGAGCTGATAGACAGGATGGCCTGAAATGAGAAAGTTGGCAAGCTTGTGTTTCAGTTTAGAGCAGCTGTAACTGGACGTCAGTCAGTCCGGCTCTATCTCCATGGATGTCCATTTCGTATTAAACGTTATTGATCAGAGAGAGGCTGAGAATGAGAGCGACTGAAGTTTTGGCCTGTTGGGGTTTGGCATAAATAGCTTGACCTAGCCAATCATATGTTAATCTGAGTGGATTTTAGGGGATTTCATTCTGCCTAAATGGATGCCTAAATGGATCCCTCTTAGAATATGTGTGAGTTTAAGTGCCAGTGTAGGCAGAATTTTCAAAACATAGCTCTTTTTTTTTTTTTTTTTTTTTTTTTTTAAATAGCTACAGCATCATTTACATTATTCCCTAAGCCTTCTGTGGCTTTTTAATGCATTTTTGATTTATGCACACAAGTGCGTACACAATTGCAAAGTGTGTGTGCGTGCCCGTGCACCGGCAGCACATTTCTTCAGGTTGCTGTGTTTACTTATCACGGCTAAGAGAAGGCAGCTTGAGACTGAAACACATCAAGGTATCAAAGGCATTTATGTCGGTTGGTGTATTACAGAGTTAAACCACTGCCTGCTGTTCTGGTATGTGCTCTGATTTAGGAAACGCAGCAAGGAGGATGTGGGGGCTAGTAGAGGAAGACTCCCTGGATCATTTAATACGAGTCAAAACTACTGTTGGTCTGGCAGTGGCTGCAGAAATAGCACTTACATTCTAATAATCTTTTAGTTAAATCATTCTCATATTGTATTTCTTTTTCTTTAGCTTTTGTTAAGTATTATATTGCTTAGGACTGGATGGAAATATTCAACTTTTTGGATTTTCGTTCATTGGGTAGGTATTCAGTTTTCAATTTTGGGATTCAAATATTCGTTTTTTTGTTTTGTTTTTCCTTTAATACTGTAATAAAGTTGATACAGATTCAACCTTTGGAGACACGCAACCCGACGTCACACTGCGGTGGCTAGTCATGTAACCGGCAATTAGACTTGTCGGTCCTTTTTGAGGTGGTGTGAGAATTCCGTACAGTAAACAGGAAACATCCACTCAATTGCTGCCACAAGGAAGGTTTTAGACACTATGAGGGTAAAAAACGAAACACAAGCACTGAACTGCCCAGGAGTTTGTGTAACAGCTGATTGTTTTCTGTCGCTCAGTCTCTTTTCTTTTGCTCTTTCTCCGTGAAATGAAGCTGCCTTCAAGTGCAGTCGGAAATGTTGAGATTTATAAACGCTTTATAAACAATCTGACGTAAAACAATAATTGTGAAATATAAATTCTACTTGTGCTACATTGGGGGGTTAAATAACCCAACAGGACGTCACACAAATGAGCCATTTAAGTGACACTCCCGCTGCAGAGTCGGCCATGGCTGCCACCACCGAAGTTGAATATTTGCTGTTGATTACAACTGAACCTTAGAAGCACAAAAAATACTGAATCTATTACTGTACTTGGAATATGATACATTTGTGCCCATAAAGATGGATTGAATATCAAAATGTAAATTGCTTAACTATCTCATTGGCTCTCCCAGGCTGTGAGGACATTGTTGTGGAAAGCCTGTCTCTGGACTCACTCGTTCCCATCCTGAAGTGGAGCTCCCAGCCATACGGCTCCAAGTGGGTCCATAGACAGGCCATGCACTTCCTCTGCGAGGAATTCAGTCAAGTTGTCACCTCCGATGTTCTCTACGAGCTTAGCAAGGAGCACCTTCTCTGCGCAATTCAGTCTGACTACTTACAGGTAAGGAAACAGAACATAACCTATCAATCTGTTATTTGATTCCATAGTTGTCACCCTCTATGACCTCTCACAGTTTGGAAAATGTTTTTTCTAGCGTGAAGTTTCAGTAATGGGTGTTCACAATGACTGCTTGGTGAAAATACAGTAAACGCATACACAGAGATGGATTAACACAATCTCTGTCACACACACACACACACACACACATATACACATTGACAACACTGTGACGACTTTAGTAACACCATTCCCTTGAGGGAAATGAAATGCCTTAAAACCAAGAACCTAATCAAAGCTGGGCTGTCATCTGCACTGCCAAGCTACACGGGCACTAGACCAGATGGTTGAGGTGAAGGGTTCACCAACTACACAAACAAGCCAATGAGGCATGTGCTTTGCTGGGACACTGCCTGAACATATTGCATTTTGAACTTATTCTCATTTAACAGCTCCCCAGTTTTGTTCTCAAAAATATCTAACCTTGTCCTAATAATACTTTTGTGTCTTTATTTCTCCCTGCCCTATATCTCTGTGTCTCTCTATTTCTCTGTAACTCGGTCTCGTTTACAGGCGAGTGAACAGGACATTCTCAAGTACGTTGTGAAGTGGGGCGAGCAGCAGCTTATTAAGAGGATGGCAGACAGGGGTAAGATAATACACTCTATAATTACCCTCTGAGCAGCCCCCCTAATGGCTCTGAGGAAATTACCCACTTACAGAGCCTCCAAAATACACTTAAAAGCATTACTAAAAGGAACCAAACTTTACCTTAAAAAAAGGGAATGGCCTCATGTCATTGTGTGCTGTGACTTAGTAAGCAATTGTCTTATGTAGGATTTATGGTCAGGATTATATATATAAGTGATCATATTGTATGGGCTAGCTACTTGCTTAAGGAATCTGAACCACACAGCAGGTAATGCAATATTTATCCACAATTTGTCACATGAACTTGCCTGAACAATGTGAAAAATAGCCTGCAGGTTGACTTAAAAGCAGTAAAAGTCTAATCATAGTTGCATAATTAGTCACGGTTATATGCATTATATTAAAAGCTGCTAATGGCTGTTTCTGTCCTCATTTACCCAGAGCCCAACCTGTTGAGCGGCACAGCACACAGTGTAAACAAGAGGGGAGTAAAAAGGAGAGACCTGGATGTGGAGGAGCTAAAAGAGATCCTGTCTCCCCTCCTGCCCTTCATCCGAACTGAGCACATCTTACCTCCCAACAGTGACGTCCTCGCTGACGCGGTCAGTAGGCCTACTCCTTGTCTGCCTTTTCTCAGCTGCTGTGTGTTTATGGGATTGCACCTGAGTGGGGCTGGACGATATAACCTAAAATCAATATCACGAATGTTTTGCCCCTATTAAGATTAATGAACGATAATTATTATTATTATTTTTATTTATTTTTTGGTTCGCTGACAAGGTTTGTACTGTATATGCTCAACTGTTAAAGGTAGGATATTATTTTCTAATTAACCCTTGTATGGTGTTTGGGTCTGTGGGACCCGTTTTCAATATTTGCTTAAAGAAAAATTATGCTATTTATTATTTCTTCTAAATCAAACTCACTGGCCATTACATATGAGGTGTTCGGGTCTACTGGACCCAAGTGTATCCAGACTTGGCTGTGTAACAAAAATATGAACACCACACAAGGTTCTAAACATAACTGTCGTCACCGCATCACAATCCCCTTTTGTCGGCTAAACTTAACTGTGTGGCCGCTGAAACAACGGGACCTCACAGTGATCGTTAACTGCCTAACGTCCCCTTTTTGTCGGCTTAACTTACTACTTTAGAGTCGTCTTTAATGAAGCCAAAATGTGTCCAAATGGCGAACACGTTTGCGTTTTTCTTTTGTAATGTATAATAAAATAACCAACATGGGAAAATTACGTCTGTTAGAGGTTCTGAATTTCGGTTTTGATTACTTTTCGATTAATCGTCCAGCCCTACAACTTGGTCATTGTGACTTTCATAAACTGAACATTGATAAACATTCTTCACCCCTGTACACAGCTTAAACGGGGTTTGATAAGTACCCCTCCTTCAGACATGCTGCCCACAGCTGAGGGGGGAAAAGCCAATGCCTGGTTACGGCAGAAGAGCGCTGGAATCTATGTGCGTCCCCGCCTCTTCTCTCCTTATGTGGAGGAGGCTAAGGTAAGGCTCATTCAATTCTGATTAATGGGGGCTCCAGACGACGCAGAAAGCAGTGTAGAAGTTCTGTGAAGAGGACAGCCTAACCATTAAGTGCCTAGGGAAAGATTTGCGGACCTGTTCATAGCTCAGATGTGCTAAAGTCATCCATGCCCAGTTGTTACGATGCACAACTACCATATTTAATAGCTGCCTTCATCCTCTTGACTGAAATTCATTTATGTCCATTTGCACACTTTTCCTCATAACTTATAGGGCTTCCTAGGGCCATGAATATTTATGAACATTTCCCTAGACCAGAGAGAGTCATTATTAGAGGAAGTGTCAATCAAGTGGAACTAATTTGCAAAACCTCTGTGTCCTTGAGTTAAGTTAGGCGTAATCCAAAGAGGGGTTTTATTTCTTTGACGTTCTGGTCTAACTTGCCCTCTCTCATCTACCTGCCCCGTAGTCTGTGCTTGATGAAATGATGGTGGAGCAGACAGACCTGGTGCGTTTGCGATTAGTGCGCATGTCTAACGTCCCAGACACACTCTACATGGTCAACAACGCTGTGCCTCAGTGCTGTCACATGATCAACCACCAGCAAATGGCAAGCAACGCAACCACAGCTCCATCGGTTGTGGCTAATGAAATTCCAGGTAAGAAAATTGTTGAGTAGTGACCAAATGATAACGGAAACTGGCACTCATGTCACCAAACCCCTCAAGTACCCTTGAACGTGATGCAAGTGTGAAGCTAGTATCAAAAAGTGAAACATTCATCAATGTGTGTGTTTTGTATTGTGTGCATCTTTCAGTGCCTCAGCTGTCTGTGGTAAAGGAGATGATCCGGCGGCTGCAGGAACTGAGACACACCGAGCAGGTCCAGAGAGCTTATGCCCTCAATTGTGGTGAAGGAGCCACCGTCAGCTATGAGCTGCAGCTCCGGGTGCTGAGGGAGTTCGGTTTGGCAGACGGAGCCACTGAGCTACTGCAGGTTAGTAGAAAGCAGAGTTTGTCCCCAGGGGTTAGAGGGGGATGAGATGGCTAAGGCTGGGATACTAACGGTGATGCTAAGGCTGAGGACACAGAAAGATCTCAGTAACGCAGCAGACACAGACCTTAAACAACACCAGGCAGATAAATTGTAAGGAAAATCTTAAAGTAGGGTTTGCTTTGTCAGCACCACAATGGATATAGATTTCTATAGCTCCTTTTTTTTTTCTTTTTCAGAACCCGTACAAGTTCTTCCCTGATGAACGGTTTGGAGATGAGAGTCCAATTCTGGCTCTGCGCCAGGTGGGTCGGTGTCGGGTAAACAGCAGCCCAGCCATGGATAGCATGTTCACAGAGCTGGAAGGGGTAGTGGGCTTCCACCCTCCCCTACCTCCTCCACCTCCCCCATACCACCCCCCTGCCACACCCAACCATGCTCAGCTCAAGGGTGCCTGGCGTCCTCGTGTGCCCATGCCAACCCCTACCCGTTCCTTCTCCTATCCCTGCAACCGCACCCTGATCCAGCGCCATGCAGCCGCTAAGCATGGCAGCTCAGACTACTCCTCTGTGCCCAGGCCTCAGCCCCCAGACTGCACCAACCCGCAGGCTATGGGCCGAGCTTTTCTTTCAGACCAGCAAGCGGTGAGTGTGTGTGTGTCATCTCCGAGTCTTTGTGCTACAATTTTGTTTATTCAAATGTGGCTTAAAGATTTGTGCTTGGGATCATGGGTTGCTCAATTGTCTGGTAACATCACACATTCATATCTGTTTTCCAATGCAGATGAGCATGGAGCCTGTTATGAGGGAGTTCATGCCTGACATTGCACTGGGAGTCTCGGTCATGTCCCTGAGGGAGCAGCACATGGCAGAGATGGACAGGGAAGGCCCTCACAGCCCAATGGGCCCCTCGGGCCACCATCTGCCCCATGGACCCTGCCCTTCTGCCCGCCACAGCCATGGTCACGGTCCTGGACATGGCCACTCCTGCAAGAGACATGCTCCTGAACCCAAGCTGGAGGCTCAAGCCGAGTTCCCTGATCTGTATGACTTCTCCTGCCGACCTGCAACCCCAACCTCCACTCACCCTCATCCCTCCTTTGCAGGACCAGACCTCTACAGCCACAGCTGCACCCCCTCCAGCTCTTATCCCCCCCCCTACATTTCTGACTCTCAGTCCCAGGGCCGCCCACAGGGACGGACTGCCCCAGACCCGCTACGCCTAGATGTCCTCAGTATGACCTCTCAGAGGCATGATGGAGTCCTTGCCAGCCCCTCTGGGGCACAGTCTAGGATGGGACACCTCCCAAGGGGGCGATCAAATGAGACAGACCTGACTCATGGCTTGGGCCATTTACGGTCTCCCAGTGGGAACATGGACAGCTATGAGGAGAGGCACACAGGACCTAGAGATGCCCCAGAGGAGATGGTTCTAGCTGGAGAATCACTGGGCCCAGGCTCCCTCCAGCAGCCTCACAGGAACAGTGTCAGCGAGGAGATCTCCAGAGACCGCAGGTCACCCAGCAAGCCTGACTACCCTTATAAGAAATCTGCACTTTAACCCCACTTGAGGACCAGGGGTTGAGTTAAGAAAAGGGAAATTGTGATAAGTGGCTGTCCATCACAATGGATGGCAAAGCACTAAATGTGTGTGTGCATGTGTGCGTGCGTTTGTGTATGCGTGCTTGTACGCATGTGTGTGTGCGAGGAGCAGGGGAAAGGGTGGTCGATGGTTGCTATTTATAGGATCTGTCCTTTTTGTCCTACCTCTATCACACTGTGCTATCCATCACACAGTCAGAGTATGGAATGAGTAACAGCTGTAGGTTAATTGTCAATGCTTGTAATCGATCTCTGCAAGCCTGCCTAGTCCTGCTGGTTTAGAGGATGACTCAGGCTTTACTAGAATGGATTTGTCTCGAGTTTGATTGTAAAGAAAGAGGTTAGCTCTAGGCTGTGTGAGTCCTGCACAAGGAGGCCACTAGATGTAGCTCAGTTATAAACCGATTGTTTAACAAAGATTATTTTCAAAGGCCCTGTTGTCTCGATTATTTTCAGCATAGAATGGGGTAGATGGCACGATCGGAATCTCAATTTACACAAGCTAGCAATGGTACACAGTCTGGGGCAGTGAGTATTACGATAAAATCATATGTAAATGCTTCTGGCTGTATTCTTTTCCTCCCATTACTTGTATTTCCATTTCCTCCTGTAGCATGCCTATAGCAACCCACTTGATTAGTTGTCCCCTCCTGGCTCTGGTGCTGCAGTGCTGATGAGGAATGGGCTAAGTCTTGGTCACACAAAGCAGAAATTGGATCCGACAGGAAGTAGGTCATCAGAGCTTGTCATTGTCCTGTAACCCAGTCTGATAATTGTGTCAGGCTTTACCTATCACAGCCAGTGTCTAGCTTGGAGGCAGGAGCCTGGTGTTTTCAGAGAGGGTGGAGGGGGGCAGGAGGATCGCAAGAAGGCGTTACTGAGATACAGTGGATAATATAGGGGTGCCATGGAAACTGACATACAGTGATGAAATGGAGTACTGGGGGTTTGTTGGTTTTTCAGCAGGTGTGTGTCTGTGTCTGTGTGTGTGTGTCTGTGTGCGAGGATAAATTTCATACACGCAGGTGTTTAGACAATCTCAGTACTGTATACTCCCATCTTTAGGCAGGTCTGTTTGTACATATCAGAGAGTCAGATGATTTAACCAGTCTTTGGCACAGAATGCAGTGGTCAGTGTGCTAGAGCCGCTTGTTCTGTTTAATCCAATAGCATCAAGTAATCAAATCTAAAGCCTTAATCAGTGCTTGGAATATTCAGTTGTACCTACCTTTATTCAGTTAAGTATGATGTCATTATATCGCGACCCCTGTTAATTGCTTATTTGACTGTTCACTACAGGCACATTAAATACCCCTTTACACAAATGTTAAAACCATGTTTATACATCAGGCCTCCATCATGCCATCTCATGGGAAATTGTGGACCTGCATAGTTAGTGTTGATACTGTTAAATATACTGTTTAAGAGCTGCAGCAGCTGTAGCTCCAGCACCATGCAAGTACACACATAAAAGCCTGTTACAGCCAACAGCTGGCATACAATCTCACATGAGAGTATCTTTGCACTGTAGGAGCCACCTGTTAGCTAACCTGTCCCTTCTATTAGCTGAAGGGAAAACAAACAAAGGAATTTCAAACAAAAGGAATCTTGTATTGAAGAAAAGTTGGCAATTGCTGGCTCATATCTCCAATGGAAATTGTATATAATGAGTTGAGCGCCACATGTTCTGACAAATTTCTTAATGGTTTCTATCACATTTTAGTGGTTGTTGAAGGTTTGAGTTTTTACTGTAGTGGACAACACTGTGTACTTGTCTTTGTCATGAAATCTCACTAAGAATGTGTGGTATAAAACAAAGATTGTGTCTCAGAATTTATTTTCTTCTTAAATGTTATGCATTAGGGCAGTCTGTTCAGTGTTGTAGGTGGTGTGGATTACCATGTTTGTAGAGATTTTTTTGTCCTCCCCCCCTTTTCCTTTACTTTTAAAGTAACAGGAATATGTAGAGGATCTGAAGATATTAGCTCTCTGCTTAGCAGTGATGAAGTTGCCAAGCAGAAAAATCATTTTTCCATTTAGGTTGCTTCATGAGGAAAAAATGCAAAACTCCAGATTCCTCCCCATGTTCGTGTTGGATAGTTGTTTTATTTTCCAGGACAATGTTCCATTGAATAAAAGTCCTTGTTTTGCTTTTTGCTGTAGAGAAGTCAGTGCCTTCCCCTGCCTGCGGCTGGGCTTTTATTGGAGAAGTGACTTTGATGTCTATGCAAGCTGTTTTCTACCAGCTTACCAGCCTGCATCAAATAGTCCTTTGAAATCACATGTAGCTCATTTTGTGTACATAATGTTATTTAGCACCTTTTTGAAATTGAACCATCTGAAATGTGTGATTGCTTGTGTTGAGTTATAACAGGTACTTTGTACTTGTATGGCATCATAGAAAACATGTTTGTAGATTGATATTAAGTTACATTTAGTTTCACTGAATCTATTTTTCTATGGTCACCTCAAAAGGTGCATAACAGTGGTCAACTTGGGCATCCTCAAAATAAATTGGTTTGATAATATGGAATTCATTTGTTCTCAGTTGGGTCGTTTTGTGCACTAGAAATGTGTGATAACTTTATTTAGAACATTAATCCACAAAAAAAAAAGATTTGTTTACATCACTTTTACAAACTAGTCTTAACTGGTCGCCACTGGAAAACACTGGTATTTAACTGTCAAAATGACAAACTGGACATTATCATGTTCACATGACGTACTCTCATAACATTATAGCAATTTAATCTTTAAAACATACCGGGCTCAAACAAAATGTTCATAAATGTTTCAAGTAACCTTCATAATGAGCTTCAGAGTTAAGGCATAATTATAAATCAATAAAAACAATTGGAATCAAAACGTTAACCCCAAAAAACTCAGCAAGTCAGCACTCTTTGCACTAATTGTTCAAGCTTTAGGATCACATTAGATGCAGCAAGAAGGCCCTTTTATTCAACAGAAAAAAAAAAAAAAAAGGGTCTTCCAAGATTCACATTCATTTAAAGCACCAGATGAACCAGGCATATGATAGCAGCATGGCCTTCTCGTTACTGGTATCCTGCATTGGTCCTTCGTCTTTTTCTAGCCCGCAGCTCCTCAAAGAACTGATGTACAGCTTCGACTGTGACCGTCTGATAGAGAGAGGTAGGGAATGGTTCAGGTTTGAGATTTGGAGGAAGAAGAAAAAGAAGGCACACACAAGACCCAGTGTCAACCATACACAATTCTTGACTGCAAAATTGCACATTTTTGGCTATGTTTAATTCTAACGCTCCAGACTATTTTGCACTTAGACATCAATTTCTCACCTTTCCTTCAGCAACACACTGGTCTAAAAATGCAGTCATCGAAGTTGACAGCTCGTTGAAACCTGAGGGAGGAAAACATGATTAATTAGTCTCGATCAATCGCCTTTCCCATAAATTTCACTTTCCATGATTACATCCTTGGAGGAAAACTGACCCCACATCTTCCTTACTGCGCTCACCGTAAATGACCTCCAGCTGCTGTATACGGTCCATTGAGCTTGTCAGTGCCATCAGCGGGTGCTGCCCAAATGGCTCATCCAAGCCTTTGTTCTCGTAGGCCAGAATGGTGTCGGACTGATCCATAAGAAACTGAACTTCGGCAGCCACATAGATCCTCTGTGCAACAATGCAATACACACAGTTCAGAAACATTCTTTAATGAAAGAAGCCTAAGTACTTCAAAGACACTAACATGAATCAGGATCATATAGAGCCAACACCTGCAAAGTGGCTTTCTTGTGCCGTTTGTTAAAGCCCACATTATAAGAGAGCTAGTATTTGTGATTTACCTTGCAGCTCATGCAGGTACAGAGCTTGGAGCGCCAACTGTAAGGCCAGAACACCGCTCCATGTCTTGGCCTCTCCAGGCCCTTGGCCTGCAGCTCCTTCAGCCTGCACACAACAGTTTTGGTCGTGGCCTTTGCAGGGCTGCCTGTCATTTCCTCATGGGTCCGTTTGCAAGGGGAACTCCTGCTTGCCGCTTTCTAAAATAGAAATAATGACAGAGGATGGGGTGAGTTGCTGTGTTAATCTGGCAGGAGGAGCGGATGATAACACCTGGGCTTTGTAAAACGCAGTACTGCAGACTCATCCGGGGAAGTCTCAAGGCGACTGACACGATGAGATGATTGGGCGATGAAAATCACCAGTTTACAGTAAGCTGTCCTGTGAAGCCTAGCCAAAGCCTTCTACAGAGCAGGCGAAGCAGTGCCTCATGGGTCATTTCTCCCCTAATTACCCAGAGGAGAGGAAAGCAAGATAACAGGAGCTGGAGCCTGCTCTATAATCTGCTCATTACCCTCCAGCCCCATCTTGTGGAAACAAAAAAACACCAGCTGCCACAGAGGGAATGTGCACAGTGAGCACAGATACACACAATGCTCTGATATATTATAATTAGGCCAGAGTTACAAAGCAAGTTTAATTATATTATGTTCTTTTTACCTGTAAATGTAAAACAATGAATATGTACTACTTTTTTTAATTGATTTGTGCATATACAGTATGGATACAAGGGATGTTTTCTTAAAACTGTAATCACAAAGATTTTCATCTGAATAAATGTCACTGTTAAGTCACCATGCATCACAGAAGGAGCTAACACAATGGTGATTGAGCATATGGTCCACTGATGAATGTATTACAAACTGGGTGTCTGGCGTGACATGTCCTGGAGAAAATGCTGTATTAGTTGTTGTCCATGTATACACACAAAAAAATGGAACCGTTCAATCTGAAAAATTCAGAAAGTTCATATATCTACAACAAGACTCCACACCATAGAAATAGAATGAGATTCATTCTAATTTTTTTTTTGCTCCAGACTGCTGAACTCTCAATACAATTCCATTATTTTCACTTGAATGGAAATTCTAAATCAACCAGGACTAACATTTTAATCACTTAAAATGCAACTGTAGCAAGCATCTCACGATCACTAACGTTATCCATGTTCATATTTACATGCAACATATGATATATACAGCTACAAAAAAAGCCCAAAAGTTGGAAGTTAGAACGGAAGTACAAAGAGCTGTTGCTATGGAGATGATACACTGTCTCATCTCCTCGCATTGGTTTAAACTAGCAGGTTTTAGAACCATGCAGACCGCCGCGTTGCAAGTTTCAACTCGTCACAAATCTTTGGTCTGAACTGGGCTTAAGGATTGCCACTTTAAAATTCTAACCGCTTTTTTGCTGAATCTACCATAATAAAAAGGAAAATACAACCAAAACCATTAATGGAAAAGTAAACAAGAGGAGACCTAAATTTATATTTCCTCCATTTTCTCGCTTTTTGTGTGGGGCTAGTGGGGTATGATAATGCTGCGTTGATGTCATATACAAGTTATTGTTATTACAAGTTTCCGACTTGTAAACAGCGTTCAACATCCAAGTTGTAACTGCGACTGGGAAAGCTTGGAAATATTTTGACTTGGCACTTTATAATATCAAAAGTGCCAGAAAGCCAAACAAACATGGACGCCTCACATCAGCCAACGACAGTCGTTACATGTAAATAAACCCAATTTTATGGATATAGTGTTATATTGTCAACGCACAGTAATTTTAACTCTGACACAACCAAATCTCTGATCACAAAACTGTCTTAAGTTGTCCAATGACATGTGATTAACATGGGAATATTTCCTATCTCTACCAGTCATGCCATATGGATTGGTTTCATAGCAGGGTCAGCCCCAGCACAGCTTTGGTGTTAGTAGGTTTTCTTGTTCACTTTAACTCCCTTCTATCTGTTTTCACTCTTAATATGGCAAACACAGAAACACAGGCATGTCTCAGCTTTCTCACCTCCTGCTTTGTGTGCTCAACACTGGTGGATGGTTCCTCATCGCTAGTTTTACTGGACTCAGGGGCTTCTTCCATTTCTGATCCTTCCTCGACTTCTACCTCTTCCTCAGGATCACTGACGCTGACCACAGGTGGTACTTAAGGGGAAAGACAAATAAAATGTTTAATGTTTGCAAAGTTAGACATGTGGGTTTGTATTTGATGCCTGTGACGGTGTTAAGTAATGAGTTACCTGCAAAGTGAGCAGCATATGTCCACAAGACAGGAACCTTGTTCATGCAGGCCTCACATGTCATCTCTTGCAGCTCCTCGGGTTCTACTGTAGTGCAGCCCAGATGCTGTCAAAGACAAACAAAATGACTACATCATGAGAAGAAGGCTATAAGTAGTGATAAAATGTAAATTGAATGAAAGATGACTTATGCTTACCCCGCTATGAAACCAATCCTCACAGATGACACACTGAATCATCTCATCGTTGGACTATTGGGTAATTTAAAAAAAAAAAAAAAAAAGGTGTTTTGTGTAGTGACAGATGACAGCCAAACATAAACAGAAGATTTCATATAAATCAGAATTACATGAGAAATAAATAAATAAAAGGAATACCTGATCGTCTGTATCTGGATACGGCCGATCACACGTGCAGTAGCAGCCATTGAAGTTGTGATTGTAGTGATTTTTAACGTTTTCCTCATCTTTGGCCTGTGAATACAAGAGACGGAATAACTTCAACAATCGGAAAATAAATGGCAGATGATTCAGTTAGAAATCGTATTAAAACAAGGAGGACTCACAGGAATTAGCTGGCACTTGAATTCCCCAAACTTGCTATTTCCACAGTCACAGCGAAGATTTCTACATTGGGGAAAATGTGAAAATCATGAAATGGATAAAGCAAATTTGCTTTATCCAACCCTAACTGTGGGATTGAATTTGTATGATCAGTTCAGTATCAGTACAACACACACAAAAAAACTAACAAAATACCTTTTGGTGTACAGTTCAAAGATATCATGTCCATCGTGGCATTTATTGGCACAGGCCAGACAAACCCCAGCAGGCTCTGCTGCACTGGGAGTGCAGGTGTTGCAAGCAAACACAGCCTGTCTCTTCACATAGCCCTGTAAGAATAACACAGGAGGCATAAATATACAGCAGTGTACAAATTATTGATACAGTGCAGTGATATACCCTGCAAAAATATAATTTCAAGTGGCCCTTAGAAACTACAAACCTCTAACGAGAAATTATAACAACATATAAATAAATAGAAACTACTGTTAACTTGTGACACACACACACAGTCACAATGAACACACAATACAGCATCTAAAACTGCAGTACTTGGGTAATGTGAAAAAACGTCAGTAGCCTAGGCAGGCGATGGCGATGGCTGCAGGGATGCGGTGCAGGAAGCCTTTCTTACCCGAGAATAAGAGCAGTTTTCTGGGTCGCTTCCAGCCAGCACACACAAAGCCTTCTCGAGCTCCTCCTCGTTGGCAAAAATATCGTCAGAGTCCTCTTTATTTGCTGCCATTCTGGTAAAAAAAAGAGGGTGAAGAGAACACAAAGACACCGGCTTGAGCTTGTAACACAGTCTATGGTCTGAGCTGCACAACAGTGTTGACAAATGACTGTTCCGGGCGGGAGTTTGGGCCGAGACCACGTGGAGGAAGTGACGCTACAGTGTTTTTCCAGCAGTGGGTTAAGTAAATTAAATTATTTTTTTGTTCAAGCCGGTAGCATTAAACATTAAGACTTGAATATATATTAAGTATAGGCGTATCGATTGGTTTTAGGTAAGTTAGACTGTATAATTGTCTCATGGTGGCAGTAAACTGTTGGCATACTCTCACAATGATAATCAAGTTCTAAAGACATTTAAAAAATATCAATTTTTGTGGGTGAATTATAGTAAATATTTACAAAAAAAGGAAAATCCATTTTAATTTGTATAATTGTATACAATAAACACACACACACACACAATCACGGAAAAGAATGTACTTCAGCTGGATTTTCTCCCTAAAAAACAGAGGTCTGAAGTTTTGGGATGTTACATACCTGTCCTGGTGATAGATATAGGTCTGAAAATCGGTGGTGTGTCCTGTCTTCCCTCCAGCCACCAGCTTTTCTGCTGTTGTGTATTTTTGAAATCTGTTCGTTTTATTTTGTTTTAAATACGTCATAACTTAGTTCGGTATCTTCGAAATCTCTTGAATCCTGTTTATTTCTTCATTTATTCATTCATTTTGACCGTGAGACCTCCGCAATTGATCTGATTGTACCGTTACAAAGACTTCCCCCATTCATAAAATCAGGACAAATAGGGGTTGTCGTAAACATTTGAATAATGCTGAATATAATTAAAAATAATATAATACTTGGATAACATTTATATTCAGCCAATGTTCACACATTGGATTTTAAGATAAAGTCATATGACTTTATTTATTTTATTTTGACTTCGTTGTTGCTGTCTGTATTGTTTTGGCTGTAAATTGGAAAAAAAGTTAAACTGCTGTATGTTGCAGGTTTACCTATGGATGGCGCCACTGTGACATGTTTTCTCTGTTAGGGCGCCCGCCGAAAATAAAATATACTAGAGCGATGCTCACCACGGTGCTCACTTTCTTTAACTGTCTATGGGTGCTCACCGCTCACTGGGAACACAGAACTTCTCTGACCGCATCCCGGTTGCCTTTAAAGGCTGTCAGAAATATTGTCGACCCAAAGACATGCCAAAGAGGTGGTTCATGTGCAGGGACAGAGTTAAGAATTGTGGGTCCCGAGAGGTCGGCATCTTTCACCTTGATGATGGAAATAAATATTTCTGTTAGTGAGGATTATCAACAAACAACTGCTTAAACAACACCCCATTTAAAAAAAAAATATAAACATCAATTACACTCGTCATGCAAGTGTTCAACAGGACATATCATGTTTTTGTTGACTTATGTAGAATATAGAAAAACAATTTAGTATTTTTTCAGCAAAATGCTAAGCATTTGCTCAGTCCTGATTCGTGTGTGTTAAATTACTGAAAAGAGTATAGCCTTGTGTTTAGGACTGTTGTTGACCAAACAAAACAATATATCTGGTGAACTGAGATGGGAATTGAATTACTGAAATGTAATAGACAACTCGATTAATTGACTACTCGGGAAATAATCTGCAAGTTAATCGATAAGGAAAGCACAACAAACGTGCAATCAGGACAGACTGTGATTCGATACAGTCAGGAGTGGTATTTTCCGAGGGGCTCGTGAAGGTAGCATCAGTCTCCTGGATCCTGGGTGTGTGCAGGCAGTTCAACCTAGAGACTGAGGAAGAAAGCACCAGGAACATCTCAACGTGAGTCCAGCATCTGTCAACTGCTTGAAAACTTCTACCCCTTCGCCGCCGGACGGACCGAGAATGGGAAACTACCCGAGCTAGTTTCCGAAGAGGACACAAATTCAGGGGGGAGCTGTGCTAAAATTGCCAGGTTAGTTTATGCTAGCTCACCACAGCCTCTCTTTGACGTAGTTACCGTTACCGTTCAGTCAGTTGCTTCATCGTTTAACAAACTAACCACCGTTAGTTACTTTGTATGAATCTGTTCTGCCATTTAACGTTGGTCAGCCCTGTTAGCACGCTGGCGTATATTTCCTAATTGCATACCATCGGTTAGCTATGCAGATTGTCACTGCCCAACTTGCTAGCTAACGTTAGCAGTTGAGGTTAGCAGAATGGGGTAAGGGAATGTTGCTCACTGATGCTGAACCACATTCACTGTAATACTACGTTCGGATACTAGCTAGGTAACGTTAGTGTAACCAATGAGGGCGCTAAGCTCCACGAGGCAGACTAGCAACGTTAAGTTAGAAACCGTCACTTCTGCCTTATTTTTGAGTAACGTATCGCAAACCGAGTCGCGAACTAACGTTATTCCCTTCATTGCTCATCATTGGCTGTTGTGAGATAAACGTCACAGTGGGGTTTCCTGTTTTCGCCTGTCCAGGTTGATCCCTGGTTGAGCCTTCAGTCACACACTTTACCTCCAGAGAAGGAACAGGAGCACAGTGAAGATGCAGACCTTCCTGAAAGGCCGGAGAGTCGGCTACTGGCTCAGCGAGAAGAAGATGAAGAAGCTGAATTTTCAGGCCTTTGCTGATTTGTGCAGGTATGTGGATGATACCAATTCGATGCGTCCAGGTCAAGTGATTGTAGAGCAACTAACAGAAGCAGTTGTACATACAGTAGGCTTACATCACTAACAAAGTATGTCACAATGAATTAAGAGGTGTGCTAAAATTCACTGCTCTTCCTCTAAATAAATAACAATAACTTGAGATTTTAAGAGGATTTATGAGGACTGGTGAACTGCACCTCCAATCTTTGCAGGGTAAATCCAGACAGACTATCTGTCCAATCTGAGTTTTCTATTGCACGACTAATACAACTTTTGAACGTACACATGTTCCGTCAAAACAAGTTCCTTCCAGAGGCTATTTTGCAGCAGCACCATTGTGATTTGTTTAAAGAAATGCCAATAAACCAGAACATGTTTTCCTCCCATCCCAGAATGCTGTGTGCACTAGCCAGAAATACTGGCTTCTGCATTGTTGTCAGAAAAGATAGTATTTCAATTTAGCATGTTTCCTTAATATCTGATGACACATTGTGGTCATTTTTGGATTGAATACAGTAAATCTATTACATATTGCACCTTTTTAAGCATTTCATATTTTACTAAAAGCACAGTTGATAAGGCCTATGCTTCTTTTCTCTCTGCTGTTTTATAAAATATATATCTTCTGCATTAATTACATATCTAAACCAGAATATGTGCTCTTATTCCACAAAGTTAACCTTTGACCATTACAGTATCTTATATAGATTATAAATGGAACAGTGTGATATCACATAGAGCAGTTGTGGCTTTGTGTCTGTAGTTGTAAGACATTTTGTTTGAGACTTATCTGTCCAAATGCATAGTCATAACATGAATTTGTTCAAGGGTGTATTTTGACTGTAGCAAGGATTTGTATTCCAGCCTTAAGAGGGGCAGCTATATGAGTGTTGTATGTTATGTTGTTGTAGCTTATCCTTCTCCAGCTAAGTAAAATGTTAGAAGTTCTTATAAATTAGTGCATTTTTAGCAGATGTGACTTCAGGATAAGTTAACTCTCTCGCACTGATTTACAATAGCTGCTCTACAGTATACTGGTTGGGGAGTGGCTCCCAGGTATGGCAGCAGACTTATCATCTCTCATTGCAAAATCGCCTAGCTGCCGGTGGTTTACGAGGGCCACAGTTATCCTGAAAACACAAACAATGACAGCGGCTAAAAGTCAGAGAAAATGACAAATATTTTTGCATCTTCAGTTCAGCTTCAACTTCAGGAATGTGCCCTGGTAGGTCAGGTAGGTTGTCAGTGTGGATTGGAGCAGACAATTTGCTTCCTACCTTTTTTTTTCAAGAGGGTTGTTGCCTCACAAAGCAACCTGGTTAAACCAGCACAGATTACCACACTCTAATCCACAAAACAATTTTTAATCTCAATCTTAACATGTTCAAAATGTCATTACAAGTGCCTACCCATGTGATGTGATTCCTTCCAAATGAACAAAGTGAATCTGCCTGCACTAGATGTGAAAGAAATGCAATACAGATTTTGATAATGAGCAAACTACAAACGTTACACACTGGGTCTTTAAATTAAATATTTTTGTTGTATATCTTTTCGGTGTTGTAGTTTGTAGACGGTCCCTAAGTCTTGCCGTCTCAACAACGGAACTAAACAGAGCTGAATTAGCAAAACTTTTATGCATTTCTTTCACATCTACTGCACTCAGATTCACTGTGTTCATTCTTCACTTGTAATGACATTTTGAACATGTTAAGAGGCTAAAAGCAAGTTTAAAACTTGCCCTGTTTCAGCCTCCTGGGTGCAAACTGTAGCAGCAGGATAACACTGTGTAGGCAACACCGATTGTTTTTGTTTTTCTTGCTGCTGACAGCACTCCAAATTTACAAACAGAGCTACGTGTTGAAATCGACGGGAATTCACCTTTTTAAGAAGCAGTGTTTGTGACAAAAGATCAAGAAGATCAAGTCAAATGAAAAGGCCTTTAGAAACAACAACAAATACCAACACATTTAAATATGATCACCGCATGACTGCTTTTTCCTAGTCAGCAAATGAAACTTGTCTTCTAGTTCTCCTTTCCCTAACATATTTCCCTTATCACATACCATGTTAGAAAGCATAAGTCATCTTCAAGAGGAAGGAAAAGATGGAACCAAGATAACCTTCCTATGTGTGTCTCCAGTAGACCACAACTGTTTTTTAAGGCATTTTGTCTTTCTTGAAGGCACAACTCTTCAAGGGTGTGTCCGTCTTTTTTGTTTTTATTTTTAAATCAAGGAATCATTTCCTTGGCAATATCACCCTCTTTGAATTCTATTTCATGCACCTTGATTTTACATACCAGATACATGTGTGCAGGTTTTTGACTTGTAAAGTGGTGTTATTAAAGTCCATCTTTTGTCACTAGAGAGGTGTTTTTACATTCCTCTACTGAAGGCAGAGATGTCTGTCAGTATTTTTACATACATGTTTCTGAAGTGGGACTTTAAAAATGTTTAAAATGTTTCACCTGAACAGAACAGAAAGTGCCAGTAACATACTCTTAATAGTGACTGAGTAGGTTTTTCTCCCTCTCAGCATGTGGCATGCAGCTAACATTGTGAATGCTTCAGTGTGGAGTCTGGCCTGTCTTGTGCAGCTGGACCTACAGGTGGTCAGCGCTACTTGGGTTTATGTTTGTGTCCCATGGACTTGCCCAGCAATTTAAAGGCGTCCTACTGACTCACATATACCTGATTTGAAATGCAATGCCCTTGAGAACAGCCAGCCTCAGCATCTTTGGATAATGTGAAAAATATTGGCACTTCCTCCTATCAAGGCAAGGCTGCTCTAGGACAACAAGTCTGACTAGATTACATTGAGCTACACCCACTGTATATTTGTATGTAGTGTTTCACCCAAATAATACATTTTACTGCAGTGATTATTAGACTGTGATTGCAAGTTTCACTTTAAATGAAGCCATTAACATATAACAGACGGATTGTATTGATTTCAAGGAACAGCCAGATCAAGGATTTCAACAGTCCAAACGGGTAATACTGCTTCACCTGGTTGGCCTACTTTATCTGTCTTGGCCCAGTGTTTGCTCGATCACAGCAACACATTTTCGAACACACCCCCTTGTAAACTTTGAATTCACATATTGTCTTGCAGTGCAGTAGTCATGTCTATGGTGTACTATAAATACCAAACTTTAGGGTTAGAGTTTATGGATATATGGTACTGTGTGTTAGTAAGAAATGGTGTAATAAAAATGTTCTTGTGTGTCAAGCCTATTCAAAAAGTTCAGACCTTGGCCTGATTCTCTGCTGGGCCTTCTCCTTCATCCCTTTTTATTCTGCTGTCTGTGTAACAATATAGGCGGGCAGACACTCTCCTTATCTGAGATGGGGATGAAACTAAAGGCCCCATTCACACCCATGACACCCACCAGCTGCAGTATTAAATATCCACATTGTTGTGAAGCGGTGAATGGCTGCACTGCTGTTACCATGGGGCGGTTACCTCAAAAACAACTGGGCTGGACAGGCCTGGTTGGTTTTGTTGCTGGACTGGTTTTGTACCTCTGCCCCCCCACCGAGTAAGACGTGTAGTTTAGGCCATTCAAGCTATTTGTTATATTTTCCTGAATCCCTTTTGGCTTGAGCTGGACAGGGCACTTGACAAGCCAGTTCCATCAACAATATGACAATGCCTCCTCCTTCCTTCTACTTTCTGTTTTGGCAGTTTGTCTCTCAGTGGTGGGGTAAGGACTAATCTAAGTCCAACAGGTTTAAATATGTGAGGGGCATCCTCTGTGCCTTTTTTGAGTCATTGCACGGTCACATTAATGCACACTAGGTCGTGGTTAAACAGTTGCTTATACTGCTGTGTACTATCATAGATAAGGAGAAGAGTCCAGGTTCCTCATGTGTACAGTGTAGTCCTGCACTACAGTATGTTATTATAGTCCTAGATACCTCTGCCAACAACTCCACTCTGGTAGTGGTCTGCTGGTTGCCACGCAACAGATTACATCCAAAGACTAGTATTTTGTGCCCTTTTTAAAAAGAGGAATATTCTCCATCTCTCGGATGGGATTGTTGTAGTCAGTTGCCCTACTTTGCTGTCTTGCTATCAGACAAATGTATTGAATAATTCAGGTTAATTTAGTTTGACACCTATTCTAGGCACAGCTAGGCTCATGTGTCAGTATCTCTGTAACTGTCCATAGGGTCAAATTGTTTAAGACCTGCGGTGAGTTTCTGTTTTCTCCCTCTTATGGAGAGGAACTGTTTTTTTTTGTCATGTATTTACATTAAGAGTAAAAGGAACCTTCACGATATAAAAAGAACTCCAGTGAGTGCAACTGATGCAAAGACATGTTTTATATTTCATAACATGGCGGTAATAAATAGGAATGTGCTTTGTCATTTGTTTCATCACTTAGCTTTGTGTTGGATTTCTTCCTTTATAGTCTGTTGGTTCATTCAAGTCTTTTCTTCCTATGAGTTTTGGGCACTGAAAAGAGAACACAGACATCCTCACCTATAGTGCCTGACACACATTTACCTAAGTCTTGCATGTTATTGGTACTTTCAATGCATGACCGTGTCTATTTATGAACTTTAAATTTACTTTTGGTAAAATGAATGACCATTATTTTTGTCTTATTTTTCAGGAAAAGAGGAATAGAAGTTGTTCAGGTAAGTGGACAACATTTTTGTCTGATACTGTTAATTTTTTATTTATTTTTATTTTTGCTGTAACAAAATAGAAAAATATATATTCCCGTTGAGACACAATTTTATTGTGATTGGATGCCTCGAGGTAGAGGTAAAACCTTTCACTACACATACTGTACATATTTCACATTTCCACTGTAAACCACTGTGACTTTACCTCCTAAATACCGTGTGGGTGGGTGTGTCACCTACAGCAATATTTTATGATATAAAATTGCATAAATGTGACCAGCTGCAACTTGTCACTTCAAGGTATTCTGTATAATGTTAATGTACAAAAAAAATAATGGATTATCTCCATTAATTACTTAGCTCAAGTAAAATAGGGGGAGTTATGTTCTGGTAAATACAGGCCCCAGGGAAGTAAAGGCTGCTGTCATTAAGGGATATTGGACACAGTACACTACATTCCGTAAGTAAACACAGCACATACAGCAGCATAGTAACAATTGTTACTGAGTCCTGGGAGCTCAGTGTTGACAAGTACTTGTCAGTTAAAGTGCTTTCTGCAATCGAGGAGAAGGACCTTTTTTCTCAGTCTCTTACTCTGTTTTTCTTTTTTAATGCTGTCTCTTGCTTTTTTTTGGGTGGGGGGTCTTTGCTTTGAGGTTATTTTTTTCCTCTCGCTGTGCTAACGATATCAGCACACTCACAAAGAGCCTTGTCCTGGGAATAGTCCCAAAGTAAGCAGGGTTTTGTTTCCCACTGTGCATTCAGTCACTCCTGGGAGAGTAGATCCTCACAAGCCCTCAGCTAAGGGTATCCATGGACTTAAACAGCCCTTTGGCCTTCCCCATAACTCTTTTTCCAGGACTACCTGTTGCCCACTGAACTAGAGTTAATGTTGATTCTCCTACAAATCAACATTAACTCTCCTTATTTTTTTGTAGCTTGGCTGTCACTGCCAATTGAGTAAGCTCAGTTTACTCACATACCCAGTGGTATTTTTGAATTCACACCGGTGACTCGGGCTCGGCTGCCCGAGATGCACCCAATGCCAGTCAGTGCCTGTACTGTCATGGCTGCATCACAAGCGAAGATAATGGTAGCCGTTGTAATTCTTTGGCCTCGTTATACAAGTCTGTGTACCAACTGTCTTCTCCTATTGCACTAGTGAATTCTGAGCCCAGCGACCCTTAGACTTTCCCTTAGTTATTTTGCAATCAGTGATGCGATTTGTAATGTCAGATTATGTATTTGAAACCTTATTCTATATATTTTCTCCTGTAGGTCTTGTCCTCGAAGTCCTGTAATTATTGTATCTTATTTTAAGCCCAGTATTGCTATTGTGTGGATACAAGCCTTCTCTAGAAGGCTGGAGTAATACATAGCTGCAGATGTATCTCTTGCAGCCAGGTGAATCACCTAACCTTGTTCCTGTGGTCCTGTAGACAGATAGCTGATCTTGATGATAACAACTCAACCTTGGATATCCAAGGATAAGTTAATCATAGGCTTTTTCTGGCAGAATAAACCATGTTTTTTATAACCTCGTTACAAGCTAATTCACTTATTTGTTGTCTTTCGAAAACACAGATTTCTTGAAATAATGGCTGTGTACTAGAGCTGAAACAATTAGTTGATTGACAGAAACTGTGGTGTTTTGGATTGTTTATTGAAATAATCTAGCAGCATGAAGATGTCACCTTGGGTTTTGGAGAGATTGTGTTTTTCACTATTTCCGGACATTTTTAGACCAAAATATTCAACGATTAATCAAGAAAATAATCTGCAGATTAATCAATAATGAAAATAAGTATCTGTTAAAGTCTTACGATCTACTAAATCAAAAACATGAAAAACAAGTCGAAATGACTTATAGGCTAGCTAAATATTTAACATTGCACTTCACCTAGCGATATATAGTATTTGCCACAAGAGGTTGGATCCTCCAGAGGGTTGGTACTGTTTATGACGTTACCCTGTCTAAACAGATCTTTGCTAAATCTGGAAGCCCCAGGGAGGTCATTTTATATTTCCATTTCTAGTGTGGGAAAACATCTACATGTATACCCATCAGGACTGACAGAACTAAAAAATAACAGATGGTTCTTCTTTTGTTTGACAATACATGATTGCTCCTTCAGCATCTTTCCACTTTATCTCTTTTTTTAAGTAACCCATTGTCACACTCAACTTGTCTCTACTTTTCATCCCTCCGTGCTTCCTCTCACTCCTCCAAGTGATGTGCAGCAACTCATCAATACTGACCCCTGAGTTCATGAGAGCCATCCTCATGGCACTCTCTGTACATTAGTCTGTAACACAGAGCTGATGCGATTAACTCACCAGGCTCGGCCTTGAGGAAGCCAGTATTCACTCACAGATAGAGAACCAATTGCAGCAAATAGGCATCATAAGAGTGGGCTGTCCATAAAAAGTTGAGTTACCGTATTTATTATATGAAAAGTGCTTTGGAATTTAAAGTTAATTTCAGGCATGCTACTGTATCTCACCCACATATTGAATTTTTGTAGATTGTCTTTTTATATGGTATTTATTGGTCCTCCAGTCTCCACCATCAAAAATGTTCTTCAGCTAACCGCAGAGTCACTTTAGTATCGCACATTTATTAATGATTAAGCTAATAACTCAATACAGTCTATTAATTGATAAACGTTGAAAAGCAGTTGCCTCGAAAGCTTCCAGTGCACAACATAGTCAGCAGCAGTGAGGACTCCAGGGATGCTGAGTAGACGGCCAATGAGCTTCCAGTTTGACCCTCTATATGGTTTTTGGTTGGAGAATCACATTCATGTTGATCCCCACTCACGTTTAGTCTTGTACTTCATGTGAGGTGTGGCCACAGTTTGTCCCCAACACATATTTTTCTCTTACACTGGGGTGTCGAATGACGCATGCCACACAAAATAAATCATTTATCACGTCTGTCTGCACTCTGGGCTAGTCTGACAACAAAGCGAAAGCCAGGTGAGATTAGGCAACTAAATAGAGACATACTGTATAAAGGATGAAGCAGCTCAATGGCAAAGCAGACACAGAGACAAATTTGCTGCAAACAATGGTTGATACAGTTTGTGTTCACCCTATTTGTGCACTATTGTGTCAAATTGAAGTACGCATGTGTGCTCTGTGTCCCGGCTGTTTATTAAAAATCACCATTCTTAGATTTCCCTGGGGTATAGCTTAGGCCCACCATGGAGCTACATCAATGCTGACAGTGTTTCCTCTATGTTGATTGGCAAAGTGGCGGTCCACCACGGTTAGATTTCTACGCGTGCCACTCACACACAGGCTGTCTGGAGGACCTGGTTGAGATGGCATGTGTGCATCCTTGAGAATTGTGAGTCGTATAACTTATGTTGTCAGTTTATTTAAGCCTGTATTAGTCTATAGTTCTTGCTAATTTTTAGTTTCACTTTCACCTGCTAGCTAAATTGCACGTGGCTGTTGATTCAATATAATAGCGATTGCTCAATGCCCTTGCTCACGTTTGCATTTTAGGTGCATTATTTACATGCTGAAGTAGTTGCACTACATTAAGATACTGGAAGTGCCAGGATTCCATAACTACTAGAACTGCCATGACCGCCAGATTCCAAACTCTCATGATAAATACCCAATTACGATATTAATGCATGTATTGTCTTAGGATATCTTTAGAACAATGTAATAACACCGACATGTACATTTTAACAATTTTAATTATACTTTTGAGTAGTAGCCTAATATGTGTTTCAATAATTCATATCATGGTATAGTAAACCGTGATTATTTCATACATTCATATGCCGAAAAATATTGGGGGAAATTCATTCAACATAATTCACAGCCAAATAACAATTAAAAGTATGTTATTTGAACATTTATAACCTAACCTAACCTGGTACTGCCTCCGCTTTGGTGTCTGCCAGATCTGTCGACAGATCTGCCCCCCCTTCTAAAAAAAAAAATCCTAAAGGAAACACTGGCTGAATATATACTGGCCCTGACCTACCCTTTCTCTCCAGGATCCAGCGTGTTTTCTATGCTGTCCATCACCAACATGGCCCGCTGCTAGCACTCAGTCCCAGAGGGACCTGCAAAGACCTCAGCTGACATTTCTGCTTTTAGCATTTAGCAGGACATCAGTGACTTTACTGCTGGGTTTTTGGATGAGCTCTAAAGCAGGGTCATTCTGTCTACGCACAGGGAGGGGAGAGCTTCATCTTCCGCGATGTGTCTTTGCCAGTGGGTGTTGACCCCCACGACTTAGAGTCCTGTTTTTGTGGATGGGCCAGGCTGTGGATGGGCCCTCTGTGTTGTGTAAGCAAAAGATTAAAAGCCATGTCTCGGCGAACTACAGAAATATTCCCTTCCTCTCAGCTCTGCCACGCTGACACTCCGAGCTAGACAGAAAAGCGACTGCTTCAGTTTTTACCGACCTGCTGTACCTCACACCGCTGCTGAGGCCCTGTCACCTCTGCTGCTCATAGTGTTATAGGCCCAGTAATAGTTTATCCACAGGTGACAACCCATTTTATGTGGGTGTTGTCCCACCAAGGCAGTGCTATTAAGGTCATGGCAGCTTGTTAATGTGTTTTATGCATCTGCCATATGCCACACCTCTGTCTAACACATGATTCAAATAAACCAGGTGGACTGTTGAGACACTGAGTCACCAAAACGTCTACGGTTTGTTTTTAAACCTGGCCCTTACATTTCTATATATTATGTAATCCTACTGTTGTGATTCTGATGAAATATTTCTTTTTAACTCTGAATATTTTGACTTGTTTGTGTTTTGTGTGTAAAAAATGACATATACTGTGATAGAGTTGTCCATGTGTCAATTCTAGCAAACCTGCTAGAGTCTCTGGACACTTTCAGCCTCATTGCCTTGTATACATTTTTGCAGCTCATGTTGGCATGCTACTTTTGAGCTGAAGGGCATGTTTTTACAGGCAGGAAGAGAATGAGATCCAACATTGTTAAGGCAAGGAAAGGCATGCCGTGTTAATGTAGCATAATAAGCTCTTATGGAAATGCAGCTTCACTTGAACATTACAGGGTGTGTTGAAATGTCTTTGCATTTAAGCATAATGTGCACACACATGCACGATTAGGCCCTAAACTACGGTTGGACATTGTTCTTCCTGAGTGTAAAGAACATGGTATCTGAATCAACTGACAGAGTTACAACTAAGTGCAATTGACTTTTCAGGGCAGGACCAAGGGGATACTAATTAGTCATTTATCCATCACACTTCTCACAATTATTAACCAGAAAATGTCAGCTTAACTGACGGGTTGACTGTGGCCAACCCTAAACCAACTGAGACTCTTTACAGTTTTACAGTTCTTGCATTGATCCACTCCAGTGTGACTAAGGTGTGGTTGCTCTCGGTTTGCGTACTATCTGAACAGTACAAAGGACAGTGGGGTCCTGCCCGGCTCTGGCTTATTTGCACAGGTGTTGCTGAATTGTCTCGTTTGTCTGTAACGATCAGGTGTTCCCCATTTGCTGATTAGCTAATGGGTTAGTGTATGACTGCATTACGCAACAGCAGCACTACAACCAACACGATTAGCTCTTTGTGATACAGTCATGTCAGTGCAATGTTGCTGTGTTTGCTCTGGTTTCAGTTGTCTCTTAAGCCCTATTCGAACAGGATAAGTATTACCTGGTGACCTCCAGTCATTTGTAATAATTGCGGAGGTTGTCTGTGATCTTAATCCCGTGCGAATCGGTCATGTCTGTAATTTGTAAAGTAATAATTCCCCCGCAAATGACCTCCATATTTCGCTGGAAACTGAGGTCCTGTGATAAATAAATCAGGACTGCAACAGTTGTATTACTGCTGTTAAAAAACACGTAGCCTCATGTGTAGCCAGTGATTTGTGATTAGTTTGTGTCAAAATATACTTTCACTTATGTGGCCTTTTTCAGTAATATTATGCCTAGCCTCATATTGAAGGCTTTATCTGTGTCTCTCACAGTCTGTTTGTCCTTCTTTCACACAACCCTGCCTCTCAAATTCAGAAGGTCCTTTTATGTAGGAACATAAAAACAGGGGGGAAAGCAGTCAACTCCAAGCACCCTTGTGTTTTCTAACTTTAAAATGGGTTTCTCACACACAAATCTAACCAGGCTCCCTTTGTCACAACAAACTGGACACATTCAGCCAGAATATAGGCCTTTTGCGAATTGGACTTGCCATCTCATCGTGTGTGTGTGTGTGTGTGTGTGTGTGTGTGTGTGTGTGTGTGTGTGTGTGTGTGTGTGTGTGTGTGTGTGTGTGTGTGTGTGTGTGTGTGTGTGTGTGTGTGTGTGTGTGTGTGTGTGTGTGTGTGTGTGTGTGTGTGTGTGTGTGTGTGTGTGTGTGTGTGTGTGTGTGTGTGTGTGTGTGTGTGTGTGTGTGTGTGTGTGTGTGTGTGTCAAAAGTCTTATCACTCTTGGAAAGCTCCTTTGAGTAATCGTGAACTACTTGGCCTGTGCAGTCAGTCTTTTGGCTGCATTAAACTTCAAACTTATGCTAATTTGGTGTTTTCTCAGAGGCTGTCGAACATGCTCGGCGAGACTGGAGTTCTGGCCAGAGGGAGAGAAAGTTTGTAACTTATAGTAAAATAGATGACACCAGAAATAAATTCTGATGGTGTAATTCAAAACAAACACAACATAAACTCTGGCTGCACCAAAGTTAGAGCTATAAATAAAAGAGGGAGAGAATGATTTAGAATCAGAACTGATGCTGGTTTCTAACCAAAGAGGCAGAAAAGAAACTATTTATTTCCTAGAACAGATTGGGTGGAGAGATTACTCTTTTCTATCGACAGATTGTGAGTATAAATGAGGAGGGCAATGGCAGATTGATGATTTCCTAGCAATAGTGGTCCCTTTCTTAAAAAATATATTACTTTTTTTTAATTAAATAACTTTAATTAACTTTTAGTTATATTTAGTGAGTTTATTTTAGTAAATACTGCAGTTTGCTGTATAAACTGTAGATTTATTTTAGGCCAGTCGGGTGCAGCCATGATTCAGTCTCATACATATGGTAATTTTGTACTGTACATCCTCGACTTCATCACCATTACGGACTTCAACCTCTACTGTCTGGCCAGTGCACTGGGGCATGTATAAGTACGTCTATAATGAAGGATGCCTGATACATATGATAAACTTCCCTATTGTATTTTTTCAGCATGCAAATAAGATAAATGTGGTGTGACTAAACAGTAGGTAAAAGGGAAACAATTATACCCAAATGTCACACAAAAAATGGAAATTATACGACTTTATTAACTAACTGCAAGCAACAATACGTTGGGGCAGTAAAAGAGAACATGGGGAAAATTCAGCAAGTTCTGACTTGAGGCCTGAACAAACTGTGGATTTAATAGATTTTTTTTTCTTTCGGTCGAAAACCTGCCATGCTGCCTGTGAGAACTTGCTTTTGATTTTGTATGAAGTATACTATTGGTTTACCTTTCTCCACCTCACCCGCCTGAGACAAAAGAGAGTTGCAACAGTGTCAATGTTTTTTTTTTAAATTATTATTGTTAAAGAATCAAACAAATACTATACTCCTTGTAATAGAGGAACCACTAATAGTATAATTATGGGAAAATTGAATCAGATTTTCAGTGAACATTTTCACCTTTTTATTAGAATGGTGTACCACTGCAGTTTTATAAATGCAGTAAGTAACATAAGGCAATACTTTATTAGCCTTAAATAAAAGAAAATGTTTTTTTTTGGATGATTGCTGTGGTAAACTAAACCATTTCTAAATGTGATGAATGAATACCTGAGTGTAGCAGTGTTTTTGCACCATAAACCTTGACCCATGGCTGTCCTTCTCTCCTTAGCTGGACCTCAGCCAGCCTCTGGAGGAGCAGGGTCCCCTGGACGTCATCATCCACAAACTGACTGACCTCATCCTGGAGGCTGACCAGAATGATTCGCAGGCCGTGCTGCTGGTGCAAAGAGTACAGGTACTGTATGCATCTTTATCTTGTATTTATGGGTGATGTAAAGAGTAAAGATACAGATACAAAAGTAGGGCAAATGAAATTGATCATTTCCACTTCTTGAAAACTCTAGGGTTGTACACATGATTCGAAAATAATGTACATTTACATAATTACGCACTTTACATAGATATGGGAATGTATGAAAAATATTTTCTAAAAAATAATATCTCAGAGGTATGGGTATCGGACCTCAATATTGTTACTGACTGACATGTGTCTATAGTACCAAGTATCAAAAACTGAAGTAGCGAAAGCTGGCATACAACGATCTAGTGATTATATGGCCCAGCAGACATGATATGGAACATTAGCTACACTCTTCAGATAATACAGTTGAAATGAAGGAAAAAGTGTAGAAGCTCTGGATAGTAGTAGGGCTGGGCGATATGGCCTAAAAAAAAATCCCTGATATTTTCACAAAAAATCTGATTTAAGATTTAAATTGATTCTCGTTCTCTGAATGACTCAGAGAAGCTGTAATCGTGATCAACGTCACGCAATTCTGTCAACATGTTCCTGACTGCTCAATTAGGAAAGACAAACAGGAAGTTAAGTCAGTCTGGAGCAATCACGTACATAGCTGAACCTGGTCATTATATTAACACAGGCTGCATTTGCACACTTTAATGGTATCTTAGGCCATTTTGAAGCGAATGCGCACACCTTGTTTTTTGTATCTAGACAGGTTTAGGAAGGAGAACAGTGGTAACTTTGTTGCAAGGCCCTTTACCTAATTGTAGCAGTTCATGCCCATTAATGGAGTTCACTTTGTTGGTCTCTTAATCTCTATTATTCCAACCAGCTATGTGATTACAGGGTAGCATCAACCTCTTTTTTTTTTCCCAGCTACATCCTTCAGGTCATTTTAGGGGATCCTGGAGCACCCAGTGTGTCCCAATCTTTATCAAAGGTCTCCTCCCAGTATGCTGTGAGCATTACATCTCTTAAAGATGCCACCCTGTAAGCATTAAGTACCCAAACCACTTGGGCAGGCTTTTCTCAGTGCAGTTGGTAAATCAACAGCTCGGCTTCATGGCTCATTCCTGTCTGTAACTGTTTAGTTCTGGCTATTTACCTGAACACAGCTGTCATCTCTGATTACATTTCGTTGAGATATAAGTGTTGGCGCATTTCTAATATGACACAGCTGTGATCATAAATAACCGTTTGTGTGGTGGAGGGAATAAGCCTTCCTCTCTAAAATACGTCTTTATTTTAAACAAAACGTCAGGCTGGGATGTGCTCTGGTGATTCAGTGGCCTGAGGTGTGAGCCGTGTGCACAGCGGACCTGGGACAAATATTATTAGCATGATCTTAGAGCTGCATGTAATGATTAGGACATTGATGATCATTGTAGTAATCTGTGTAGGAGGCTTTGGTTTAAGGAATGACCGATTAGTTTGCTGACCTTTTGTATCTTGTATTGGCATCTTTGGCATTCGGTCAGTTTACCTTGCTGCCATATAGGTGCTACAAACATAATTACGTTTCTAGTCTAGTGTGCTTCTCTGTGATCATATGTCACTCAAGCTGATGTGGTAAATACCATCCATGTGGTTGGGGTTCATATAAGTGCTAAACATTATATACCACTTTAGGTTTGATGCCTGTGGCATCACAGACATGGTTTATAACCAGTAGTACAGATTACATCCTCTACTGACCATATTCTCTTTGGAACAGTTGTTTTCCCTATGGAAACAGATCTGCCCGGAAAAACGAACAGAAAATGTGCAGCCTTAATATCCAGTCTCTTACACCCACACTGACGTGCGTCTGGCTCTTTTCCTCTCTAACACCTGCTAGCCAGTGCTCATTTTCATCTCCCCTCCCCCTCTTGTCTGTGTTTAAATGTTTCTTCCTCTGGGATGCAGAAATCAGCAACTGACAGTCCTTACCAGCAGAGTATTCCTCTAAACTCCTGGAAGATTAGTTTGGATTTATTTTTTGCCTTACATAACCGCTCAACTGGATTTGATCAGCATTGCCGTTAGATCCCGGCAAATCCTACAGTTGGGTCCTTCATGTCAAGGCAAAGGCATTTGTTTACATGCTGCATGCGTCAGTGTTTGTACATATAAGAGTCAGTTCACAAATGGGATTTCTTTCCCCCAAGCTGTACATGTGTGTTTGATGTCAGACCTTGTCGCGTGTGTTTACTTTCAAAGAAATGTGTATGACCGTGAAGCTGTGGTGTTTTTAAGGGGCTGTGATGTGAGCGGGCAGGCTGGTTGTGTAATGTGCAGACAGCCAGCTCCACCTGAAAGCGTTTATGAGTCAGTAAAAATTGCTTGGAAGGGATGGTTGGCAGCGAAATCCACAAAGCAGAGATGGAAATGTGGAAAGCATGGAGAGCTGCAAAGTGGAGAGGAGGTGGTGTGGGGACAGAGCCAGAGAGACAAGCCGACAAGAGAAGTGGGAGTGCGGTTATGTAAAATAGCAAACCTCAAGCTGACCTAACAGCCGGCCATGCAGAGATGTAGTGATGTAACCTTCACAGGCCCGTTGGCATACATCTCACGCTCTCTCTAGCTCACACACATATACAGAGTGAGGAATGTTGACCCCTCAGTGTTTGTATTTATAGTTTCCCTACTTCAATATGTTTGTTTAACTATGTGCGTGCGTGCGTGCGCGCGCGCGTGTGTTATGTTGATGATTTATTTTCTGTTGATAGATGAATGATTCATTCAGTCACACTGGTTGTTGCTTGTAGTGTTGCAGTAAGATATGTAAACAAATTTTAAAAATATGTACATTATGGACATTAATGATGTCATAAAATAAGTAAATCAAAATTGTTAAAATGTGTTTCAGGACTACATTGATGCCCATCCCGAGACCATCGTCCTGGACCCCCTTCCAGCCATCCGAACCTTGCTGGACCGCTGCAAGTCCTACCAGCTCATCAACAGGATAGAGACCTGTATGCAAGGTGAGATGTTCCATGGAACTTGGTGACACTTGTGCATATCAGGCTCCCACAAACTTGCTCACAATAACCGTCTCAACGTATTGTCCGGTTAAAATTTAACATCACTGCAAACTGCAGCCACCATAATGGTCAATCAGTCCCAAACAACAACAATTTCAACAAAAACTGAATGTAAAAGAAAATCCTGAAGGTAAATGTACTGCTGGACTGTTTGTTTTAGCTAGGTGTAACTAATAAACTGGCAACTGTTTGTTTTTTGCTGTGTCACTTTGCCACGTAGAGTCAATACCCAGCATGTCATGGGTTTAAATTAGGAAAACCCCATTACTGTCTGTGTTCCTCTCCCAGTCCTCAATATTATATAAACGCAGAAGATGTCAAACATAATAAAGGAACTGTTGATTCTGTGGACACGGCCTTCTTCCTCACGCAACATGTCTAATGTTATTAAAAGAATAGAGTTGTGGTATCTGCAGATTCTCTGTCTTTCCTCTTCACTTCCAGAGAGGAAACATGGATAACATATGACGGCACTATCGTCTCTCTTGAATTATTTTACGTGATGCTTCAGAGCAGATGTTTAATTTTTGCCGGCAGGTTGCTATACTATCATAATTCCTCTGCTCCCCTTTTTACGCAACAAATGCACCTCTATGGAATTGTATTGGTCACTGTCCCTGTTTTAAATAAGCCAATAAATGAATGAAAATTATAAGCTTTGTTGTTTTCCCCTTAAGGCTAAATAACATACCAGTATGCCATTATTTATTATTTACAAGTACGTTAAAGAGACGTATCTCTCTGCCCCGTCAGACCCTCCCACTCCTCTGACTGCTGCTCTGAATCTAGAATCGATTGCTTTTCCTTGGGTTCCCGGATGTTAACACTGAATTTTATACATTTACGTTTTGAAGCTGAATTTGGCCTATTGAATTTCAGCAATTTGAAAATATATTAGTTGAATTTTATACATTGTATTTTGCATCGGAATTTGGTATATTGAATTTTTTAACGTTGAATTTTTTATTCAGAATTTGTGAACTTAGAAAAATGAAAAAAAATTTGAAGAGTAACATTCAGAGGCAAAAAATGTGGATACATAATTTCAATCCATAAATATTCAGCGCTAGAAATTCAATGGCTTTTTAATTAAAAAATCAGATGAAACAGATATACTTCCATACACCTCCATTTCCCTCTGCCTGAACCCACCATAAACCTGGCTCTGTGTAGGTTTCTCACTGAAGGATCAGAACTTGCCTCTGAGTCAGTCCAACACCTTCCTCTGACACTGACAGCATAAACTAATCAGCAGGAGATGAATTTGGCTGGAGGTAGAGAAATGCAATGACGACAGAGCACGTTCCCTACCCACACTCACTGTAAACACACCTGTGACTCATCCACATTTCCTTTAACCCCGTACATGGCAGTGAACGTAAACCTTTTAAGTATTACTTCACTTTATCGTCCATGACTCTTGAAGGACTGCAGTCTGGTGTCAGAGCATTAAATGAGAGGCGTTTCAGCATGTCAGCAGTGTCATTAGTTTCTTAAAATAGATTAGAACCGCAAGAAGATGGGTTTTTATCTGAACAGACATGATGGCTGTTGCGTAACAAAGTATAAGCTGCATCTGTGTCTTACTGTGCTATATAAATGAATTGCCTTACTGTGTGTATTAGGTTTCAAGCAGAAGATGGCTCACTGGCTGCATTTATAGAAAGCTTCTTTTTTTCACCACTCTGCCTCCATTAATGCAAGTGGTGCTCCCTGCTCACACTTAGGCCTGCATACCAAACCTCCCAGACAATTGCTTTTGGTTTAGACACAAGCAGGGAGTGTAAGCATTATAATCCTACACCACACCGATGTGATTGTAGAAAAAACAGCATGTGGCCGAGGATCAATAGAATTCCGTTGTGAGAAAACAAAAAGAGGGACTGCGAGAACAGGGTTAAGGTCAGAGTAAAATACGGGAGAGTGTGGAAAGTCTACCTTGCTTTCTTAGAAACAGCCATTTCCTCCTCCTTATCAGCAGAGGCCATAGAGTCCTGGAGCAGCTGCCAAGGCAACCCAGTACTAAAAGGCCACAGAGAGCCTGCCATCCTTCACAGTTTGCATTACTCAGAATAGTACTCAATAGTAGGAAGCACTTGAGGTAATCTTGTGCTTTCTCTGGAAACCTTATTTTAGCATATGAGTGGCTCCTTAATGTTAAGTAGACCCAGTTTTTAAATTAATACAAACTTAATGATATGTTTAATAGAAAATAGCCAGGCAAGGTCTACACAAGCTCTAATGGAATAGTGTCACTGGTTCATAGTTGTGCTTATTGAAACTTTGGCACTGCTCTGTTGTCTGACTTGCTTCTGTGTTTCCTATGTGAGCCAGAGCAAGGTAACTGTTTATGTTACTTGACTGGAATCGACTGGTTCCTGTGTATGCTTGAGTTTTGATATCTTAGACTGTTTTTATAGACAGAAACGGTCGTCAAGTCAACTCTTCGATAAAACAAATCCTCTTTCAATGTTTTAGTCTTATTCCTCTCTTGCTCAGGATGAACTAATTCTCCTGAATACAGGGGGAATTTCCTCTGAAACAAACTGAAACATTTCTGGGTTCATTTGTATATTAATCAGAGGTCCCTGTGCTAGCATTAATCAATGCCTCCGTGAAGACCAACAGAACAAGTCTCCCGTTTATGCAAGTTATCAATATTTAATCATAGTTGCAGCATGAGAAAGACAAACACTGAGACACTTCAAGACCCAAACTGTCATCTAAGTCCAATGAGCCAAGTGGGCACACAGGATTGCCTAATAATGTCATAGCCAATAAATTATAGATATCTCATCAAAGTAGGATTTATCTTGTTGCGAGAAAACAATCAAATTTTTCTTTTCAAAATGTACAACAGGTAATTGGAGCGTAAGCCTCTTAGAGCGTGCCATTGAGAATTGCATTTCTCTCCGAGCATAGCCGTGTTTGGAGTTCAATTTAAAATATTGTGACGCAGAGAGAGCAGCGAGAGAGGATGCCGGGGTTTCTAGGAAACAAACTCTAAATAGCAACCGGAGAGTTCAACCTTCCACCCAAACAGCACCGCGCTTCATGTAGCTTAATGTAACTTTTCTCTCTGCTGTTCTCTTCTATGATCTAACTCTTAGGTGTTATAATGGGCCTGTTAAGAAAATCCCTTCTATGTTCATTCTCATGCACACTAGTTGTTGCATAGAAGTTTGGAGTTTATTTATTTGCACGCTTGAATTTGATCTAACAGAGAGGACAGGTTGGGAGGGGGGTGGGGGGAAGGTGGGGGAGCAGCGGATGTCCCGATGAGATAAAAGAAGATGGGAAACCAAAAAAGCTGTGTAACTGGATGATAACATTTGAAAAGCATCTCATCGAGGAGTCCCGTAAACGTCGTCCTCGGCTCCACTGGGTCTGCTGTGAGCATGCAGTGTTTAGACAGAGCCAGAGATTGATCCTCCCCACCATCCCCTTCACCCCCTTATCCCTAAAGCGTCAACCAGAGCCAAGCATGCACGCTATTACAAACTTGGCCACACTCTCCATTCCCTGATCTCTTTATTACAAATCCTTAACTTGGAGCCTGAAATGTTTTCCATTTGACAAGGTTAAGATTCTTTTGATGTTTTTTTTGTTTGACAAAATTTAGCGCTATCAGTCTTTGTGAAATCAGTGATGTAATGGGGATATTTTTCTTACCGGACTGTTTTCTGAAAGACATGATGCTGCTATTCCTGGCCTGCTAAAATAACAGCAATATTATTAGCGTGGCTGTAGCCAGTAAACAGATGACTGATGGGTAACCGTCCAGGCTTCCTGCTCCCAAAAGTGACTGGTTGTGCGTTTGTGCTTGCGTGTCTGCACTATCTGGCTACTGTGGGAGGGGTAGATATCTGTAGGGCCCAGTGCACACCCAGAGTTCAACACTCAGCACTGGAGTTAATGTAGGCAAATGAGATTCTCCTAACCTCAGCAATAGCGGGAGCCGAGGGCCCTGCCACTGCTGAGGCCCACAGCACACAAAATCGGTGTGTTTCTATTGTTTTTGTCATCAGCAATTTGCCAGCTCCTGGTTTGGTCCCCTTGCTGATTTCCTGTGGTGATATCTCCAACCAGCTGCCTTATCACCCCACGTACCTACTGTAGAGGGGAAATTACAGAAGGCAGAACATTAATATAGATGCATCCTGAGCCCTGATATGGTGAAGTATGACGGAGCTGCAGGATGTTTGTTATTTCCATTGTTATCGGAACAGCCCGACCGGCCGCTGCAGGATGTGATGTAAAAATATGATGTAAACAAACACGATGTGATGTAGAAACATGGTGAGTGTTTGTCTTGACCTCAATTATGTTTAATTAAGGTATGGCTAAGTTTAATTTGCCTAACCGCACCTGCTTTGTTTGCGGTTTGGGCATCCAGTAACCTATCAATCACGCCTGTCAGTCAGGTGATGTTTCTGATGAGTCTGTAATGTCAGCTGGTTTGGCCTGTGTGTTGTTCCTCATGAGATTGTGTGTCTTCCTGTTTTTCAGCATGTTTCTGTTTGTATGTGTGCTGTTTAGGAGGAGCAGAAGGGCCTGGCAGCTTTCTGCTTTATTTATATGACAGGAGTCATTTGTCCCCTTGGGCATCAGATGTCCTCTGCTGTGTTTGTTGTCTAAACCTGTCACAAGGATGATATATAAATCTAATTATTTGGCCAAATTAAATAAGGTATCTGCATGTGTGAAAGACTAATCTGCTCCCCATGTCGAAAACAGGTCTTGAGCATGTGTTGACCGTAATCTTTTTCTACTGTAAGTAGGCTATGCATGATACCAGAATGAATAGTGTCAAGTGTTCCAATTCAAGAAAAAAAAAAAAAAACTTAGTTTAAACATTACTTTGCCAATGTACTTGTATATCATGTGAATTGATACAAATGCATTTCAAGGGTGTAAATTGACAGAAAAATAGTCAACGACAATGCTTTTCTCTATTATATATTATCTATTATATCATTGGAAATTTAACATTTAGGGGTTATAGACTGAAGGTCGAATAAAACAAGCAACTTGAAGATGTCACCTTTAAAGGTACCATATGTAGCATTTCTGCATTAAAATGTCTAAAAACGACTATACCTACAGTATGTTATATATGTTGTTGAGTTGTGTACTTACACTATCCCAAATGTTTGAAATGAGAAATCTGTGATTTTATTTCTGACATGAGACGTTTCGTTTACCCCCCTGCCAGTGGCGTCATATAACCTTTGACCCCTCTAGTTACTTGTAACTTCTGTCAAAACACGAGCACCCAGATGATACGTTCGAGAGTAATTGTAAATCATACAATGTCACAGAGAGTTATACTCAGTTACCGTAATACTGCTTTTTTTTTTCTTTTTTTTCAGCGATGGTGTTTAACAATGAAAACTACAACACTCATAATTCCATGCAACTTTACAATGTCATCAAAAGTCTTCAGTCTTCCTTGTTTTGATTGAAAGACCCCTAGCAGCAGAAAATTACATATTGTACGTTTAGGCTCTGGGAAATTGGGATTTTTTTATTTAATTTTATATACCAATAAAAAAAAAAAAATCAACTGATTAGTTGATAAAGAAAATAATCATTAGTTGCAACCATAGTGTAATTCTCTAGCTTTCTAGAAGCCCACACTAGGGAAAATATCGGACAATCATTTGTCATCATTATTTCTGTTAAACTGAAATTTTCCAAGACCTTTTGGAGTCTCTAACTCTTCTAATTCCCTCCACCTTCTTTTACTTTTCTTTTTATTAGATGAAAGGATTTGCTCTCCTCCATTCATGGTCCTGAACACAGAGTGCAGCCCAGATGTGCTGGAGCAGATCAAGAGGCAAGGACTCACATTCCCCTTCAGTAAGTGTTTTCTTTTTACCTCAGTCATCCTCTAGATATTGATGACTTAAATCAATACTCACATACATTATTTAGATCTAATATAGTACTGTTGACCACTAATTGTACTTGTACTGTACCTGTCTCACATTTCTGTGTTCACTGTCAAATTGTAAGAAAAAGCCTTTGTGTGAGAGGTTTTGTTCCCCTGCTGAAATTACATGACTGCGCTACAGTATTATAAGTAAGGTTACAGTGCTAAATTCTCTTTTCCTCGCCTTTATTTCTTCCTCAGTTTGCAAAACACGGGTGGCTCATGGAACCAACTCCCACGAGGTAAGAGGCCACAGGGCTCAGAGGTCACTCACACCCTCCACAGTTTGCTTTGTGTGACTGTGAGCAGTAAAACAAGTCCAGACAATAAAATCAGATAAAGTGCTGTGCCTCATGTATCTTTGTGAATCAGCTGAAATCAATACCCCTGTCAGGCTGGCCAAATAGTCTTCATTCCTTCACACTCACTGCATTGAATTAAGTTAGGATTTAACTAGACTTGTTGAACAACTATTTTGGTTGATAAATATTTTCCTTTTTTAAGTTTAGGCATGTAATTTACTGTGTCCTGCTATCCACAGATGGCTATTATCTTCAGTGAAGAAGACCTGAAGGATGTGAAGCCTCCATGTGTGATCCAGAGCTTCATCAACCACAACGCTGTGCTCTACAAGGTGTTTGTGGTGGGAGACTCCTACACCGTAGTAGAGAGGCCTTCACTGAAGAACTTCCCTGCTGGACCAGCAGGTAAGGAGAAAGATAGGCGGAGAGAGAGACAGGCGGGAAAGTCCAAGGGCTGCAAACAGCCACACTCGCCCGACTGTAGAAGTTGCATGGCTTTTCCAAATAACCCAATAAAAGACCTCACAAAATGGCTTTATAGTCCCTGTGATTGGACCTATTCACCCTTTTAGGGGATGCAGCAGAGTGAAATTGAGTTTTTCCCTGTTGGTACATGCTGTTGAAAATAAACAAGAGGAGTTATGTTTTTCACCCATAAACGTGTCAGAAGCTTTACCCATGATGCAACTTTGAATACAAGGTTGTCCCCTGGCACAAATGTCTCCAGTATTTGCATGTAATACAGTAAAGGCCCTAATGCAAAGCAGTTAAACCATCAGTGTAGTAGTCTGCTTTGTGTTAATAGTGCAGAGAGTACAGTTGCTTTCAGCCTGGAATGCTGAGCGGTGCAGCAGAAAAGCACAGCCGTTGTCAAACACATAATGCAGCATACCACAGTGTTACATCTGCACAGCGTTTAGATCACTGTGCTCTGCAGCATGGAGCTACACGTCGTGTTTTGTAAGTCCGGATGAAAAAGAGGTATGAAGATAAAGAGGTAGGGGTTAGTGTTTGGAAAGAACTTAAAAATAACTGTGTGAGAGATGTTCTGTCCGATCTAGTCTTCCTCCCCATGCTTCTGTCGAGTTAAACTGTGGTTTGTTCATTCAGTGTGGGACTGAACAAGCCCATCTGGCTAACACTTCATTATCACAACCCTCTACAAGCCGAGGGGCATATTTATTTGGACAGTGATGGAATTTACTTGTTCCCCTCCAACCCTCTTCCTTCCAACCAACACTCTAAATGTTAATCATTACAATGATAACAAAGAAAAGGTGCAATACATTCTGAAGTTCATCCCGTCGCATTTATCACAGCTTCAAAGAAAATCTGTGGCCCGAGCCAAACAACTTACAAGTTGTATTGCTCATAAGTGAACACTCAACATGATGTCATTATGACTGAGTGGGTTAAAGATTAAAAGACGCCAGGGTCGGTTGTTTTTAGGTTTCCGTGTCTTTATACCAGGTGTTGAAATAAGTAATTGAAGACAATCGTTCAGTAAAGCTCTGGTTGCCTCATTACTCTGTGTAACCAGTTAAGTTCTGCTGCCACCTAGTGTCAGAGATGAGAAATGTATATAGATGACTGCACTGGCAAAGCATGTCAAAGTGAAGTCAAAGCTCTTTAAAACTCAACCTCACCTTTTCCTCTTGTCTCTTTTTCAGACAGGGAAGCCATTTTCTTCAACAGCCACAATGTTTCCAAACCAGAGTCCTCCTCAGACTTGACCACGGTACGTCCACAATGTCACTGACTACTATGCCATGTGATTTAAAAAAAAAAAAATAAATACGATACACCTTTATTGTTCCCCAGTGGGGATATTCGGTTGTTGCAGCAGCAGTACAATAGAAACAACATAGATAAATACAGATAATAATAGTATAAAAAGTAAATAAATAATAAGAGGTACACAATAGAAACTGTAAACTATAGCATTTGGAGACAAATTACATGATAGTGAGAGTAATGGATAGATAGATCTATACTTTTTAAGCCCAAGGAAAATTTTAGGCATCCAGTAGCTAGACAACCATAACACAACAAACACACATACACACATATATCTCACATACATAAAGATCACTCACAGAAATTTAAAGAGTTAAGGGTACTATTGTAGACTGTGTGCAGTGGTGGTAGTGCAAAAGAGAACAATGCAGGGATTAAAAAGTGCAATAGCTTATTATTAAATATTAGTATTACTATTATTAGTAATAATAGTAGCAGCAGAGTCTTAATATAGAATGCATTACATGGATCAATTAAACATTAACATAGTACCGGTATATATGAAATAGTGAGGAAAATGAGACATCATATAAGTTGCAGTAGTGTAATAATATATAGAGTAATTTAATATATAGTATAGTACAACAATATAACAGTATATAGTATAACTTAGTGTGTGATATAATGTAATAGGTTGTATAATACTGCAATATAACATAGAATATAATATCTATATATAATATGGTATCATATGGAACAGTGTGGTATATAATCAGTCCAGCAGAGAGACAGTGGAGAGGAAGAGGTGAGTGTTTTGAGTGGCCCAGACATTGTGGAGAAATGGCTGTGTGTGTGTTCTAGTCGGTGGTTCACACTGCAGTTGTACAGTCTGATAGCAGCAGAGGCACAAAGGAGCGCCTGAAGCGCTCAGTTTTGAACTTGGGTGGGGATGATCCTGTAGCTGAATGAGCTGCCCATTGGCCACATCTCGTCATGAGAGGGGTTGTCTAGGATGGCTTTATTTTTGCCCATCATCCGCCACTGACTCCAGACTGTCCAGTTTCAGCCCGACCACAGAACTGGCCTTCCTCACCAGCTTGGTGAGTCTGCTGGTCTCACCAGCCTTGATGCCACCGCCCCAGCACACCACAGCAAAGAACAGTGCGCTGGCTACTACAGACTGCTAAAATATCTCCAGGAGCCTGTTTCACACACTGAAGGATCTGAGTCTCCTCAGGAAGAACAGTCTGCTCTGTCCCTTCCTGAAGAGGGCGTCGGTGTTGTGGGACCATTCCAGTTTTTTATTGATTTGAACCCTAAGGTACTTGTAAGAGCCCACCCTCTCCACTTCCTCCCCCTGGATGGTAACAGGGACAGGGGCCTCCTATTCCTGCGGTAATCTACCACCAGCTCTTTATGAGTTTTGTTGCTAATAATCTTTAATATTTATGTTTATCTCAGAGAGAGAACGTAGAGTCTCAGCCACCCAGCGATGATGTCATCAGAGAGCTGTCCAGGTCATTGCGGCAGGCGCTGGGCGTGTCCCTGTTTGGCATCGATGTGATCATCAACAACCAAACAGGCCAACATGCCGTCATTGACATCAATGCATTCCCTGGTAGGTGCAGCCTCCCATCCATAGGGGGCAGGTTGTTTTATTGTATCTATAGTGACCTGGGGGGTATTGCACAAAAGTAGAATTTATAAATCCAGGATAACCGATAAAGCGAGGCTTGACCTTGTTTTAATCTGTGCTGTACGAACATTGCTGTTCATATTGTTGTTAGAAGTTTGATGAATATATAATGGCAGTTGTTGAGATAATTAGAAAAGGCTGATACAGTTGCAAATGTGTTTTAAATGAAGTCAGTGATGAAGGACAATATCTAAAGTCCTATATACTGTACATATGTGTGTTTCTATAGTGGTTCTAACAGTGGCAGATTGGTCAGAGACCAATACACCTTAAATTATTTTAGTGGATTTATTTATTTTTGTATTCTTTAACCATAAAGGATCATGTTTAATACTCTACCATGTGCATTGTATTTGGCATTCTTAGCACACAATTTGTGTTATGTCCAGTAAACTGGGACTATAATTTGAGAGGATTGTACAATAATAAAAACTTATCCAATTTGTACAGTCCTCCCTAATTTTAGTCTTAGTTCACTGGACCATTAACTATATAGTTTAGGCTGTACATTCATGAAACAACAGGAAGAGGACACCTCAATGGTTTTCGACCTTATATTTTTCTGGGGGGAAATAATAAATACTATGTGTTATAGTCATGTTTACAGTGTGCATTGAATTTATCACTTTTCTTTATAGTTTCTAGATTTCGGAGTCCAATTTCGTCAGTGTCTTTCTTTTCTATGTCCATATATATGAGGAAGCAAAGCATATAATATGTAAAGAAGGAAACTCGACCTCTTTAAAAAATAAATTAAAAAAAATAAAGGGGGAAAAAAGCGTTGCAGAAGCGGACCCTACTGAATGATAGTCTAAAAAAATATACATTAACAAACTACTGCTCTTAACTAAAACCATTCAAGGAGTCACTTGTCATTTGCACAAACAAACTGTTGTGCACTTTGGCTTAAAAGCGAGCTGTGGAAGTTAATGTTACTTAGGAAATTTATATTTTAGCCCATATGAGAGAGTGGGAGAGATATATTTACACATCATATTCTAGCATTGTATTAGTGGTTGTAATTGATCTTCATGGTACATTCCCTGAGTAACATTATCTTCTGCTCACGTTTAATAATTATGATTATGATAATTCAGAGCAGTGGTAAGTAAATGTATATATTTAGGCTACTTAGCTATGCATTCATCCTCTGCCACGCTTTCTCTCGCTGTTTCATTACAATGGCCGTGTTTCTTTTTTTCACTTCCTCATACTTCCATAAGAAGCTGCTGCTCACTCTGTGTAAAGGATGCACAATACGTATTCTCCATTTTAGCATCAGTAAATCTGTGATTGAGCTTGCAGTCTGTTAAGGAAAGCCATGAACGTGCAACTATCCGAATTACTTCATCCTGGCATCGACCTAGTCGCACCTCCTCAGCCTGGCTTGGCCGTCGTGAAGCACACCTAGGTTACACTCTGTTATCCTGGATTTATAAATTCTGCTTTTGTGAAATAGACCCCCAGATCTCAGGCATTGTGTAAACATGAACCACAATCTTCTTCTATTAACCCTATTTTATAATGAGTACTGGATAGAAGACGGTTGTAAATATACAGCCTGGTTCCAGATCTCTGAAACGCTGCATACACCTGTTTTTATTTTTGTTTTTTTTTACTCCAATAATTGAGTAAAATCAAATGGCAGTTCAGTCTGATTATACTAAACTATACTATACACATACAAGCGACATAGCATGTAAACAGGAAAATAAACCTTGTAAACATTTGGAATCTGGTTCCAAGGCTGAATAAGCTGAAGTGACTGATGTCCCCCTGTGTTGTCAGGTTATGAGGGCGTCCCAGAGTTTTTCAATGACCTCCTGAACCACATCACCAGCGTGCTTCAGAGTCACAACGCAGACTTCGCCCCTGCCAGCGAGCAGCCCAAAGGCCTGCCGGTTAGCACCACGGTACCGAACGCCACCCCGGCGCCACCCAGCTGCTGCAGCATGCTTGGAAAAGAGGCCAGCGGCAGCCCCTGGATCGTAGAGGGCGACGGAGGGCTGAAGGGCCCCCGTCAGAGACTGGGCTGCAACTCGGCCATGTCCCCAAACTTCCAGCAGCACTGTGTCTCCACGATAGCTACCAAGGCTTCCTCCCAGTGACTGATCCCCTGCCCCCACTCAGTTTGATCCCTGAGCAAACAAAAAAAAGACGGATGACAATGGTGACAATAATAATGAATAATAATTATGATGTTAATGATGATAATATATCTAATCCAAAAAAAAAAAAAATTCACTATGTAGTTATTGAAAATGATGGTGATTGAGTGTAAGCTTTTTTTCTCTCTGCCATTTTGTATTTTTCGTTTTGTCTAATGAGACTTAAAAGTACTGTAATGTGAACTTTTGGGAACTTTTGCCTAATAGCTGATTTTAATTTGTCTCTCTTGTGTGAGTTCTCTGCAATTAAAGGGTCCAGATGAGGTAGCTAATGGGAATGGCGGAATCAGGACTGGAGAAAGATGTGCCACTAGATGTGCAATGTATGATCTCTTGTATCTCTCACAAACATAAACACACACACACACACACACACACACACACACACACACACACACACACACACGTCTACATTGCGACGGACCGTACCAGTGATGTGTGTCTTTATTCTGGTCAATACCACTGACTCCTCTGCACAAAATGAGGGGGAGAAACGGTGGCTGGGCATTTGAACACTACTCCACAGATACTGGGCTATGTGACTGTGGCCAACTGACGGCAGAGGACATAATGAGTCTGAACACAAATAAGATAGTTTTGGGTTTTGTTAGTTTGAACAAAGAGATAAGCCGTTTACTTTTCAGGGTGCCATCAAATTTACTTTGAGGGTGCTGCAGGAAAAAAAATCTTCAAAGGTTCAAAAGAAGAAAGTAAATCTCCATGACCATCACGATCACATTTTTTGTAATGACTGGTCAGTGTTTCTAGGTCTTTGAGTGGTTTACTGTATGTCAGATGCCGGATGCTAGGTGTTCAACAAACCAACCTTTGAGACCTTGTTAGAGTCCCAGTTTAAGTCGCTCCGATGCAGGAAGACGAGGATCACATTCCTTTTCGTGTTTGTGGATGTTTTCAGAGAATTCCATGATTTGTCAGACTTCCAGTGGGATCTTGTGAGATTTCTCTCATCACTTCATGGGTTTGTAATCTCCTTAAACAGACTTCTCCACATGTCTTTAATGCTTGTATCTGTAATGTGAGCAAACTACTCTCCTGAGGCCGACTTGACTTCTCAACAGACTCGGGGCTGCTGTGTTAATCAGAGAATCGTTTATCAGAAAATTAATTATTCCTATAAAATTAAGGTAAACGTGTGTTTAAATATCCGTTGATTGGTATTATTTTGATACCATTAAATGACAACAATTCCAGATGATTGAGGATTTTTATTTTGTCTCTCATTTGATTTACAAAAGGTAGTTAAAGAAAGCTTCAGTTCAGTCGGTTCATTTGCTTCAAGCTGAACTACTCCGACTTATTTTGTTCCTGCTGCTGTATTTTTGTCGCGTGTTAAAATCATTTGGAGGGGAAGTGTGGGGGGGAGGCAGTCTGGCTCTTGTTCCCAGTGTTCACTGTGAGATTTTTTTTACTCCAAATTTGTTATCTTTTTCCTGATATCTACTAAGAGCAACTTTATTTTATTGAGATTGTATGTGGAAAAAATGTTTTATATAAATGAAATGAAAGCACGGGATGTTTTTGAACCAACGGTGGATATTTACTATAGTTAAAGTAAAATGCTGGGTCTGGTTGTACAGGTGGTGTCAAAGGGACAGATGGGCTTGTGGTCGATGCTGTTGTCTCCCTCTAGCATCTAGTGGGAAGGAGTGCCAACCTGCAGAATTTTGCATTACTCTGAGCCTGCTTCTTCATCTTTTGTCCCAGAGAGCTCCTTCTAGCCATTTCATTTTCCTCCATCAGTATCCGGGGGACCTAACTGTCCTCTTGTTTGGCCTGTTATCGTATATAATAGTGTCAGCGCAGCCATCTCACCAGCATCTCTCTGGGACAAAAGAATGCCAATGATGTTCTGAAAGTTGGTCTTCACTAGACACATCCTATTGTTTCCACAAAACGGTTAGTATCCTGTTTTAATCTCTAATTTGAGTGTCATGAAGCAATAATAAATTCAGAATGTAAAGGTATTGCAGCAGGTTCAGGGGAGATTTTCACATCCCCCAATTCCTCATCTAGAAAATGGGGCGAAAGGCTGATATCACACACAACTATATTGTGTGTCCTATGTTGTGTTCCTTATCATGCTTCTAAATGGGAAATAAATGGTTAATCTTACCCTTAGTCATGTCTGCAGCCCAGATGGTGTCATCATGCTCCCAGTTTCCCCCTGAATGTTTACTACTTGGGTGTCTTGTACAGTATGTGTATATGCCTAGGCTTACATCTGTACAGTATGTTTTGTATCAGTTCTGTAATTGAGAGAAATCCACAATTTTGTGACCTTTTTTTAATTGAATGGCCAAACCAACAAGGGTTAGGGTTAGAATAAACATGTGAAACCTTATCTGGCTCTATTTAATTCAGCTTTGTTTTCCCAGCTGAGAATGTGTGTGTAAATGCCGTCATGTCTGTTTTGTATAGTGAGGGATAATATCCTGCCTTATATTCACACCTTATAATGGTTACATGAGACCACGAGCCAAAATATCTTAATTCTCCTCAATCCAGTCAGTTGATCTCTTTTAGGGTCAGTATTAAATACTTTAATTTCTTTCTATAAAAATCCTTCATTAATATATCGAGCAAAAAGAGAAGACTGCAAAACACAGTGCAGCATTTCTCCACCCAGCCTCCAGATGTTTATTGAGTCAGCATTTATGAATCGCACATTTCATAGAGTTGGAGACACAGTAAAAAAAAAGAAAAAAAAAAAAACACAGTTCATGACAAACTTTTTACAACAAGACTGATTGGGACAAAATGGTTGCTTATTAAAATAAAAAATATATCTTTTCATAATCTTAGTCTTCTGTACATGTAAAGAACAAACAAACACAAAGATATATTTACAAGAACACCAGACATAAAAAAAAGGTTTCTAATGCTACCTTCTGTTCCCTGCCAGGCCTCTGTGCTGCTGGGATGTTTTTTTGTTTTTGTTTTAAACCACAGAGTGTTAATGAGGTTTTAAGTGATGTGCTGTGGGGTTGGCCAGCAGTCCCAGGATGGTGGAGAGACAGTGCAGCTTCTCCTTGACGTGCTCTGGCAACTTCTCGTTCTCCTTATACCTGTGGAGAAGGCAAACGTTGAGTTGAGTTGTCCCCCTGCTGCCGCTGTCTTAACAACAAAGCTGATAAACACACGAGCCCATAAAGTGACAACACATTTCAGACGTGTTTTGCACCTTGTGATCCTCCCCTCTGGAGACGTGTAGGTGATGCAGGAAACTCCTGCCTGAACCACCAGCTGAGACCCGTCGTTGAACTGCACCCACACCTCTCCACTTGTCAGCTGCAGATACAAAAATCAGAGATTCAATCACAAAGACAATTCTTTGCTGACAATAGAATATTGGCTTAATTGATTCATTAATTACCTGGGATGCCCATCCAACATTGGGCACAAATATCGACTTAACCACTTTTCCTGTGTTTTGCACCGGGGAGCTTTTGGAGCTGGTGAAATCAGAACCATCGTAGGAGATCATCTGAAAATGAGACAAACTTTGTTATAGTCTAGCTCTTGAAGCCTCTTAACCCTTGTGTTGACTTTGGGTCAAGTTGACCCATTTTCAATTTTTGTTTTATATCAGAAAATATGGGACGTAGAAATAAGCGCTGAAAATGTGTAGAAGAAAAATTTAAAATTTAAAACGTTGGGAAAAAAACTGAAAAAAAAGGTGTCGAGAAAATAAGTGGTTTTTTTTTCAAGGTTGACCATCTGTTGGTATATCCTGAAGTGTAGGGCCGCGAGACACTCACTGAAGGAGTGATTTGTGGAGGTTGAGGAGGTGAAGCTGCATCAGGAGGCACCGGGTGGGAGGGCAAGGACGATGAGCATGGAGAGTCTGGGTTGGCAGGTCTCCTAGGAGGGGTGACGTGCACAAAACTTACATTAGCCACATGGGGCAACATTCAAAACCAAGAATAAACAAACAACAGCAGGGTCCTCTTACCTGCCAATAGTTATGGGGAAGAACGGGACTTTCTTGGTGCTGCGCTGCTCCTCTGCTGTGATGGCGGCCTCCAGGGACAAACACATGCTGTGGCCCTCATCAGACAGCTCCACATACAGCCTGCTCTCTGGGCTCAGGCCGCTCAGCCCCACTTCGCCCTTTACCGTGTACGACTTCCCGCTTTTCTCCACCACTCGCACCAGCTCCGAAGTCTTGTGGGTCTTTGCTCCTACAAACACAAGTGTTGATGAAGCATTACATAGATTAACTCAGAAACAAAAAAGGTCAGTGCAGCTTCTCCCTCGGCTGGATCACATGTTTCAATAAATACATTTGACTCACCATCGTAAAAGCAAGCTTCCAGGTCTGCATTGGGAGAGTTCTCCATCAGCATGACCTTTGCATACTTGGTGTAAAGGGTCACTTTTGGAGTCTTGGATTTCACCAGCTGCACAAACTTGGAGGCGTATTGGTACTTCTTCCAGTATTTTTCTGTGTCAAAAAAATAAAATCAATGAACGTACAATTTCTAATCTTATACAAGCTGATGTTACTGGGTGTGATGCATCCATATAAATACCTGGAAGGTCATCGTAGCTACAAATCAGAATATCTTCTGGAGGAGCAGGAGGACAGTCCAGGACAGGAAAACCCTTTCCACCATTAGGCTGGTATATTGTCACCTACAGGTGACAATAATACATTTTATATTGTATTATGCCACCAGCCTTGTGTTATATCGTGTTGTTATACTACCCCTACCAGTCACATATGGAACATTTCAGAGTGCAATATAGTGAGCTCACCATCAAACCATCACAGGAAATCCGAAGGACTTCTTTGACCCTCTCTTGACCACTTTGGCATTTTAACAACTCCATACAGACTTCACCTGTGTCCAGGACACTCACCTGTAGAAAATACATGAAAAACAAATAAGACAATTATCTCAACTGCTCATACAGTGAACCTTAACGGAGTATAAAAAAAAATAAAAGTCATGTGCAATATCTTACAACAGCATTTTTGGTCTTCTGTCTGATGGGCTTCAGTCTGGACGCGCACAGGGGCGGGACTATGTCTCTCAGCGTTTTCTTCTCTTTATCCACACTGGGTTTGGCTGGAGGGAGCTTTAACTCTCTGCTGTGAGGAAGTTGGAACTCTGCTCCAGGTATATTTTCCCGGTACGAGTTAGAGTTGGAGGGAAGGTTGTGGTGCACGTGCTGCTGGTTGTGGTGCTGAGGGCTCACACCTCGGCCCATGGGCTTGTCTGTCCAGGAATTGTGAACCCCCAAAGGTCCTCTGCTGCTATTGAAGCTGCCGCTGCTGCTGTGAGTGCTGCCGTCTGTGGGCCTCTGCCCAGAAGCTGAGAAAGAAATGGAATATATATATATATTTGTAAAGATCTTGTCAAACAGGATTGTTTTAATTGTGTTTACAGAGTTTTATACCACCATCATTCATATTCACTTTTTACAAGGGTGGCTGGAGCCTATGCTCGCCTCTATATCTAAGGGTAAATCTGCTACTACCAATGGATCATTTTATTCACAGGCATTTGTCACTTGAGTGTCCCCAACCAAGCCACTGAACTACCTAAAAGTTGCCCTGAATTACAACATTAACTGAGTGACAAAACCAACTAAATTAACAACGCTGAAAGGTGTCTCATACACACAGATAATCAAAAACACACACATCAATTTTACCTTCATTATTGAGCCAATTAGTAACTCCCTCAAGGTCTTGAAATTGCAAGTTTGGTGGAAGTGCAGTCTGTGTCGACAACAAATACCCAGAACTGAAACAGGAAGTGCAATCGGTTAGTCTCATTGCATTTGTAAAAAAGAATAGAAGATCACATATACAGTAGACAGACTTCTTACTGTGGTGACTGTTTGACGGGGGGAGAGGGGAGCCTTCCGTGCTCTGAAAACGGGTGCTGAGTGGAGGACATGGGGAAGACTGGTCTTCCTAAACCAGTCAGAGTCTCCTCTGAGTGGCACCTCCCCAGCTCAGGGTGACTGGCCCCCTGGCCTGATGCAGAAGAGCCCGAGCGATCTGAAGAGTGAGCCCTCCTCAGGAAGCGAGAAAGAGGCTGCCCACTGTCTCCACCATGAACCCCCCTGCTCCTGCCCTCTCTGGGAAATCGGTCCGCCGGGTGCTGCTGCTGCCACTGGTCTCCGTCCTCAAAACAGGCGCTGCTGGGTTGGCGTGGAAGACTCGGAATAGGCGCCATTCGGTTCGGCAGGGCAGAGCCAAGCATGTGCCTGGTTCTCCTCTGGAGGCGACTGCTGCTGCTGGCTGAGGTGGAGGAGGTGCAGGCTGTGGAGATGGTGGCAATGCCGCTGTCCATGGATCCTTCATCCCCCAAGCCCAGCTCCTTGGTCCTGGCCAGCAGGCTCTGGGTCATAAACGGGTGGTCTAGCACTGCAGAGAGGCTGGGCCGCTGGTTGGGGTCCCTCCGCAGCAGCTGATGGATCAGGTCCTGAGCCTCTAGCGAAACATGGCTAGGCATTTCATACTCTCCAAGAACCACTTTAGACAGCGTGTGTTTGACCGTGTCCGTGTCAAACGGAGGGCGGCCCATCAGGAACGCGTAGAACATGCACCCCAGGGACCAGACATCTGATTCAAGACCATGAGCACTGCGAGTGGCCACCTCCGGGGAGATGTAGTTGGGTGTCCCGCACATGGTGAAGTGCTTCTCATTTGGGAGTTTGAGCTGAGTGGCCAGGCCAAAGTCTGCTATCTTAATGTTCATGTTGCTAGTCAGCAAAAGGTTTGACAAGGTCAGATCTCGATGCAGGATGCCGTGGGCATGTAAATACAGCATTCCTTTCACTATTTGATGCATCAAATGTCTCGCTGCGGGACACAAACAACAATTGTTTTAAAGGGCAGGCAGCCTGCAAAACTGAACCTCAGTTAACCTAGAACTGCAACTTAATTCAAAATTGTATTTCCAGAGTAAAACAGTTCTTCCTGACCTTCATCCTCACAGAACGCTATCTCCTTCTCTTTAAGGTACCGACTCATCTCTCCATTGTGGCACATCTCCAACACCAAGTACACATAGTTGCTGTCCTCAAAGTAGTTGTAGAGCTTAAATAAAGACATGACATATAATACAGTATTTATTATCATGTCATAGTGAGAAGAAAAAAAAAAAAAAAATGCAACAAAATCTAGAAGTGTCCCGAGATAACTCCTGTTATGATTTGATACTATAAAGAAAATTGAATTGAACACATTTGATCTTACGGGTGAAACTATCACATTCTTGTCTAAACTTATTGTATTGCTGTGGTCAAGAAAAGTTGTAAGATGTATCAAATTCCCACCAGTATCTAGACAAAGCAAACGAGCCTGCTCTCCTCGTTTATCTTAAAAGACACACTGAAGAGCGACAATAACACTGAACAAAGTAATTACAGAAGGTTGTCCACATTACGTAACCATGACAACGATTGCACAGAGCTCATATACACAACAGAGTCATACACAAATGTTTGGGAGCAACTGTAAATGTAGTTTTTTTTTTTCCCATGTCCCAAAAAACAACTGCAATTAGTGCCGTTTGTCTTTAACCACAAACCTGGCACATCGTGAAGTTACTTCTGTTTCTACTCAAAGTGTATTTCACAATAAAATTGTGTAGTTATTGTTGTACATTTTACGTAGAAGAAAATAAGCCATTAATGCCGCACAGAACGTCTACAGCTACAGCAGACTTTATGTAGTTTAATAATAACAGGGTTCATATGCATTTTAACCAATACTTTTCCATGACTTTTTCAGCAAATTTCCATGACTATGTATTCCTGAAAATGTCAGTCGACATTATACAATAAGAATAAAAATCTGTGTTAAAATTTACCCTCAGAGGTTTAACAATAAAAATGAATGATAATTTATGTGGTAGTGGGATTCATAATATCACTCCCCGAATAGAACGTTGAGGTTAGGACGACGTGAAATACATTTATTAATCACATATTATTATACTGTGTTAAAAAAAAAAAATTCCATGACTTTTCAAAAACTTTCTGGGTCTTTTTATGTTTCCAAAACCTTTTCAGGCCTGGAATTTGCATTTTTCAAATTCCATAACTTTTCAAAACGTATGAATCCTGTAATAAGCAACAGTAGTAAATTATATTGTAAAAAATAGTTGTGTCCAGCCAATGTTACCTCAAGTACAGAAGGATGTTTTAATCGGCAATGAATCTCCACCTCGTTGGTCACACGCTGGACCATACCAGCTTTGTGCATTGCTTTTTTGTCAATCTGCAGATGGGAACAACAGAGATAATTATACATCTGACACTCATCGGATCAACGTGCCTTGTGTTACAGGTGGTTTGGTCTGGTGGCTAATAGTCAATCTGTCGCCCACAAAGACTGAACTATTCAGACCTCATTTGTGGGGAGTCGAGGGACCACAAGAAGCCCTTGGGAGGCAACTAAAGTCTAACAAACAGTTTACACTTCAACTGTCAGTCGCTGGCAACACCTGGGTGTTGGTTAAGAGTCTACATTACTGGTAAAGCATGCTATAATAATTTAATACCACTAACTACAAGATAAATGGTGGGATTCTTACCGTTTTGATAGCCACCTCCAGACCAGTCTTTACTGATTTTGCCCGATAAACACATGCAAAGGAGCCTTTTCCAAGGAGGGTGAGGACCTTAAAATCCTACACCAGAAGACAAAAAGAAAAGAAACATTAAGTTGTACAAACAATACATTGTCTTTGCAGAGAAATGCAACTATGATTTAAAATGAATTTCATTTTGATTACGTCACAGACAGGATCTTTAAAAAAAAAAGCATGATACCTCGATCCTAAGCTCCTGAGCATAAGATAAACATTTCTCCTCATCTCTGCTGGCTTGGCTGTCAGCAGAAAGGTTTCGGCAGGAATAGTAAATATCTTGATCAAACATCGTCCCTCTGGACTGCGACATGATGGATGTAAAGCAAAACAGACAATCCCGTCTGTCACGTCTACTAACACATAGCGTAAATCCTCCCACAACAAACGTTAACTGTCAAACAAGCCACCAACACCTGACGCTGTCATATGGCCAACCAGAACCTTTAATTATCCCGGCTCTCTTCCCGCTAATGAGGACCACCTGGGACCGTTTCTAAGCAACATGTTGAATTACCAAACGGATGCACTGAGGAGGAACAACAGTGATTGTCCCGGGAGATCCAGGGTAAGGTTACACGCTCAGGTACCGAGCAGCAACATAACGCTGACAGCACCGACAACACTGATGTTGACATTAATAAGTTAAAGTAAAAAAATAAAACTAACGTAGGGGTTAGCTAATTAAATGGCATTAACTTAGCACCATATTAACGTTGGCGAAAAGTTAGTGATAGCTACATTTCAGTTAAACGTATCAAATTGAACGCTTTCTTGACACTTTAGACGTTATTATGTAGCTAGCTAGTGACACACGTTTACACACGGCAAACCATCTATTTAACAGCTTAACCCAAACTTCAATTTAGCTAGCTAGCTAACGTTATTAAACAGAGTTAACGTTAGTTGGGAGTTGTTAGCTTGTGGGCGTTAGCCCAACAAAAGAACTCACCTCAATTTTATCGCCGATGGAAACACTCATCGTGCCTGGTTATCGCCTTGCAGATGCATGCAAGTTTGTAATAATATCCCTTGATCGATTGAGTGCATCGATAGTCGGCTCACGAGTCTTCAGAGGGCAAATAAATCTTCTTGTGTTCCCCTCCAAAACTTTGCCATTTCTTCCATTTTGAAAATATCCGCCCGTTACTCTCGTGGCTACGTCACATGCTACGTCACATGACAACAATCGGGATTTGCCACGCCTCCCATACAGAGCAGATGCTAGACCTCGTTGTACTCATATACACAGTCTATGGATGTACTTCTAAACTATATTAAATTACTCATTAAAGTGTGCTTAAAGGTAGAATTTTATTATACTGCTATCTTAGTTTGAAGCTTGTACAATTAATTTTGTATCAGTAAAGCGTATGTATATATGTGTTCAGGTCTGTGATTGAAGTCTTTTTGACGTCTTAACATATACTGTAGGTGCATTATTCTATTGACAACCAGTGTTCAAAATTAAATAAGTAAATCATATATTGTGAAATATATAAGATGTATAATAAGATGAGTGCATATAGACAAAATATTTAATATAACCATGACATGGTGAAATTCTTTAGTATTTTTTAAACCCAGCCAATTCTAATGAAATGTTATTTAATCTAGGGCAGCAACTAATTATTATTCTCATAGTTGGTAAAGGTGATTGAAACTGAGTATTTTGTTGACTAGTTATTTGTTTTATTTGTTCTATTCAATTAATGACTTGTTCTATTGTTTGTTCTATTAAATATACAAAAATAAAACATTCATCACAATTTCTCAGAATTTTGTCCAAAACCTAAAGATATTCAGTCTATAATGATAAAAAAAAAAAATCATTTATCTAATTATAAATTAATCGACTAGAATTTCTGCTCTAGTTTCCTAAATTACAATAACAAAACTGCATGCAGGATGAAAGATGTATTGGATTTATTTCATAATTTCCTGGTTGCATTAAACATTTCATCTGTGATCACATAGTGATTAGTATTTCTTTATGTCTACTTTACTCATCTATTTTGAACACTTCAGGGTTCTATAAACAGTATCCCTTAAAGCTTTATTTTACCTGAGGCAAGTCAACAAATTACCCAGCAGGTGTGTGTCTATAATCACAGGCCTTCAGTTCATCTCTGCATGTGTAATTATAGATCCACAATAATTGTAAGGTTCTGTCAGCAACCGGGGTCCCTCTCGTTTTGTATTTTTTGCAGATAAATATCAGTCGTAGTAGTTTGTAACCTCCACTTTCTACATTTTTGAGCTGTGCTGATCTCATCACAGTGTGCAGTATCGATTTGGCCAAATTCTTTCAAATTCTGATGCAGAAAATCAAATTTCAGACTAAAGCAATTTTGACTTTCAGACAAACGTATTTATTTTTTCCATCTTGAAATCCCATAACTTAAGTGTGGAAAAATGCAAGAAAACAAAAAAAGGAATATAGGCAACCAATCACTTCCTAAAGAGAGTTGATGTATCAAGCATTGCCATTGTACTAGGAATATGTTATTTATGTACAGATATTATTATATGCTGTCCGCTTTTATTTACTAAAATAGTATTTACAGTTTCTAGACATGGACATCATTTTAAACTTGTTAAATACAAATATATAATTTGTATTATTGCATACAAATTAATAGTTCTGCAATAGCAATTGTTTGGACAGCACTAAGTACTTCTATGAGTGGTAGGATTTACTGCTAATACTGGATGCTTATGAGACACATGGAATGCAAACACAAAGGGCACCTTCCTGTGTAGTACAGAGGAAACAGTTTTACATCAGAATCAGAGTGTAATCTATTGCATCATTCTTTCATTTATTAAGTACGTCAAATCTTTGAGAGAGTAAGCACACCATTGTCACACATAAGGATGAAAACAAAAATCTCAAAATGTAAAGTCCGATTGGGGGGATACAAAAAAACAAATCCACAAAAGTGGCTGGTAACGATTGAGAAACGGTCCCAGGTACTGATGTTTCTACTGTCTAAATGGTTGGTTGTAGTAAACGCGATGATGGTTGCAGAGTTTTCTTCTCCGATACTGATCTCAGTCCACCTCCATCTCTTTCGTGCCAGGTTTTGTCTGCTGGCTTCCCTTTGCGTCTCCCTTCCCTTCTGCTCCTTGCTTGGCTGTTGGGCCATTATGAGCTCCACTGTTTTGGTCATTCACTTCAGGCGCCTCCTCCACTGTGGGTTTTGGCTTGTTGATCACTGGATAACATACATCCTCTAGTTCCTGGTGAGTAAGAGACATAGAATGTTTTCGCAAAAGAAACTCATTGCTAATTAAAGTAAGAATGAAATCGGAATTGGTCATTCACATACCTGTATTTTGGCAATGATTTCTGCTACTTTAACAACGGGATCTTGAGTAATACAGAGTTTGCTCTGTGCGTTCATCATGCTGTTCATCCAACCCATGCTTTCATTCACACACTTCTCCACAGTGCTCATTTCCTCTGCACTCAAATGCAGGTATCGCTCATCCTAGGGAAGAATTTGGGACAAGAAAATTACTAAAATTACACCTTCAAATCCAAAAGACTTAAAGTGGGTGTAACTGAAACCAACCTAAATAAAAGCATGTGCAAGTCAGAAAGACCGCTAAGCAACAAAACAGACAAGTGTGTTAAATATCACACAGGTAAAACACATTGCAATTGCACTGTCAATTTCTCAGATGTGGATGACTAAGAGTGTCCATAGACATACTTGTGAAGAACTGTACAACATCCTATTATTAAAGAAGATGTAAATGCATTGCATCCCTAGAGCAAAAGGATTTACCTTCTGTTTATAGAAATCCACCAACTTCATGTAGAGTTGCAGTTTCTTTCCAAGCTCTTCAAAAGCCCTCGGCCTGTCCTCGTGCTCTCTGTGCCGATCCTGAATGGGTTGACCCAACCTCTGGAAAATAACAGAATTAATGTTAATGTTGACAGTTATTCCTACTTTAAAATTTTAAAAACCTTTTTTAAATGCCTCTTTGAGCTCAATAGGTTGATAGAGCTTTTTCTACTATCATAAAATCCCATCTGAGATTGAAAATAGACATTTCCTTGGATTAAAAACAAACCTTGAGTGCACCCAGCTTCTCCTCATAGACTTGTTTGGGTTGGTCCTCTCCATCCTCATACAGCCAGTTCTCTGTGTCCTCCAGCATCAGTGTCAGTCGGTTGCTGTCCTGTTATTAATGGCAAAACATAAAACCGATATTAAGTAATAGAGTCGTACATAAATTGCTTGGCACATCAACAGTATGTAAGAATGCTGCACTCACCTCCTCAGTGATATACTTTTCATAGATCCCACAAAGTTTGTCCCGCAGATCATACACATACTCCTCAACAGCATTTTTAGCATCATTCAGCTCTTTGACCAGTTTGTCCTGGACAATCATCTGATGCTGTGTGGAAAAACCAAACATGTCACAGGGGAGCAAATATAAATATTATAATATAATGTCATCTGACTAACAACATCACAAACTATAGTGTCAAAGTTGAGTTGAATGAACACCTTTGACACAGTCAAGAAAAAATGAACCGATTGATACAGAGCAGCTTGAACTGCAGTCATGTCGTTTCTGTCTAGAAAAATGTTAGCAGCTAGATTTTTTTTTTTTTTTTTAGAATGGCTGGACATTTTTTAATTTTTTTTTAGATCACTTTTTTATTGTTTTTTTATATTTAGAACATACAGAACATACAAATACAATTGAACAAAAACTCTCTCCCACCCCCCACCCTCTGTGGTCTCGAGGAAAACAAACAAATAAATAAATAACAGAAATCACACCTTGCCTAGTCACTCTCCTAATTCTTGCACTGCTGAGGTCATTAGTTAGAATGGCTGGACATTTTAAAATCTCAAACAACTAATTCCCCTAAAATAGTGCTGGGAGATGCAAGATCATGACTCTGCTTTTCCAAAGGCCAGCAGAAGCACTCACCTCATACTCCACAAAGTCGTTAAGGACATCACAGTCAAGCTGTCGAATGTTGTTGGCCACGATGGGCAGATCAATACTCTTCACCTTGACTTTGGGCTTGCTTCCCCCCGCTGCTGGGTCCTGCTTTTCCCCAGAAGTCCCCTCCTGGATTTAGAAACCAAAAAACACAATTTATTATTTCCGCTGTAGTCCTTAACTTCTTTTGGAATTCTACAGTTTTTTTTAAATTTGGGCACACACCAAACTAATACTATATAATATATATGTATATAGACTGTTCTGCCTAATTAATAAGATTGTATACAATTTCTGTAGATATGCATCCATATGCACTATTTGCACACATTCATTATCTTAGAATTGGCATTTTTGTGACCATTTTTCCCATTTTTTTTGTGTTATGAGTATGTTAACCTACTTAATACCATTGTCAAATCTGCTACAGGAGTAAAGCATTAGGGTCAAAAAAATACTTTACTATCTCAATACAGACTATAGAATATAGATGTCTGAAAAGCTAAATGTGTTTTGGACCAGCAATATTGGTTTCTGTATAATATCTGCATATAAACACAGGATACTGTTATTGGCTTCACATCACACAAAAAACTTCACATCACTAAATTCAAGTCCAGCTGACCTTACTGCTGGAACTGTTGTCCTCGTTCTGCTGGTCCCACTGGCTTTGGCCTTCCTGGTCCACCTGCATTTTGGTCTGAGACACAACACTCATTCAGTTATTTTATCCTAGTCAGATTAGATATAAATAACAATATTTCAAATTTGAGTTATAATTTAAAAAGCAATACAAACTGTTAATGTACATTAGACCAATGTAAAATAATTGTCTTCGAAGCCATATCTGATTAACACACAGGCCTTCCTTGCATTGCACAAAAGAAACTGTGACAAAATCATTTCACCTGGTCCTCTGCCTTTCCTTCATTCTGCACCATTGGCTCCGAGTCAATTTGCATGTCCTCTCCCTCTCCTTTCTGCTTCTCAATCAGAGAGGCGCTGGACACGCTGAAGATGCCATGGACGTTAACACGCACTTTGACCTTCACTTTAGAGCTGTCTCCGTCTGGCTGGGGAGCCACGTTCTGTACAGAGAAACATCCTGGTGGCGGATGGAAACAAAATTAGCTGTTTGTTTAAGAGCATAGATTAAGAGACAGGTGGAAGTTACAAACTGATATCCCACCTAAGAGTGCCCCCAGGCATGTCTCACTTTGAGATGGCAGAATGAGCAGTTACCTATCCTGTGGTCAGGGTAGGGGAGCTCTTGAGGGCTGCTGTAAAAAGCTTCAAGGGAAAAGGGTTCCTTCTTGTGAAAGGTGATCACTTTGGAAAACGGAGCAGCGTGATTCTTACTGAACACCTCACACTCTCTGTGACAAATAAAATGCAGTAAGAGAAAAAAGCTAGGTCAGGATGTTGATACGGTCAGCAAATACTGTTTTTTTTTCCAAACTCGCTGCGCTAGCTTATTTACCCCATAAAGAAATGAGAACAGAAATATAATGGCTTGTTTTATGTATACTGTTATTGCCATATATGGCTAATTAAGGTAAGATAAAAAGGCCCTTACCCCAATCCATCCTCTGTTGGGGATTTCCAGCGAAGAGTAATAGGAAAGGGAACCACGTCGGTAATGGAGAATTCGCGCACCTTAAATGCTGGAGACAGAATTGCACACTACACCCAAACAAACAGCACACACACCACAGAAATAAACACATTTACTGGATTCTATTTTACGAGCTACAGAATGTTTACGCAGTGCATTGAAACAAGAAAACATTCTATGTTCATGTCAAGAGAAGAGTCACACCTGAAGTGCACAGCCTCTAGCGACCGCTTCGTCTGCATTAAGCGTGGTGCTGATGTCTTTGCCGAAAAACTTGGCGATTTTCTCTTTGACAGCTGGGATTCTCGTTGCTCCTCCAACAATCTCCACTGCATAGATATCATCCCGGCTCAGCTCTGCCAATAAAACACACACAGGACTGAGTGGATTCTTACTATATACAGTACTCAAGCAAAACACCTTGATAAATTCAACCAAATGTGAGGCACATACTTGATTGTTCAAGAACTGCTTTCAGTGGCATATCTACTCTCATCAGATATTGAGCACACATGTCTTCAAACTGGCCCCTGTAGGTTACAAATGAAGAAGAAATAAGCATTTATAATGCTAGATTTTCCACCATAGAGATGCATGATGAAGGAGGAAAACTTTAAATGTACGGTATACCTGTTCATCCTGCCGGAAACATCAATATCATTCATGAAGCACTCTATGTTCAGAGGCAGATCGGAGGAGTTGGCACTCATTAGCTTCTTCAGTTTCTCGCACTCCTGGTGCAGCCGCAGCAGAGCCCTTGGGTTCTCCCTCACATTAAGCTTGTACTTGCTCTTAAACTCCTCGCAGAAGTAATCTACCAATGCCTCGTCAAAATTACGTCCACCAAGGTATAGGTCAAATGCAGTGGCGAGGACCTGACGGAACAAAAATTTGACATTGCGTTGGGATTAAAAGATGTAGGTGTAGGTGTGGATCGAGGTGGGAAAAGGTGAAAGGCTAACCTTGAGTTTGCCTTTGTTGAAGGCAGTGATGGAGACCTGGAAAGATGAATGTCCCATATCAACAAATATCACATTTCTTGGCCTCTCTTCTGGAGTAGGAAGGTCCTGTTTGTAGATCCCATATGCCAAAGCCACTGTGAATCCAAATCCAAATATATTAATCCCAAAATATTCTACTGTTATTCTACTCTACTAATGCCTTGCAGGAGTTCAGTGTGCACCTCCATATAAGGTTAGTGTAATTCACAAAGCTGATTGTACAAAACTAAATGTCCTTCCAGCTTTTGTGTTATCAATTTCGCCAAGAACACTGACCTGCAGTGGTGTCGTTAATTAGCCGTAAACAGTTCAGCCCTGCGATTTGAGTAGCATCAAACACTGATCGCCTTTCAGCATCCGTGAAGAAACTTGGGACCTGTAAAACAAAGCACCAATCAATATTTATCACTGAACCACTTTGTGAATTATGTGGATGGTCTTCTGTAATGAAGACTCACAGAGACGACACAGTCCACCACTGGCTTCTTCAGGGCACTCTCTGACGTCTCCTTCAGCTTGGTGAGCAGCATCCCTGTGATCTGCTCGAAAGTGAACACTTTGTCTTCATCCAAATAACGCACCTGTAAACATGATACAATTAAGACCTCCAAGGTTATTATTAAAAGCTGGCGTGTGAGGCATATTAAGCATAAAGCCAATACGTTGTTTGGAGGTGGATTACAGAGAGAAAAACATCTGTGCATCCCACTTACTTATCAAAATCAGCATCATGGTTGAATTTAAAGAACAAAGGTGTGCAATGACAGCAGAAAATGGTCATGGTCAGAGAAAAAAGGGGGACAACAGAAAGCAGTGGGGGAAAAAAACATGCTGGTTTTTGTACAGTGCTTCACCTTAATTCCAGCGTTTCCATTGGCCAGTTTGTGTAAACTGTATGGCAGTTTGGGTTTTTCCGATTGGACAAATGGGTCATCAAATGATCTGCCGTGGAACTTTTTGAAGCCATGGACTGTATTTTTGAAGTTTGTTGTTATCTAAAAGAAGATGATACTCAGTAAATATAGTGGTTATTTTGTAAATGTGAATTGTAAAGATTATAGACTTATAATCAAAAAGACAACATGTCATTTCAGTGTGTAATGTTGCTTTTATTTCAGAAAATAAGACAAACTGCCATGGATGATCTTACTTGACTTTTGGCTGCATTTCCAATCATGCGGTTTTTGGAGGTCAAAGATACACAAGCCCTTGATGGAAGATAAATACATCACTAAATTAGGTAGGTTACAACAGAAATAATCCTGTGAATAGATGTGGCAGACGAGGCAGAACTGTAATTGACTGACTGTTGCGACCGAATCAAATGTTGAGTGCTGAGAGGCAAATTTCAATTAATGAAATTTCACAAGGGAGTCTGAGGAAGAACCACAAACTAGGGCAGTGAGACAGAACAGTTTCCTTCAGAAGTAAGCTCATCCTGTCCTTAAAAAAACATCTGAAATGTATGTAACTCTTATTTAGCAGACAAACTCATTGTGTTTATATGAATGCTTCTAGTCTTACAAGGTTTAGGGATCCATTTCACACTGGCTGGCAGTGAAAAGTCACTGCCTAGTTTCACCTTGCCACAAAAATATCCCCATTCACTTAAAGGTGCAATGCTCCCTCTCCTTCCCAGCTGCACATCCCTGTTTGCAGGATGCTGCAGCGAATTCCAGTTAGCCTGCTATAGCCTATCCACCAGAGTCACAAACTCTTAGCATTGAAAATGTAGTTAATTCATTATCCTCTATAAATAAAACAGTATGACTATAATGCAGCCTTAGATCCCTTATCCCTGTCATTTTTCGCTGGTCCTTGTATGTATGTCAACTGTCTGTAAGAAGAAAGGGTAATTTCAGAAAGCGACCTACACACACGCGACATTTTGACCTACGTTAACCTGCTGTGACGGTGAATAAACCAAAAACTCCAGGCCTCATCACAGCCACCACCCCTGCTGTCCGTACACCATCACCGCTCAGCCAGTGCGCCTCCAGTCGCAAACATCTCACAACTCATATAGCTAGCCAGTCAGCCCAGACCACATTTCACGGTGATGATGACTGTCAATATTTATACTTACGGTGTGCATCTGTCACTGTATTCATTGGCAATGGTTTCAATGCCGCCGCTCCTGGCCACAGCAATGTAACAATTTTGGTAACCCACATCAATCCCTACGACTGACATAATGAACACAATCAAATTCACCTCTTGTAAATTATCCTCCGCAACGACCGCACTTAAGAAAAGGTAGCCTATAGACATACAACGGCGGTCTATTCCAAAATGAAATGTAACCAAGCGTGTCCTCTGCTGTGAAAATCTACGGGAAAGCTAGCTGAGGGAGTACTAACAGAATTACAAGCTGTTATGTAAGTCAAGCTGTTTATAGCAAACTCATTCAGAGTAATCCCAGAGAGCAATGATGTCCAGACCGGATTCTCCCACTCCTAGGCGGCCCTCACTTCACCCAGAGGCTCTGACAGACGGATTCTCTTAAGCCCGCCCCCATTCGTCTGTGATTGGCTGGGTTCCACCCATTGTCCGTATGTGATTGGTGCAAAAACCGATCGATATCAGAAAAATCTAGAAAGGGGACCGTGGAATACGTCACTAGCCGTAGGGACAGCAGTGGCTTTACTGACACGTTTGCCCTAAATTTAAGCTGTCAGGTAGAATTTCTCCATCCTAAACTCACGTGCTTCGGTGTTGATGCGTGCACATTACAGTTAGGCCTATATCTATGAAATTAGCGTTACAGATATCTAATATCTGGAGCTTACAAGGGGTGGCAAACAGTTTTAAAGCAAGAGCCATCTAAAGGGTTCGGAAAAGGAAATAAACTGTGACGCAGGTGTGGCCTGGTCATATGATGAAGTGTACATGTAACCTATATATTAATATGTAGGCTACTAACAAATATGTAAATGGAAAAAATAAGCCAAATTAACCAGCCTGACCTGACCCATGCCCAGATGCCCAAATTAACAAATGTACCGTTGGCAGTGGCGTAAGAAAAAGAGAAATTCCTAAATAAAAAATAGTAATACCCCTGTGTAAAAAGCAAGCCAAAGTCCTGCACTGAAGACTTTACTTCAATTAAAGCACAGAAGTATAAATAGCAAAATATACTTAATGTATGAAAAGTAAATAGGCTAGTTGCCTCTTTGGAATATTGTATTACTATGTTATGTTATTGAATTATTATTTTTACTGAAACATTTATGTGTAACCAGCATTTTAAATGAGGTTAAGGTTGAGCTTATAATTACTACTCTATACTGTTTTACTTATAACAACTTCCTATGTTCAAAAATATTTATCAGAGGTTTTGAATGACAAATCAGACTGCAAACTAGTAACAATGACTGTCAGATAAATGTAGTGGAGTAAAAATTACTATATTTTACTCTGAAATGTAGTGATGTAGAAGCAGAATGCAGCATCGATTGAAAATTATAGGAATTGACTTTTGTGTCTACATTAAGAAATGTGTCAGAAAACAACTAACTAATCTAGGCCTTTTTTTTACTGAAGACATTTTACATATCACAGTACAGGGAAAGATGTAAATAATACAATAAATGATGGTTGGAATTCCATTTGGCTGCTTCACTTTCATGGTCCTTGTGCATGCAGCTCACTGTAACACTGTCATGACTTACTGGGACACTCAAGAGCCATCACTAATGTCACTAGTAACACCTGTGCTTTTCCTGCTATGACAAGTCAAAATGTCTGCTTTGAAAAAGATTGTTTTAACTGGTACATGGAGTTTGGTTACTTCATGTAATTCCCAGTATAGACCCACCAAACATCCACCTAAGCAGAGACCTAATGGCAATATCACACTGTACTCAATCACCCCAAAAATGAGCAAATCCATGTAGCGGTGTCAATTGCAGTGAAGAAAAAAAAGAAAGTAGCAGAAAATGGAAAGTAGGCTACAAGAACCTCAACACTGCACACCTACAGTACACCCACACAGGTGATTTCACTGTTGGCTGATTGCAGTGGGCCTGAGTACATACAGACTGTTGATTAAAACCTCGTAGCACTTGTTAGGGTGGGACAACTTACAACTTTATCATTTATATTAGTTTAAATAATTTGGTATACCTCACATACAGTATGTCCTTGAGCAGCAGTCTAATCAGCTAAAATAACTGAAAACATCTGTGGGGTTGTGTCAATGCACTTTGTTGTACTTAACACTGGGTTGGAGTCCAAAGAAAGAAAAGCCTAAAGCAATTTATTATTTTAATGAAGAAACATCAATCTTATTAATGTTTCCATGATGAAAAGGAGCATTGGGTAAGGCCCAAATTATGGTTTGGCACAATTCTGTTTCTAATTTTTTATGTTTTACTGAGAAATCTGACTCCACACTGTCAGTTCAAGCACTTTATTTGCACTTTCTCAGGAGTATGCTTTATTCCACTCACACTGAGGAAAGTTTGTTCTGGCAATACATAAACCTATGGCAAGTATTTTTGACATATAAGTTTCACTTGACAATACCGGATTACCTTTTAGATGCCTACAAAAGAAGTTTGACTGTTCATTACAATGTGACCAGTCAGAATTATAATTCAAGATTTTTGCAGTTAAATCTAATACAGTAAGAACAATAACTCAAGAAATCTGCAAACATATAGTTTCTGACTTGTCAGAAATCTGTTCAAGAAATTAAGAGTACCTTGTAAATACTCTATTGTAGAAGATATTTTTTGTTTGTTGTTGTATGTATATTCGTTTTGAGTATTTGATTACTCTAGATATTTTCTTTATGTAGTCTGGATTTATTTATATTGTTTTAATAGTTTTTATTGGTTTAGTTTTCTTAGGTTTGGATTATTTTGGCTTGTTTTGTAGAAAATTAGGCAGCATTAGTCACCTCATGTTATATATGTTTCAGACAAGTAAGCATGGATGTTTTTTTTTTTAAAGAGCAAGAGGAAAAAGGGGCCATGATTAATTTGTTATATTGCTTGCCAAGAATAAAAAAACACAAAGACTTTGTATGGACAATGGACTTATTTTGCCTGCATAAAATACATCCTTCTACTACATCAGTGGCCAGTGGTTTGATTTTTGATTATGGACAAATATAGCCATACAATAGATCTCTTAAAAGGAACTTCAATATGTACACTTAAGTTCAAGATACATTAACTTTAGTTTTGACTAGTAATAACTTCAGTTTCAGATATCTTCAAATTAATTTGACAAGTAATAACTAAGATGTATGATTTCTTTAAATGTGCTAAATCAAGGTATATTGGGAATATAGTGATCGCTTTGTGCAAGCAAATGAGAATCCAAATAAAGAATAAAGAATTCAAATATTGATTAGTCATCATTTAAATGGATATATCTGGAATTCACATTTCTGAGTCAGATATCTTACATTTTAATTTTGTTTAGTCAAAAAAATATATTAAAAATATCTTTAAATAAAGTTTTGACTGGTCATAAATGCATAGTGAATATATTTTATCTTAACCCTTTTGTTAATGTTAATAAATGGCTTACCAAAAAACACATTTTATTGGCTGTGTGTCTGGTTCGATTTTGTTCTTCCCTTGAGTACTTGATGAGGACCAGATGGACTGAATGCTCCTTCATGTTCGTACTGAGCCCAAGGGGACTGAGCGAAAACAGGAAGTGCTGGTTCAACAAGCTGAGCTAGCCAGCTAGTTTTAGTGAGGTGGGTTAGCTTGGTATTTAACTCTGTAGTCACAATGGGGCTGTTCGGCAGAACAACAGAAAGACCACCCAAAGAGATGGTGAGTACTGACTGCTGAAGATCAGGACTGTCTTTGAGAGTTTGGTCCGTAGTAAGAAAACAACGACAGCGCCTTTTGCTAAGGTTAGCTGTCAGTTTAAGTCCGTCTAGCTAGTTCGTCCAAATTGTTGCTAACGTTACTTCTTGCTAACCGAACAGTTAGCTAACAGTCCCTGTAATCGTATCGGGCGTTAGCCCGTATTATTTGTACCGTATTTAACGTTAAACGTTTGTTTAATGCCCCATTAACCGATCAACCAATCTTATTTTGGGTACTGTGCTGAGAGCTAGCTAGTTAGCATACAAGCTAACTCTGCTGTCAGTCGCTTCAATGTAAACAAATCCTCATTGTGTTAGGCTTAGCGTAGCTGTCATCGTGATCTGTAACGTTAACAGTTTAGCTGTTAAAAGTTGTACGTTGCTTTAGTCTAATATTACACGTGACGCTATTTTGCAGTGGGTATTACAAACTGTTAAGGCAATATCAATGCAGTTTATAATGAGATGTATAATTTCAGGTCAATGAGTGGTCTCAAAAAATCAGGAAGGAAATGAGAGTGATTGACAGACAAATTCGAGGTAAGATACAGTCAGCAGTTAACACTGTACAACTGTAACATTTAAAAAAAAAATGTATTATGTGTTTTTTTAATTGTAAAACGTCTGTCCAATCCATACATTTAAAATGTTGTCATTCATTCATTATGTCTAAATATCTGAAAAACAAATGGAAGACATAATCACATTAATTTCATTTGGAATACTTCAAAGCAAAATTGGGACACTTTGCTTGATTTGAACTGACAACAAAGTTATGCCATTGGTTTCTTTGCCTGAAAAATGTCAAATAACATAATTCTAGTATAAAAGTATAAATATGTTTACACTAGATTATTTTAGTTTTTAGTTGTATGTAATGACATGCCCTTTTGTTTCAGATATCCAAAGGGAAGAAGAAAAAGTTAAAAGATCCATTAAAGATGCTGCCAAAAGGGGCCAGAAGGATGTGTGTGTGGTTCTCGCAAAGGAGATGATTCAGTCAAAACGAGCTGTTACAAAACTTTATGCTTCCAAAGCCCACATGAACTCTGTGCAACTCAGCATGAAGAATCAGCTTTGTGAGTTTGGTAGTACAGCATCTGTATCTGTATTGTCATCAGTTGAACAGTTTGCTCTTTTATCATGGATGTTCTGCTCAGTGAAGGGAATGTATTTTGTGTGTTTCTAGCTGTACTGCGTGTAGCCGGGGCCATGCAGAAGAGCACAGAAGTGATGAAAGCAATGCAGAACCTTGTCAAAATCCCAGAGATCCAGGCCACCATGAGGGAACTATCAAAGGAGATGATGAAGGTCAGCAGCAGTGTCCACCATAAATTGATACAATTTACTTACAATCAAGTTACTACAAGAAATGGAACAATGCGGCTAACTCCGATCATCACCATCTACTCTTAACTTCTTTATGAGAGAAAAAAGTTACTAAACCATGGCATCATGTAAACATATTCATCTTTTAGGCTGGCATCATTGAGGAAATGCTGGAAGACACATTTGAGAGCATGGAAGATGGAGAGGAGATGGAGGAAGCAGCAGAGGAGGAAGTTGACAAGATCCTCTTTGAGATCACAGCAGGTGAGGAGATTTATTCGACTAAATCATCACAATACATTGTTACATTCCGGTTTTGTTGTCTAGATTTTTGAGGAATTCAACTCTGAACCACAGATTGAATTACACCTAGAGCTGGGCAATATATCGATATTATATCGAAATCGTGATATGAGAGTAGATATCGTAACATGGCATAAGTGTTGTCTTTTCCTGGTTTTAAAGGCTGCATTACAGTAAAGTGATGTCATTTTCTGAACTTAACAGACTGTTGTAACTGTTATATTATTTGCCTTTACCCACTTAGTCATTATATCCACATTACTGATGATTATTTATCAAAAATCTCACTGTTTAAATATTTTGTGAAAGCACCAATAGTCAGCACTACAATATTGTTGCAGTATCGATATTGAGGTATTTGGTCAAAGATATCGTGATATTTGATTTTCTCCATATTGCCCAGCCCTAATTACACCACAAATGAATTACACGGATTGCTCTATTTCATGGCTCTATTTGCTTTGTTAGGTGCCCTTGGCAAAGCGCCAAGCAAAGTCACAGACGCCTTGCCTGAAATAAAGCCTGCTGCAGCTGCTGCAGCTTCAGATGATGAGTCAGAGGAGGACATTGAAGCGATGCAGTCAAGATTGGCAGCTCTGAGGAGCTAAGGTGAACCGCCATTGTTCTGTCAAAGGCAGTCTGCTCACTCCAATAACAACAGAGACAATTCTGGGGCTGGCTTTACAGTGCTGAGCATTCTCTCCGCTTCATATTATAATTATTGTTTCACATAATCATTTGGGGTTCATTTTGTGCTATGACAGTTAATGTCTTTAAAAAGTTTTTTTTATAGAACGTTTGGTCTACTCAGCCAGACAAAAATGTGTTTTTGCTTTTTGTCTTTTATTATCGGGGGGTAACCCTAGGTAAGTCTTTATTATCCAAAGTCAAACAGAAGGTAATGGAAAGTGTATATATTGTAAGTATGAAAAGCCTGCTGTGCCTACAGTGCTTCGTCATATTCTTGTGTCCTAAGTTATGGACCACTGGTGGAGGTACTCGGCTATTTGTAATCCAAACAAACGATTAAATAACCACCCTGCACTTAAATCACACCCAAGATCACTATTCAGAAGTTGTTCCAATCTGTTGGGATATGTTTTGTAAGCAACAGCTGTTCTGTTTACTGGTAACTAGCCTACATTATCTGAAACACTAGAGTGGTGGTGAGAGAGGTGGGTGGCTTTCTCCTTTTGATAGTTCATTTTCTGTACAGTTAAAATGTATCTATTCTATATGAGATCATACATGTTAAGTGCACTCATCAGAAAAATGCATGCATACTACACTAACCATTTTTTTTGCGTTAACATTCAGCTTGTTAAATGTTTGACTTTGTATCACGATTGACTTCCTTCACAGCAGGAAGATGCAGAGGAAATGGAAAGGTTGGTTAGTGCAGGACCTATGTATTGTGGAAGTATTGTGTGTATAATTTTTCTATGTGAATGGGGGGAAAATAAGGAAATAAACTTTTAAGAACAAAAGTTGCCAATAAGCAGACTGTATTACACCTGTTTCTGCTTTGAGCAATAACTTCCTATACATTTAGCCCTTCAACATCACAGTAAACACTAAATGCTCTGATTACAAATATGCTTTTGGGAAATCTGAACCTGCTAGCTTGCAACAGCCCACTCAACAGGTCAGAAACTGTACTGCACGGAAAATCTAATTGTGTTCACACCAACACCTGTCCGGCAAATAAAACGGCTTGCTCAGCAGTTCTGAAAACAAACTGAACAGTAAAAAATTAAATGACTGAGTGCTGCTTTTCATCCTTCTGCTGTTCTGGGATTGCAGTCTACTAATAATCAGGTTCTGGTGGATAAACTTAGAAACTATGTCAAATCATTACTGGCCTTTTTATTTTTAACCTGCCAGATGATAGGAGTAGAATTAAATTATATTGATATGTAGAGTCTGTTTATTTAAGGTCAAGAAACCTAAAGCTTTTTGGCAGTGCATTATGTGTATTTGGAAGTCATTCCTTGGCTTCACAATTGTCAAAAGGATTAGATTTCTACTAGCCACAGCACTCCCTCAGCTGCTTTTGTTGTACTTTAACAAACCCTTGCCTGTGTTCTGGCTTCAGTATGTTGGCCAAAGGCAAAGCAAAGGTACTGTAGCTCTAATGGAGCAGTTGTTCCCAGGTATGTTAACCAGAGGTCGAGACATGTCATGCCCCATTTTAAGAGTTGTATTATTGTAGTTAATATTATGTTAACTTGGGCAATTCATTTGATAATCAATTCATAATTCAGTCAAGCAAAATCATTCCCTGGTTCCAGCTCCTTTTTAGATTTGTTGTTTAAAGTGAATATTATGGGGTGTTGGCCGATCTGACAAAACAATCAATCTGAAGCTGTCACTTGGGTTTTAGGGAATTGTGATAGACATTTTTCACTATTTTTTATAGAAAAAAAACGAATTATCTAGCAAATAAACGGTTGATTTATCAATAATGAAAATTGCCAAGTTTCACCCCTACCCACATGGTGTATATTTCTAAATTAAGTGTTTAATCAAAATGACCACAAGCGGAGTGTCTGGATCTCTGGGTGTTTTTTATGTTTGCTCTGCAAAGGGAAATGGTGACATTAGAGGCCCAACAGAAAATATTTTCTATACGCATACACAGTTATTGCATACAATCATATCACATCTAAAGCCACTTTTAGCCAGGCAGCCTCGTCTTTACCTACCAGACATGCTGAATACCTGTGCTGTCTGTGCAATGCAACACTGCCATCTATGGATAAGAGCAATAGCCACTGTTTATCCTGCATCACGTTGCTGCCTGTGTGCGTCCAGACGCCGCCGCCGCCTGCACGCGCCTGCCTGTCATCTGGAGGACACTCCTCCCTGCTGACAGCGCGTCCTGTCGACTTTCCAGCGCAATGGTCTCCTGGATCATCTCTAGACTTGTGGTGTAAGTGATTTTATTATTTCTTTCAATATGCTCTGTCACAGAGGAGGATAATAGTAAATTGCGGTTCTCGGTTATTGCGGGTATTCGAGCCGCTCATTGACGGTGCACTCGCGCTTTACAAGCCCCCGCAAATTGTCTAATATTTAATCAGAATCAGACGTCCGTCTATAATTTTTTGCCTGAAAACAGTCCAAATTCCACAGGATTGTACTTTGCCATTTCAGCAGCAGGAATGCTGAGCTAGGCCTGTATGTAGGCTATAGTGTATTTCTGAACAGCGCTCAGTAGCCTGGCACTCTTTGTGTTCATCAAGTCCCCTTTTTTATTTCACAGACAAAGCGGTGACGTGATTGGCTGAATAATCTATTATCATCCATAAAATGGTCATATGAGTCAGATCCAGAATTCAGAGGCGTCTTTCACTGGCAGAAAAGCTAAATGTCACTGAGCGGCGAGGTGATTGAACAACAGGAGCGGTCTTTGAGTGGAGCCATATTCTCTGTTGATGTCCCATATTGGGGAAAAAACAAAAGGGATGGGTCAGCCTTCTCAGGTTACAATGCAAGGGTTATTCATGTAATAAGAGATGCATACATCCCGAGATATTCCCTTATGGCTAGGGATTTGAATGATTAAACAATAGGACGAAATTTATCACAGCAAGTTATGGTTATTTCTACCTGCACAAAGTATGAATCAGCGCCATTGCAGACCATGTGGAGTATAGCAATAGCAGGCCCAACCTTAAAAATAGTGAGGCAATTAAATTTAGATTACAAGATCTTGTTACATGGATGGAACGGTCTCAGACCTGGCTGTTCACAACCTGCTTATGTGGGTCATTTTGGGTCCAATCTCCAACAGAAAGGTTTAGTTGCGTCTCCCACAGATGATCTATTTATATTTAGTGGCCTTGTGTTTCTAACTCTGTTAGTTAGCTGGCCAGCCTGGAGAGGTGCAACATGATGTGTGTTAGTAATTCGATCAGGTCGCACTCACAGCTGTTGCCTGACTGTAGCAATTCAACAGGGTCTTGTCTCTGTTAGGACACCTAGCAGCACAGGTGTCGATACACAAATAGAATTTTAAAGAAAAGGAAGAAAACACATGGAAGCTAATTTTACTTCATGACTGGAATTTTAGCACTTGGACAGTTTGTTTAACCAAATCAGCCAGGGCTAAATCTACTGTAACTACATGGTGAATTTAACAGTTTCTATCTAGGGAAAAGCTGTTGCACATTTTCTGGTCTATACCTTGATCTCACCTGACAAGCGACAACCTGCCCATCCCTTCAGTTATGTAGGCTGTAGCTCAGAAAGCTCATGGGCAAAAGTGTATTATATATATATATATATATATATATATATATATATATATATATATATATATATATATATATATATATATATATATATATATATATATATATATATATATATATATATATATATATATATATATATATATATATATATATATATATATATATATATATATATATATATATATATATATATATATATATATATATATATATATATATATATATATGTGTATATATTGAAACAGCAAAACTATTTCCAAATACTTTACATGGCTTTGTGAAGACAGAAATACTGTACATCTAACATTTTAGCACAGGTATTTTTCAAGAGCCTGATTTGAAATCTCTGCCATAATATATTGTTCATAATTATGATTATTACATTTAAAATGTTTTGATTTGATATGTCATCATGCACATTTTAAATATCTGTTGTACTGCAGTATTAAATGTTTTGTTTCTGAAGTTGATGGGCACATTTTCTGTTTTCTAGACTTGTGTTTGGTACACTATATCCTGCGTACTCATCTTATAAAGCTGTGAAGTCGAAAGATGTGAAAGAATATGTGAGTATATCATTTGTATTTTTACTTAGGCGATAAATTCAGGCAGTGTCGTCCTCACAGGTATGATTCTACAAGGTGTTTTGTGTAGCTACTTTAACTATCTTTCATTGTTCTGTTACATTTTAGGTGAAATGGATGATGTACTGGATAATATTTGCACTATTCACGGCTGTGGAAGTGTTTACAGATATGTTTCTTTGTTGGTAAGTGACTTCAGATATTTCATGTTAATTAATTGAATAATATACCTCTTGACTGTGTTTATATCATATATTTTCATTATGCTTTGTTGTACCAGTGGCTCCATTATTTTGTGTCTTCATTACAGGATCCCTTTCTACTATGAACTGAAGATAGCCTTTGTGGTGTGGCTGCTGTCCCCTTACACTAAAGGCTCCAGTGTGCTATACAGGAAGTTTGTTCATCCCACGCTTTCCTCAAAAGAAAAGGTGAAAACCCTTCCTTTGTTGTACCTTCCCTGTATTCCGCGGGTGCTTTTCAAGGAAAGGCTTCAGTGGAAATATTCAGTTTAAGTTAATCTCCATGGTTTTGTAAATAATAGAATTCGAGCTTCGCAGCTGTCTAGAGAACAAAAGTGTCTTTGTGCCAATTCACTTTTCCACTGTAGCTGTTAAAGATGTGTTTGCAGGACAGGAGAGAGGAAGTGCCATGGTGTTCCTCCCTTTTTCCTTTCCTTTTCCTCTGTCTGAGGCAGGAAACACATTAGTGAGTTGGTGAACATTAGTAACGCAATAGAGAAATATAAGAAGCACCTGTTTATACAGCTCATGAAAATACAGAGTGACATAATAATAAAGGGAGACACAATGTTCATGTGATTTGTTTTTGTCCGTGTTTCAGGACATTGATGAGTACATCTGCCAAGCAAAGGACAAAAGCTATGACACACTGGTGCATTTTGGGAGAAAAGGGCTGAATGTTGCCGCCACAGCTGCAGTCATAGCTGCAACAAAGGTAATGCAAACTGGATATTTGTTTTGTATTGACCTGGGGGTCCAGTAGAGGGTCAGTGTATATAAGGGATCAAGCATGTTGTTTGCCATTCACATAATAAATTAGGCTTATTGAGTGTTTGTTTGTAATGTAGCCTATTGTAATGTTTTTATAAAATGATGTATGTCCCTAAAGATGATCTAAGCTCTAACTGCCACACATTGCTGCTGACACTAAAATAAAAACCTGGTGTTACCTGTTCAAGAGCCAAGGGGTCCTGTCAGACAGACTGAGGAGTTTCAGCATGCAGGATCTGTCTTCCTATGAGTCTGACACCGTCAACACCGGCCCTGGCACCACTACGCAGCCTGCAGCAGCACAGCATCGGACCAGAACTATGATGCGTAGCAAGTCGGAGAGTTGCAACAAGGGTGAGCAGACATTACTCTGGCCAGCACAGAAAAGTACAAGCTAATAGTGTTATAGAGGCATATTAAAACTATGTTCTAGTGTTCTAGTCATTATGGTACCAGTATTATTCAATAGCAGTGCCTGGTTTGTTTGTGTAAAACTGATTATCTTGTAGATTTCTGTCTTCCTGACCGATATTGTTTAAAACCTGTGCTTTCCTGAGTGGCCCCCTAACTTCAGTCCCGCCTTCCTGTTTGGAGCAGGTCAGGCCTTACAGGGCTGCCAGACAAACCACCCTGTGATAAAACTCACATGTAGCTGGGGAGGGAGGGTTTGTTCCTAGTTTAACATCATGCAGAAACAGTTGATGTTGTTTGTTTTAATCTGGATTGGTTTCTTTTTTTTCCAGCTGATAATTATTCGTTTTGTAGAATTCTTTTTTAGACGTAACATTTAGATACAGCTGTTTACATTGGACTGAAATATCTGCACGTTAAGGTGCAACCCCTTTTATTTATTTTTTTATCAAACAACGAATTGAGATTATTGAAATTAACATGCTGATGTCATTTTATGACTACACTCAATTATAGGGATATATATATATATAAGTCTGGCGTTTTTCTATATTTTGTTATTGTCAACAAACCCCATTAACAGACCAAAACTAGTCACGTATGCTCAGTAATTTCCTAAAAAAGCGGGACACTAGTTTTTAGGATACATAGCTATAACAGGAATGAACAGTGAATTAGTTGGGAACTATTTTCAGCAGTGGGTTAATGCACTTTTCGTGCTTTAGTTATATTTCTGGCTGCAGGATGGTGTATGTTGGATTGACTCAAAATAAACTACAGTGCTCATGTTCATTGCAATGAAGGAACATGTCACTCAGTGCAACAGTGTGGGTCACTCATGTGTTTATAAGCTATAAAGATCAATTCATTGTTGGTTTTGGTCTTTTCAAGGTATTTGTTGACAATATGAAACAATGATAATATCACAGAAAGTGTCCTTTAAAACTATTGTGACATTTTAATGTCCATTTAAACAATATTGTCAAATATATGTTTTGGCTTTCTGCTGTCATTGCATTATCATCATCCATCTATCCATCTTCGTCCGCTTATCCGGTAATGTGTCGCGGGGCGAGCAGCTCCAGCAGCATTAGTCATTGCATTATATGACATAGAAAATTAGTCTGAGTGGACATAATTCTGCAGATATTAAGAAGGGACTTAATAAGAACAGGCTTGTTAGGCTTGTTTGTGCTGCAACAAATTGGCCATGTCTTATAACTTCCTAATTGGCCTCTGCTCTGTGGTCTGCAGTATGATACTTTATGATATGACATCTTATAATCCCTGCTGACCAAAATCAGCTGCCACTTTAAAGCAATTACATAAAAAGTATTCTGCTTTTAATTCAATAGACCAGAGACACATTATTTATCCCCTCCACCGACCTTTTTTCATGGTACAGGACAGGATTTTGACATGACTGAGTATGAGATGTTGGGGTTGGACCAATGGGACTCCAAGGAGTTGCTGTCCCAGACCATTTCACCTTCTGAGTCTGAGTCCACACCCATTACGCCCTCACCTACACCCCAGTCGTCCCCACCCTCCACACCCTCTCTACCTCCCTCTCCACCTCCCTCTCCTCCAGCACCGGAGCATCCTGAGGAGGTGGGGAAAGGGTTGCAAGCAGCATCAAGCTCTCCACAGCTCAGGCTGATTAAGAGGAAGGCTCCTGAGGTATAATGCCTCATCAATGTGGCTGCTCAGCTGCTGCCCGATTCTAACTGCCCCTTGAGAGTGGCACTTTACTCACCGATTCACTAATTTCTGCTGTGGTGTAGCTAAATAAATCATCATGGTTCAGTACTTCTGCACATGTGGAGAGTCTGACTGCTAACAGGATATCTGCACTGGTAAAGCTGAATCATGTATGGAGTATCAGTGAAATTATTGTTTAGTTCAAATAAATGGGTGATCTTCCTTTTGCATGATTGCAATTGCTCACTTGTTTTGGAAATGTGGCATGGGAAAAAGTCCAAACATGTTTGACATATTGACACTGATTGCCTTCCAGTGTATTTCAACCCTGATAATAACTTTTGATGTGACATTGGATCAGTCCCTTGATTGAATGATATTAGATGTTGAAATGTATTAATAATTACCCAGTTTGTTTGGCATGGTGATGCTAAATGAAGCACCACTGTTTTAAAGATAACACCGGCAATATTCTATATTTTTGTTATAGTCAACAAATCCCATGAAGAAAAACAAAACCAACAATAAATTAATCCTATGAATAAGTATTGTCAGTGTAGCCGAAGCCTGATGTAGCTTATTCCTCTGTGCCATGGACATCTTGTTGCCCAATACTAAAAATGCATCAATGAGCCACACCGTTGCACTGGGTGCTACTGCATCACAATGAACATGGGCACTGTAGTTTTATTTAAGTCAATCCCACGTAAAGCATTCTGCTGCCATCAATACTGTAGCTAATCTGCAGCTAAAAATAGTCCCCAACAAAACCACTTCTGTCAAATACTTGTGACCAGCTTTTAAAAGGGTATGTCTTCAGTAGGAACCAATGGACTTTAAGGCAGTTTATTCACAGACAGGGTATGGAGGTCAGAAAGTTTCGAGAGACAGACTAACACATTGTTAGTTTTTCCATTGGGATTTTTTGAAAATAAGAGAAACACAAAATAACACCAGCCATATACTATGCAACTAATTGTAGCTATTAGCTGACTAAACTCTATCTCCCTCTTTGCTTTTATCCTTATCTGTCCTTTCTTCTAGCCTCCTCTTAGAGTCATTAGGCCTCTCACAAGATCCAGGAGTGCCCTTTCTTCAAACAATGAAGCCATGTGAAACTGTCCTAAAGACTACTCCAGCTGCCTTTGCTGCAAGAAGTAAAAATACTAAATGGCCAAAAGCTACATGACTGAAGCAGCCTTGCTTTGGAATAAGGTATTACCAAAGTGACCTATGATGACCCCTCTATATATATATATATATATAAATATATAGTGTATGGCTCATGATTTAAAAACAAGGTTTGTGAAATTGAGATCGTACAAATGAATGAATGGGCAATATGCTGACAGACATTTTGAATTTGTGGGTTATTGAATATATATTTATGTACAGTTTGTGTGTACTTCATCTTTCTGATTTGATTGTTTTTATATATATCAGGTTTGGGAAGGCAATTGCATGTGTGTCTTCCCTGTCATTAGTCCTGCTGGTTATTTAACAGAATGTACTGTAACTAATTACTGCAGCCAGCAGTGAAAGTGACATGACATCCCTGTTAGAGAATGTGTTAAATGCAAAGGATCAAAAGAAAAGGCTGTATTTACCCCCATTCAATCTGTTCTGGAGAAACCTCTGTGAGCAGCGGTATTCTGCAATGACTATCACATTAAGGTATTCAGAAATCACTTAAAAACCTATTCTGAGATGAGACCACCTACCTTTGTAGTAATGAAAAGTCAGACTGCAGTGGCAGACAATATTCTGTTATTTACCTCTCTATAAAAGCCTTAAAGAAAGACCTACATATAAATGTCTCCACCAATAATATGTTTTTCAACACACCTATGTTCTAATTAAACAATCATTTTTGCACTATGTTTAAAATATAAATAATACTATGAAATGGCCCAAAATTACAATGACAATAAACAATCATAAAATTTGTAGCTGGATAGTATTACCAATAACTTTATTTCTTCTGTGGTAAAGAAATAACTTGTGTAACAAGTAAACACATCAGATAAAAGTCACTACTACAAGAGGTTTCCACAGTGGAGCAGACTGTTTTTTACAATCTACTGTTCAGTGTGTTAGCATGTTTTGTCATTGAATTGACAATTTGAGGCCAATTAGAAATGTGCCACTTTCAGCTGTAGCAGCAATAGGATATTACATGAATACATCTTTACTGTATATAAACATGGTTCTTTTTCCATGTTTGAAATCACTGTGTAGTGCTCTGCTGTTAACTGAGCAACACTTCTTCGATCTTACCTTTTTAGGAATTCATGAGAGTGACTTCATGGTTGCAGGTTTACAAACTTACATTTTAGGTAATATTGCATGGTGTTTTCATATTATAATTAATTCACTGAGCCTGAATCATAGCAACATTTTACACAAAGTATCACTGTGTTGGTTGTTGATGGAAGATAGTTATTATTTTTATCATTGTATCTGTATCATTTTGGGTGGTTTGAAGTTTGAAACAAAAGCTTCTCAGGTACAACTGTTCTGTTTACACGTCATTCACTCAGATGTTGTAGATAAACTTGTTATGCACATAAAATATCCTTTTTAATGGATACATAGTGGAAAAAAATGAAACCGGAAAATCAGATTGTGTTTCAACGTTAGTAGTGTCAATGTTAGAGCTGGAGGTGATTCTCTTCTTTTAAAATTAATTCAAAGTAAAACAGAGAGAGAATTTTTTTTTTTGCTAAGTAGCAGATTTGTATACTTGTGCGTAGTCTGATAAACTCATCATTGCATGATGTTTGTTATTACTTTGAGTGAACATTTTGATTTCTTAAATGATTTTGTTCAGATGCCTTGCTGGTAAAAAATGTCTTTTTTTGGTTGCTTTGTAGAAAGAAACATGAAATGTTATGACTAAACATACATGTTGGCTATAAATATATATGAATAACATCTTATTTTGACTTTATTCATGAGGAAACACCACTTAAAATCCTACGGAATTTTGTTCTGGCAGGCCAGAATGTCAAAATTACTTAAATTTCAACTTGGTTGTGATATATAAAAAACAAAAAAGGAGGGAAGTTGACATGATGGTTCATGGCTATCAACATATCCTACTAGGTTAAATATTTCTGTTTAAATCGATTAACAGCCATTAAATTAAGCAAAACTTTGAATGTGTCAATCTGTTTTTTTTCTTATATTAAGGAATTGGAGGAAATGGTGTAATATGATTTTATTACATATATAACATAACATTATGTTCAAAAACAAGATGTCACTACACGAATCAGCAAATTACAGTTTAAGGTTGACCCGATCGTGGTACTTCAAGTACGGATCGTTAACATACCAGTTCCTCCTTTTCCAAAAAGAGGTTGTCATTTTATCCAGAAGCTTGCTCTGTGTTTTATTACAGAATACATGCTCCCTCAGGCGCTTTCGTCTGGCAGGTTTCTTCTTCCACAGTTTCTTTTTGTATCCAGCCTGTTTACACCCAAAAACAAGAATTCAGATTGGCAACACTGAGTTAAAAGGTGCAAAGAAAATAAATCTGTTATTTTGCTGGTTCACAGTAAAAGACTTGTACCTTGCGCCTGATCCAAAGGTCACAATGCAGCCTCATGAATCTGTCTGTCACAGCTTTTACAGTCTTCCTCTTCCCCTTCTTCAGACTGACATATGTCAGACTTCTGCTTGGTTGTTGATTCAGACTGGGAATAAGTGCCGATACCCTGCAACAACACAGAGAAGCAGAGTAAAGAAAGAATACAATAATTGTTATTTAAAGAAGGTAATGTTACTCAAATTACAGAACAATATTTTATCACTTAACAGTTTAGTGTGTTAAGTTTCATATAGTCAGGTTTTGATATAGCCCTTTCTGAGATTTCTCAGGATATTCAATCATTATAATAAACAAGAAGTAGATATTGAACGAAGTATCTTTTATTTTGTGTTGCACCTACTCCACACACTTCCCAACTGTGATGTTGCCACAAAAAGGTCACACAGTATAAAATAAAAAAATTATGTTATAATATTGAGATTTTCTTTAGAATAAAGGAGCCCCGCTCGAACCAATACAGAACAGCCCAGACCCTATACACCCATGCCCCAGACAAGAGTATAACATACTTTTGGCTATATTGTAAAATGTGGTCCTTAACACGAAAAACAGTAGAGTTTAAGTGGATTTGATTAATATCCACTTTTAAGAATATAAGCAGGAGTGTTCCCTCTTGTCCTTTACCGTTGTAGGATGTTGTACCGGGGTGTCGGACACACTGCAGCCCGCAAAGGAGCGTGGACAGCGGCTGCAACAGAGCTGTAGAGAGGTGGAGGCTGGATGAGGCTGGAGAGCTTACAGAGCTGTGGTGTCTTGGCACACAGAGAGACAGACAGCGGCCTCAGCAGCCCTGTCAGACACAAGGACAACATAAAAACACATGAGAGGAGGCATAGTAGTAACGTTAAAGAGAAAACCTAGCACTGTTGCTAACGTTAATGTAGCAACTTCACGTACTATCTGTGCTAACAAACTACACGTACGCACGATTGCTCCAACAGTTCAGTGCACTGACACAGTCATGGATAAAATACTAAACGTTTACGGAATGAAGTATGAATGTCAAATTGTAGCTACACACCAGACACCTTCCTTGCCAGGGCGGCCGCCATGTTTTCTCCAGAATGCTGACGTAAGTACGGAGCCCTGTTTGGACAAATTTCAATTTTTATAAATATGACACAGCGCATTACCGCCATCTAGTAATTTATTACTGGACATGTAGGCTGTCCGTGTGTATGTTAAAAAATATCGAAACAAATGTGGTAAGTCCAGTTTTGTGGTGCTTGTACTATAGGCTACTTTTTTTGCTACTGTATATTTCTATATTGTAGCATTGCTATTTTTACTTAACTAAATGATCCAAGTACCTCCTCCACCATTCCTATCTGTTAGCCTATTGAAACAAAATTCTGGTAAACAGACAATGCTAAAATCATCGTGGAAGTGTGTTTCAGCCTCCAGAAAGTCTGTTCCAGCAACTTTCTGTGTGTGTTAATACTTGCAGACTTGTATGTAACTTTCAGCTGCAGGCCTATCTGTCTTTCTACTCCATGGTTGTCACACGCTGTAAACATATTTATCTGATCCATGAGATCTGCCATTTGTCACTTGTCTTCTGTTGGATGTTTACATAATGTGGAAATAATTGTTCAGTGCTGTGTGACCTAACCACAGTCTTGTAAGAGGGACCATTTTCTTTTCTTTAGTCTGGTTAACACTGCAGTATCCACTGACTACATATTTTTCATGGCAGACATTTTTACTTTCATGCAGGAAATACACAGGTGCAACTAATAACATTAACAATTGCCTTTGAGAGTGCAGTTCAATGGCCATGGTTTAGGAAATTGAAAGCAGTTGTTAATGTTATTAAATACAACTGTGCTTTTCCTGCAATGACATCTCAAAATGTCTGCTGTAATAAAGGCCTATAGTGAGCAGTAAACGGCAGTGCATCCCACACCTTTACTTTGAATTTATGTAACATTGTAACAAAACCAATGTGCACCAGACATCTCAGCATCTACAAAAAAGAAATATATTCAAAATGCATATACTGTAATAGAAAAACACAAAAACATCACTAAACATTACCAAAAAAAAAAGAGGCTATGCAACATTTAGCTATTTCTGTGTTTCAGATACTTGATCATTTTACTGCCTTCAAAGAATACTTGTAATGGGATGATTATACCAAAAAAAGGAGCAAAATCTTTAAGGCTTTTAAGAGGTGAAAGATATCAAGCTGTTTGGAACATTATGGGGCAACCTAGTCTTAAAACATTGGCAGCAATTTTTTTGATGATGGCCAGAAAAGCTATACATCTACTGGATATGCTATTCATGGTTGCCCTCGGTCACCTAGGATGGGGTAAATAATGTTTAAAACATTGTCCCAGTAAAGAGTTTGGTCTACACATTTCATATACATTGTAATTTGACATGCACTGTAACCACTTAGTATCCAAGAATAATTAAAAACGTAATCTTTTGTCACCAATAATTTTTATTTATTTTCCTTTAAAACATACAAATATAATCCTCAAAATAGCAGATGAAAAACATTAAGCAAAGGTATCAACTAACTACAGACAACACGATGTGCTGTAATCAAATATATAATAATATTTAAAAACACAAGGCACAAACCAGTTTACACCTCTCTGTAACTGTGGAACTACACAAGTTAATGCAAGCATCTCCACCAAAACATGTGCAAAGTAAATCAATTACCTCTGTAAAAAAACGTGCTTTTCATAAGACCGAGAAGTTCCCACCAAGTTAAGGCACACAGCTCATTTTCACCGTTCCAGCATACCTCTGATAATCCAATAATCTAGTTTATGAAAGGAGCATGTTTGTCTCTGAGTGGAACAACTGTAACAGTGTCAAACTACAAGAATTCACAAAAACCTCTGTTTCTCAAAAATATATTCAAATGTACCACAAAAAGCTAGTAGATTGTCAAAGTACTGTCAAGGCAGTGCTCTTAGTCCTGTGTTTCACCATCAGTCTTCCTCTATCAGTCCTTTTTTGAGTTGGGACCCAAATGTAGATAATACTTCAGTTGGTTTTATCTTACCAAGCACTTAGAGAAGCTAAGATGATGTCCTTTGGTTCACCAACCAGCATATACAGGTTCGGCATCACAGGGCATCCCATAGTATCGACCTTGAGGTCGCTCTTTGCGCAACAATGGAGCTCGGGCTACAGTTAGCTCTCCATCAGTGTCTCTCCGTCGACGTAAGACCATTAAAATGATGAAGAGTAGGGTCACTGAAGAAAGGGAGAGGAAAAAAACAGGATGTTACAGGAAATGTCCACAGTCTACAGTCAGGTGTCTTACACATACACAAAGAGTGTATTGATATGTGAGAGCATGATTCTTATTTTATCTCATTGTGTCCTGTTTGTGCATAAAGTGGTCTCAGTGTAAGAGGAAACAATCTGTTTTCAGTATGCTAAGAACAAGAACAAGTTAATAGATGAAATCGGCAGTAAGAAATGTTGTTATCAATTTAAATACATACAGTAATACAGAAATCAATTACAATAAAAGACAAACTATACATTTCAACAATACAAAAAGTAAAAAAGAGTGAACGGAGGTTTAAATAAACATAATTCATTTACATTTATTTTGTTATAAGAAAACAATTTAGTCTGTAGAGAAGAGTAATCCTGTATTCATAGTCCTTTTTGGTGACCATTGCTAAGTCAAGAGTTGAAAGTTCCTTGGCGTTTTCTGAAGTTGTACTGCAAATTTAGTCTGTTTCATCTTTGCTCATTTTCTTTTATGATTGAAAAAAACAAGCTCTGTCCCATTAAGCTATAGAAAATAGGCATACTTAATAGTATCCAAAGGGAGTTATGAACCACTACCATGTCAAACACCAGCTATTAATACTTACTTTAAAGACATTGTTTTGTGTGTAATCAGATTATATAAATGTGGGAAATTGCAGCTTGAAGTTTTTCAACTTTAAAGGCAACCAGTTCTAGGAGCATAACTGCAAGTCCAATGCCTTTAACATGGTGTGAAAGGCAAGATGCATTTTGGAAAGAAGCTCTGAAATATCAGGGAAACATACTGGATATTTAGTTCTTACTTACCCCCTCCTCCAATAACCAAAAGAGCAATAGTGACGGGAGCCAATTCACAAGTGTCTCCTTCTTTGCGGAAGAAAGTCTCCATGCAGTAGCCTGGAGACAAGCTGCCCTCTGGACAAAACGCATCGCTGGGACACTGAATGGGGTTCACATCTGGACTCTGAGAGAACAACATGACTCTGTCACCAAAGATATGCATATAAGATATTTGTCAAACACACAGGTTAATTTTCTCTTGTGGGCCAGAGTGAGGAAGGTGCAGTACTCACAGGGCAGTAGTGATTCTCTGGGCATACATCACAGCTCTCCTGGCCCCAGTGGATCTGGAAGAAGCCACTGCCGCAGATTTGACACATAGTCTGATGGGGAGCCTTGTGCATGCCTGTTCAAAACCAGATATCACCTGGATGCATGCTTGCCCTTTTCTTTCATGAGCCGCAGTACTCATAAGCATAGGGCCTCGTAGCTTTAAGTTAGCATGATGTGAATTACCTGGTCGACACGGTGTGCAGTCTTTAGAGGCAGTCTGAAGAGCTTCTTTTCCTGCAGGACACATCTGGCACTGGCTACAACCAGAGGAGCTGTCAGAAAGAGAGAGATGCTAGTTTGTCACCGTAAAATGGATAAACTACTATTATATGGATTTCACAGCTGCTACAAGTAACTTAGAGGCATTTTTGAAAAATGTAAAAGCTGATTCAGTTTAGAGCTGTTCATAGTGCTAACAAACATATAAGCAATGGTTAGGTGTAGGTCTGTCATTTCAAATGTTAAGCAAAGGTTTGAAAAATAATAGAGTCTCAGATCTGTGTACAGCATTAGCTCAGTCCGTAGGGACTTGGCTTGGGTCGCCAGTTCAAGTCCCTGTACGGAACAAGTACGGAGTGTGGACTGGTAGCTGGAGAGGTGCCAGTTCACGGTGCTAGTTCACCTGCTGAGGTGCCCTTGAACAAGGCACCGAACCCCAAACTGCTCAGGGCGCCTGTTCATGGGCATCCCCCTCACTCTGCCATCTCTCCATTAGTGCACGTATAAGGTCCTGTTTGTGCATATTGTGTGTGTATTTCGGGCCTGTAATGTATAATAACAACGAAGAATATAAAAATTCTTATACAATTAAAGTTTAAATATGACTGTCATGGTAAAGAGCCAAGCCAAAATCAGTTTCCTTTACAGGGTGTATAGGTTCAGATATGTCAAAGGAGCTCAGAGTAATTTTCACTCCTCTTCCTTTGCTTTGATCAAGATGCCTCAAAAATGCGGACCGAGAACACAAGAACTTGCGGCCCTTAACCCTTATCTAGGGATTGATAACATCTACAATCTAATATTTCCAAGTCCAGTTCTATAAGCCCCATTCCTATCTGCTGGGACATGATCGTACATGCCACTTACATGTTCATACCTTCTGCTGATTAATCAAAGCAGCGACTGTGTAACTGGTCTTGTGTGTGTGGATACATCTGTGCCAAACTGTTCCCAACAGAACCATGGGATGAAATCATGTGATGTTGTTTGTGATTATCACACAGAAATCATTATGAATGTTCCACACTGATTTCTGGGTCCTCCTTAAAAACAACGGGTGACGTTCAAATGCAACTTACTTGCAAAAACGTCCCAGTGCACACGGTGCACATGAAGTGGAGCTCTGCTGCGATGAAAAAAACCCTAAAAGCGACAGACAGAAAATAACTCAACACGTGATTCGTGTTTTCTCTCAAGTTTCAGAAGATTTGAAACTATGTTGAGAACATTGCATGTAAATTTGTAGTCATACATTTTTATATGTAGATAATCTATTCATTTTCAAGAATGCGTTCCTTTATAATTGATCTGGAAAAAAACATTTTACATATATAAGTTTAATAGCTGACCTCATGCAGAAAGCATATCATAAGTTACTGATTTATAACAGTATGGGTTTTTATCTACAGCTAAATCAACACACCTGGTGAACAACTTGTGCAACTGTCTCCTCCAGTGTTATTGTTGAAGGATCCAGGAGCGCAGGGTTGACATAATGGACTTCCAGTGAAACTGTGCAGTAGTGTAAAATGCACAAGACATTGACCAGTGATGTTGACGGTAAAGCCTATACCACTTGAAGTAAAAATAATTTCTTGGCACAATCTGTGTCCTTACTTTGTATAGAAGCCCTGGTTGCAGGGCAGACACTGCTGCTGTCCTGCTAACGGCTGATAGAATCCTCTGGAGCATGGCAGACATGCTCCAGGAAATAGACAGAGCCCAGGGTCAGAGCAGCACGCACACAGCAGGGTGTCTGGGGAGGGATAGAGAAGGATTTCTTCAGTTTGACTTTCCATTCTTACATACAGTTTGAATCCCTTCAGTAAAAATAAATATTAGAGGTCATCTTAAAATGGTGGCTTTGTGTCAGAGGACATGGCCGTTGACTCACTGTTGTCGTACTGCGATCCTGGAGCACAGGGCTCACAAGTAGAAGTATTGAATGCAAAGCAGCCTGGGGTAGTGCTGCTCAGAATCACGGGAGTTATAGTCAGACTGGTCACATTCTCCATGACAGTGGTGTTCATCACAGCGGGAGAAAGTGTTGTCTGGCTCACCACCATGCCTGGAAGAGAACGGCACTGGATATTTTAAATCTGACTTCTGGTAGTGGACTGATACAAGGCTGCAGTGCAAACTCAACTATTTAATTTGCCTAAAATAGTTAATGAATACAAAATAATGATTGGGGTTGTTCTGGTAGCCTAATAATGAGCTACAACGTCCCCGGTTTAAACCCAGCTCTGGACCTTTGTTGCTTGTTGTTCATCTTTCTCCTTATTTTGTGTGATGTATCTACTGCTGTCAACTATCCAATAAATATGCACCAAAATACTTTATATAATACTTTATAACTTTAAAAAGTGATGTATATGTCATAAAAAAACCACATATTAAATAAGATTCACAGGGCCTTTTCGGGGTCTAAGGTTATTTGCTTTGAGGGCCCTTCACTTTTTCACCCCCAATAATTTCTCCACATTAACAAAACCACTCAAATATTATTCCTTAATTGTTATGGCTTTTAAAAAAAACATGCATTTTCTTTTCTTAATGGAACAAATACATTAGCAACCATATCATAAATAATAACTCCGATCTCTGTGCTCCGATCTCTGTCTCAAAAGTCACATTCTCGATGAGAGTGTTGTTGTTCTGTTGTTTCTGCTCACATATTCACGCACAGAACATTAAAATACATACACACATACACCAAAGTAGGTTTTTCTGCTGTTGTGGTGTCAAGTTTTTAGTATGTTTTCATAGTTGTGGGTCATAATGGATGTCATATTCTTGCTGCAAAACAAATATACCTACGGATACAAAAAAAGTAAGCTTTTAAAGTAAGTTTGCCTGATAGGGACCCAGGCAAGTGTCAAGTAGAAATTACTGGCAAATTTAGTCTTGGTGTTATGTAGAAATTGCATTTATGTATACTTCCAAGTATTTATAGTAGTAAAAAGTTAATTTAAGTAGATTCATCCCCCACCTTCTCAGACATACAATGAACATTGATCCAGCCTCAAGACACAACCAAAATATTAAAAACAAACCAAACCCAAGGTGGGTGGATGGTTCTCCTAAAAGATGAGAACGTCTTCAAACTGTGTGATATCTTAAATCACTCCACAAAATCTTGAGTACAGTAACTTTATCTAACAACAGAGAATTAGAGAGCAACATGTATAAGCACTCAGCACAACAGAGCCCACATTGTGATAGTAATCACATTAGCCATGTGCCTAAGTGCTTTCTTGAATAGGAGCCATCCTCCTCAAGAAATGCAATTATTTGGGAAAGGGTGTCATGTGATTTCTCTTGTTCTCTAGGTTGGCAACATTTCTCTCTGATAAACTGGCAGAGAAATACTGTAATCCTGAAAGTTTGCTGTATTAAATTCAAGTGTCAGCAAAATGATGAAGTTCCTATAGAGATTACAGTAATACCACAGTAAGATGCCACAATTTACATAAGATTAGCATTAATTCCACTATACACACCACAGAAACACAACAGCAGACTAGGCCAGTAATGCTAAGGTCATTTTTCATGAGGAGAAAGTTTGTTATGACGTTTGGGGGGAAAACTATAAGATTTTAATTGACTTTTTATTCCATGTAATGTTTTTATACTTTGTTTATTCAACCAAAATCTATAATACGCTATAATATGCTATTTCAGTTATAGCGGTGAATTAACGCTATGGTATCTATTGGTATATATCTCTATAGATCTATAGTACCTTTCCTAGGGGGTTGTAGCATTACAGCAGTAGTTGTCGAACAAGTGTTCAACTTACCTATGAAATAAGCGGCGCATATCGCAGGCAGAACTCCCCGGCAGTCCATCCTCCAGATATTATCGAGTACTAGCACCAAAAAATGTCAGGCTATAGCATCACATCCCTCTCAGGTGTCCGAGCTGCTCTTGTTTTTACGAGGGAAACGTCTGTGATGTTCGCTCACAGTGGGATCAGTCTTCTCATCAGTGTCATATGACAAAATACACATCATGTGATTTTGCTTTAAAGAGAAAAACTAATGGGGAATATGGGCCGGATTCAGGCAGATCTCTTGTTTTTACACGGAACGGCCAGCAGGGACACACTGCCTCTTGTGTGGTTAAAATCAAATGTATTCCACAGTATATTCTATATGGCAATGATTAAAATCCATTAGTAAACCATTACATGGAAAATTGGTCCTAATCATTTCAAATAGATGGATATAGATGGATAGATAGATAGATAAATAGATAGAAATAGAATATATAATAATAATAATAATAATAATAAACTTTTTAGCAATCAAAAATTACAATTAGCACTTATTATTAACACTTCAATTAGATATTTCATTACCAAAAAAGAGATATTTTCATTACTTTCATTACTGTATTATATGCAATGTTATCAATAGGCCCATAATATTCCTATTTTTCACAACAATATATATGCCTGTGTGTATGCCTGTGTGTGCATTTAGATAGAAATAATAGTGCATTGTAAAAATACAGATTTCTGAGCTATACTATCCATGGTTCTGCTTTGCAATAGGTGTTTTCAGACATCAGATGCTCTTGAGCTCTTGATGATGAGAAATCACGAGTGACATTTTGTACAGTAACTTGTTATTAAAACATAAAAGTCACAAAAGTAACACCAACATTGTTTTGAGGAAGGGACATTTCCTTCATAAGTCATAAGTTGAAGATCCACTTCCCTTTTCATGGTACATACTGTGGTGGCAAATTTTATTTTAACTATTTGTTTAATGATATTAACCATTGGTTTAATGATTGTTTTATAACGCCACACGATTTAGCTTCTTCATGTGTAGATTCAAAAGGCTCCAAGTGAAATAGTTGGCAACCGTGAACTATAGCCCAGTAGAATTATTTAGTTTTACTAGTTTGAACATTGTTGACTTATTAGCAGACGAAGTCGAGAAGGCCACAAACCGTGTCTCCTTCTGCCTCCTGAGATAAACTGTTGTTTAAGCTAATGAAAAGAACAGGAGCAGAGGGGAAGGTGAGACAATGGTGTGACTGTTAATGATGTCTCTTTTCAACTATGGCCGTACTAAAAGATACATTTAGAGGGGTGGCTTAACGGAGTTTCTTCACTATATGATGTTTGGATGTTTAGACTTTAGGTTAGAAAGACATTTTCAGTTGTGCTGCGTGTACCTTTGAAACTGTGTTTTCTCCATTTGCAAATGTAAATAAATACTCAAAGACCAAACTTTGTTTTAATTCTCAAACAGTCGTTACTCGTTTTGATTTTATCATGAATATCACTAACGCTGCTGCTTCAAGGAAAACTTCCACCACAATACACACAGGTGGGTGGAATTTACTTTGGGGAGACATTTGTGAGCTTTACTGAACATAACAAACCTTAATTAACATTTTACTATAAGTCAAGATAAACAATTCCAGATAATTACTCACAGGGAATCCACAAAAGGCTAATAATACAAATAATTAGTAGCTTAGTTGTGAAAATTAATCATAACATTCAACACTCAAACATTTTTTTTCCAACAATTTTAATGCAAAATGTGTCAAAGAACACAACAAAAAGATGAAAAGCTAACCATTCCACACATTACTTGCAACAAATATAACTAGAGACCCTTCTGATCTAAAATTAAACATTCACAGGCCTGTGGAGCATATTTATGTCTTGAGTGTTTCTGTCTGAGAAACAACATAAGGAGCGTCCTTCTGGATGTGACGCTCTAAGCTCAGCTCCAATTCCTCCCAGCTTTTCACTGTCAAGCTTTTCTGGCAGAACAAGAAAGAGAGAGACAAATACTGCAAAAACTGCTTCAAGCGAGAAAAATCCCAACACAAACATAAACAGACAACGCTGACAACTTACTTAGGCTACTGAGTATTCCTACTCACTTTGTCGTGTGTCCCTGTGTTTCTCTCTTCTGTGTGTGCTGCTGCCTGTTCAGAGTGTTTGGCCTTCCTGCTTTCAATTTGCTTCAGTCTTTGGTGCTCTTGTTGTTTCTCTACAAGCTTCTTCTGCAGAGCCAAAACTGTCTCATCCCGAGTCCTCGCCTGCCGAAAACCTGGCCTGGCTTCCCTCTCCTTTTTCCTGCAACATGCGAAAACGTGTGTGATATTTGTATGTTTGTATAAGTATTTGCTTCAGACCCACATTTTCCTACTAACCATAATCAAATCAGGGCCAAACATTTTCCTGACCTTATGACAGCAGCCTGTGCCAGCGCTCTCGTGTGGAGGTTGATGGTGTCCAGCTGCTCCAACAGCAGCTGCTTCTTGTTCTGCTTCTCCTCCAGGATGTGCTCCCGTTTCTCCTGCTGCTGTGTTTGCTGCGCCTCCCTCAGGAGAGCAAGCCGCTCCTTCAGCTCCACCAGGGACATCTCTCCCAGCAGCTCATGGCCTGCAGTCTGACACGGGACAACAGATTCAGCATGACACAAGGAGTAGCCAACGTGAAGGTATGTCAAATGTTAAATGCTTTCCTTCACTCACCTCTGAGTCGTCAAAATTCCTGACTCTAACGTGAGGAAGTGATTCAATGGCGCGGATTTCACAGATGATTTCAAATCTCCTGCTGAGCTCTGCTTGTGCTTCCTCCAGTGCTTGGCGAAGGAGCTCTCGTCTTTGCTCTGAGACTTCTTTCACTGTAAAATGTGTGTGTGAAATTGAGGAGAATGAAAAGGAAATCATGAATGAGGGATCACTGAATCGTCAAACGAGGAGGCGTACCTATACTTTGCTTGATTTTCTGTAACTTCTCTTTAGCTGTTTTTGAGTTCTTGTGTCCTTCTGCCACTTGTTGCACCAAGTCTCTCATTTCTTTTTCCTCCTGCAACCTTTTCTCAGCATATCTCCGCATCAGCTGAGCTGTCTACAAGAAACAAGAAAGCAACCATGAATAAAACACTTTATTATTGATGCATAATTGCAATTCCCTTAAAAATGACTTCTTTATAGGGTGTTGGTAGAGAACAGACATACTTTTGTCATCTTCTTACACACTTTAAAGCACTGTGTAATCTTCTGTAAATGCTTTTTCTTATCGGTTGTTGAGGGAGGGATCTTTACCCACCTCTTCTTTCTGCAGCTGAGCAGTCTTCTGGTTGCGTTCCATTATGCGTGTGCGGGCCATTGCTGCCTCTTCATAACTGATGCGTCCCTCCAGGCGCCTGCGCTCAATCTTGGCCAGCTCCTCCTGAAGGTCCTTCTCACGCATCTCCTTCTGCCACTGGTGGAAAGACGAGGGCTCACGTGCGCCCTCCACCAGACTCTCCATTCTGTGTCACAAACACAAAGAAATGACTCCTGCTGCAGTTGAGCTTTATTTATGTGTAGCCCGGGCTAAAATTAATTTAGACATCAGGAAAGGTTAAAATAAATGTGGTTAAAATGTACATGGATGGCTAAAATGCATGAAAATATAAGAGTCAATCTTTACAGTTCAAAAGTTAAAGTTAAACGGTTCATGCATACTTTGTTTGATGTGTACTGTACATTAGCCAGCACGAGTAATCGGCCTAACATGGTTAGCAGCATCATGTGTCAACCCTTGTTTTTCTTTATTTTAATTGGAACATCCTAAAACAGCCAACACAATTCCATTTTCAGGTAGAGGGGTGGGGCTTAGCTGTAAGCTGCAGGGTGTCTGTTTGAAATGTCTGCCTATGACACCTTTGAATTTAAAAGCCTCTAGGCTCTAGTTTTTTAATGAATACATATTTTGATATTCATATTGTTTTAAGGATTAGGCTGGATAACTGGGTAATATTAGTGCAAATTTGAACTAAATCCAAGTAATAGGTAAACAATTAAATGAGTGGTTTTATTCTGCACTTTTTCACCTATGGCGTGAGTCAATATATTGATAAATTTAAGCACTTTTTGCTGTACAAAATATTTTTGTTAAACCATCCATTTCATGAAGGGGCCGTCTCAGAATTATGAAAAAAAACATGGTTAGGTTTTGTTCTAGGTATATCTGAAAAACTAAAGCCCGTTTGAGGATTTGTTTAGGCTACTAACTGTCCCCTTGAAGTCAAAAATCCGCCTCTGTATTGGAGGCACCGCCAGTTACTTTAAATTTCAGAAAAAAGGGACAAAGGTTGTACAAATCATAATAATTTATAAGTCCAGGTAATAGCGCCATTAAAGTTGAAAACGTACCCAGGGCCTCGGCCATAGTACTACTACACTGAGCAGATTTAGCTAGTGTTACATTATGTAAAAAGTGCTGTCTCATTGAGATCAAGAAATTCTTTGCAAGAGAGACCTGAGAACAAATTAGGCTACCTTATCTACAACATCACAACAAGACAATTCAGTCAGACAAATCAGTCATCACTGATGACACTTAGATGTTTAATCCCCCTAAAATCGGTCAAGCATTGGCAATTAGTACCTTTGCAGCTCCTTCTCCAACTGATGGTCATATAGCGCCCCCTGTCTCAGGATGGCTGCACTGTTGAGCTTGATGGGCCAGCTGTTATTCTAACAGAATCCGAACAAAACACCCATGCAAGTGGATATTATGCCTTCCTTAGTTCATATTCATCACTATCATACTAGAGACTGATCCACTGAAGCAGGTGAAATAATTAGATCTTACCTTATAACTGGAGGGAAGTTCAGAGGAATGAAATGAATTGAACTTGAGTTTTGAATCCAAGTTCTCCTTAATCTGAGACACCACTCTCTGCAATATAAATGATGGTTCATCAGCAATGTGATCTGACTTTGAACTGTCTACTGACTCACTCGGTAGTGAATTTTCTCCTACCTGGTTTTTATTTATATATAAATCAATTTATGCATTAATCAATAATATTACTTTGGAAATCCATGTAAAGTACAGACAGTAGCCCCTACCTTGGTGTGTTCAGACTTCTGTGGATTTCCACATCTGAACTGTTTCATATTTGCCTCATAGAGCAGTTCCTTTGGTGAAAAACAAATGTGATGTAATAAAGTCAGTATACGTGCAGAATTCAATTCCAAAAAATGCTAATTTAATAATTTATAATAATTTATGTTTTTAATGTACTGTAATGTAATGTTTTAACTGTTGCTGTTGTTGTTGTGCATATTCCTGCTTTTGATTTACAACTACTCTTTCTGTCAAAACTTGTTTTCTTTGATGTATTTCATCAATATAGCAGAGCATAATTTGCCTTTTAGATGTCATAGCCTTTTTCTGATCATAATGGGTGAAAGCAGATATTGTACCTCAGTCCTTTGATGGTTCTTTTGTTTGATCTCCTCCATCATCTGTGTTTCTTTAGGAGCCATGTATGTGCTTTTTGGCACCTATAAAACAAAAGCCTTTTGAGTCCACCACAGCTTCAACACCATAAACAGCTTAATGATCTGTCATGTAGTCTATATAAGACAGTAAACAGAAATTGTGTGCCAATGTTTGAAGGAAATATTGTATATGCTATAACTGCAAATGGGGCTGACTGGTTTAGATTTTTCCTGCTGTGGAATGAGCTCAGGCATAGGCAGAGGTCGAGGTTTAGGTTTGGAGAGAGAGAACTCCTGGGGCTCAGTGGTTTTTATTGGAGCTTTCTTGACCTGACTTCCACCAGATATTTTGACAGCAAGCCGGTCAATGAGAATATCCATCTCAGGGCCCCATCTGAAGGTACAAATATGCTTTTATTCCTTGCCTTTGGAAAGACATTGATTTCCTACAAAAATATTTTCCTGTACTTTTCTCACCTTAGCAGAGGGTTAATCCAGTGTTTCTCCACATAGGCAGCGTCATAGATACTATTCCACTCATCTTGTATCCACGTGGTGAGGTTTGTGAAGAAGAAAGTCAGGAACTATACAGCCAGACACAATACACACACAGAGGGCACAGTAATGTTATAGATTACTGGTTATTTCCAATGCAACAACACTACTGTGTCCAGTATTTCTTACCATGTGCATCTTCTTGATGTCCAGAGATTTGATAATGTTGCTAAAACGCTGAAGTCCAAGGTCATCAAGAGAAAATGTGGCAAGGTAACAGATAACTGAAGAACAACATAGTATTGTAAACATGTCAGTGGCAATCTGGTTTTATTCAGAGTCAAATTTGCATTATAATTTATAAATTCGTTTAGCTAGCTAGGTCACTATTGTCAACTTACTGACAAACTGGCTGCGGTCATCTCTAGATAAGCATTTCCCATTCTGGCCATAGAAGACATTGATAACTACGTCCAGTAACTTTTTGTGCTCTATGCATCCAGAAACGACATCAAGTATGAACTTCTTATGCAGAGTATCCATGTTCTGCAACAAATAAACGAGATAGTCAGGTGTCAGCACAAGGATGCATCAGGGTACTGATCTGAGTCTACTCACCTGCAGATCCTTGGAAGTGTCTTCCATGAAGTCATCCAAACACTGTCTGCCAGCACTGAACTTATTGAGCAGCGCAATGGCCTCCTTGGCAAGTGATCCATGGATTGATGCCATTTTGTATCGATCTGCAGAAAGCTTGGTGGAGATTGATAACTGTGCTGAAAAGATCTTTGCTAAGAGAAAAGCCTAAAGAATTACAGTCTCCTCAATACTCACGCAGGCCTATAGATTGTGTAAAAAGTAACATTTTACTTTTACCTGAGACTGAACTAAAGTGTCTGCTAAAAAGAGACCTATCAATAGAAAGTATTCACGGAGCGGCTTGTTTTCAGCGCGAAATTGTTGCCATGTTTAGTCGTTGCTTAGCAACACACTCGTGTAAACAGAAATGTATCCTGGCTTAAACGTGGCTCTAAAGTCAAAAGAGTAGTGCCTTGCAAAACGGGAATTGTCAACATGTATTTCAATTAATGAGAGATATATATATATTTTTAATCATTGTGTTGTTTTGTTCAACATAAAAAAACATTCATGGTTTTAATCCATCGGATGCAGATTACAGTGTGACAGCCTGATCCTTTGTTGGCTGCCATAACAATAATTATGACGTAGCATATTGTGACGTCTGTGCCAGCCGTGCGCTGCCTTCATGTGCTGTCGTACTTGGAGATGTTGCAATACGCACATCAACGTGATAAATACTATAAGAAAATAGAAAATACAGGCTGGTAATTATAATTAAATGAAGGCAGCAGGCCTATGTGGGATTGTTACAAATAACTGTTGTAGGGAAAAGTTACTAAAAAGCTGATTAAAAAAAAAATCACATGCAAACTGGGGTTTTATAGTCTCACAATGCATCATCTGATTTCCTGCCATAATCTGATTAACATAAACTGATTTTGTGGGCAACAAAGTCACTGGGTTGTTACTCTGTGGTCACACGTTTTGTTTTAAAATGTATACATACTTTAAATAAGATAGTATACTATTCTATACTAAATAGTAAATATACTGTACATATATGTTATTTATTATTATTATTATTATTATTATTATTATTATTATTATTATTATTATTATTATTATTAAACCTCTACAGTTTATTACAACTGAGCAAACTCAGATGTCAACCCTCTGCTGATGAAGACGGTTGAAAGCTCCAGAACAAGTGACCTTGAGCTGAGATTGTTTTGCCACCTCCTGTTTCAAGAATGACTCAACTTACTGAGTAACTTGAATTTAAGTCCCACTCTGCTCAAAAATCTTTTTTGCTCATTGTTACTTTACTTGTCATCAGAAGAATCATTAGAAGTCTGTCTTCTGAAGAGGTGAAGTTTATTTGTGCTGAACTCAAACACAACTATTTTGAAAGCCAATCATGGTCTAATTTGCAACTTACACAAGTTTAATGAGGTAACTTGCACACCTTTTTGAGAATGATCTTTTCAGTGAAGTAGGAGACATATTTTATCCAGTAGTCAAACTTTTGAAATTACAGAGATTACAGAATCTAGATTTTTCAATGAGGGAGAAGGATTAGGCCAAGATGTAATTTTAAGAAATTTTGCCTGGGTAATTCAGTTTCTTTTGGTGGTAAAAACATAACAGACACGAATCATGAAAAGTGGAGTATTTCTTTTATAAATAAACATGCCTGGAAGGTAGCTTTAAAAACAAAACAAAAAAACAGTCACACTACAATGCTTATTGCACATATTATACATACTGTGAACCTTTGCACACCCCCAGATCAATACGTTTGCACACATTGCAGTAAACCGTACAGCCTTCCTTTGTTCCCTATTGTTCCCTGTAAAACTATTATATATTAGGCTTCATATTTTTTATTTTGTAATAGTGTCTTTTTTAACACAATTTTTATTGTAATATATCTATTCTGTATTTATGTTATTGACTGTAGCAGTACTTTGCTGATTCTGATTTCATTGTCTGTTTTAAATCATATTTCCGACTAAAAGCTGTTGGAAACACTGTATTTAGGAGCAGTTCTTGAAGGCATCACTTCCTGGGAAAGTGGGAGGTGAATGTTGTCAACGTGACTGTCATCAAGTAGAGGCAGAGAACAGCAGAGCTTCGGAGCCGTCGGTGTTCCGCTTCTCTGTATCGTCGGGACTTGCAAAGTGGCCGGGGGGGGGAGACAGGCAGCCAGGCAGCCAGGAAATAAGTCGTTTTTTCTCCCGAATATATCCCTTGTAAGCTTTTAGGGCCGTGTTGCAACGTTCAGGACAACTTACCGTACATTGTGTTTTGTAGATTTTGCGTTTTTTAACCCACCAGCGGTAGCTAGCTTAGCAACCAGCCGCTGATACTGTCAGACACACAGGTACAGGATAGGAGAGGAGGGGTTGGTGACAAAGGAAGGTGGCGAGGTAACGATGAACCGCTTTCGAAAGTGGCTTTATAAGCCCAAGGTAAGTTATCCTGGATCCACACGCTGTGTCAGCTCTGCAGTCAGTCATTTTTTTATGCATAGCTTTGGAGATAGCTAGCACAACAGCCGATCAGTGTGGCTCGCTAGCCTGATCACTTCATAAACTGCCACACATCTGCTAACGTTAGCCTGTGTTCCTGATGTTACACTGTACAGAATTAACCAGTAGCTATCCCTTTGTTGTTGTTGTTGTTGTTGTTGTTGTTGTTCATGCAGTGTTATAGACTAACAGTATACACTGAATTATACTGACCGATTTAGTGCTCTCTTCAGCTGGCATTGTCATTAATGTATTGTTGAAGTGATTTTCTTTCGGTTTTATAGTTCCAAATTACTTGTAAAATCTTATTAGTTAAAATATAATAGCAACAACAACAGACACAATAATGACAAAACAAGAATAATAAAAAACGTACTAATGTTAATAATAATGTCGTACAGAATAATACGTTTTTGATAGGAAAGTAAATAAAAAGTTTATAGCATTTTAGGGCGGCAACTAATATTTTCATTATCGATTAATCTGCAGGTTATTTCTCAATTAACTGGTTAACCATTAGGTAAATATATAAAAATTCCAGTCACAGTTTCCTGAAGCCCAAGGTGAGGTATTGACGTTCCTTTTGTTTTGTCCAAACTCCAAAGATATTTAATTTACTATCACACAAGACAAAGACAATCAGCAAAACCTCACAACTGAGAGGTAAAATGTTGGGTATTTAAGCTTGAAAATTGACTGACATAACTAAGTGCTTATCAAAATAGTTATTTTTCTCTGATTGTTTAATTACATGTGTAATTGTTTCAGCTCTGTTGTATTTAAATGGGTTTGGTTTGTTTGTTGATTGTAGACATGACCCCAAACATATCAAATCAACTACTGCTCAGGCCCATGACACAAGATTTTTTTTTTAGTGCTGTTTCATCATAAAGCATTTAGAGTTTCACTCCAGTAATAAACAGTCACAGATTTTGTGCCCAAGTTGGATTAAGAAACTTTTAACTGGTCTACTTCTAGAGAATTCTGAGCTTTATATGTTTTAATTTTAAACATGGGTTTACAGCCTATATGCAATCATCACCTTGCCCCAATTACTCATATGCTCTTATGGAAAGTTTTCTATTTACTGGGAAGACAGCAAATTTCCATTGAAAAGCACTTTGTGAAATGATGCATACCACTTGTACTACACAGTATTCTAATGCACCCTCCTCTGGAGGATGGGTACAAAAGGTTATTATCAACTGCAGAGCGTTTATATAAAAAGATTATGGATTTACAAAAAATATTGAATTCCTTCAACTTTTTTTTACTGTTTTTGTACTTTTTTGGGGGGTACTTTTGTACTAATAATCTTGACTTTTTATGAAAAAGTTCTCTTCTCTAGTCCACACACTCAAGTAGAAAGCAAGTCGACAGGCCAGAATAACATTTTAGTGTGTTTAATGCATAGCGTCCTGTCAGTATATTGGCATAAATGGTTGATCTTCCATCATAGCTGCTGTAGATTATGAGTCCCGAAAGCAGATTTTTCTATTGATAGAAACTGAAGAAAATATACTGCAGACAGCCTCTTAAACAAGGTGGGGACTGTGGTGCATTGGCATAGGAAATAATTTTTTTGCTTTACTTAAAAGGTTTGTCTATATATATATATATATATAAAATAGTCAGTATAAGTTGATAGGTCAGTTTCTCATATAATAGAAGACCACTGCATTTCCATATCAAACATTAACAGTAATTGGGAGTTTTTGCAACAGTAATGTCAGACAGGGATAAAATAAAATGCCTGTGATTATATATTATCCACCTACTCTTTACCACATACACACACCTGCGTCACTCCTCTTTTCTCTGTTTAACCATGTTTGCTGTCACAGCATTTTGGTGGTCTATTGTTGAGGTTAGGTCTAAGTTTTGGGGTTCACCAGAGTATTGTCACATTCATGAATGACTACTGACTCTGAAGTGCTGAGCTATTACATCAGTGCATTTTTTGCCAAATCACAGCCATGGTAGGAATTAACAAAATAACACATAAGTCTGTGGGTTTTAAATGATCAGTTCTGCCTCAAAGGAGTGAAGAAAGGAATCGCTTAAAGCCTCTGTAATTATGCCAATCAGTATAAAAAGACAACAGTAACGAAAGGAGGGTTCAGATCACGTTATGCTCTTACTACTGAACAGCAGCTAGCAAGTAGTTTCTGTTTCGTACAGAGAGAAAATATTTCTGTGGTACTTATAATCTGTGCCCAACCCACATATTCTGGCATTTATAGTTGAACACCGCATAGCATTGTCATTTTGCATCAACAGTAAGCCATTTATTATTGAACTATGTTCTCCTGGAGATAGAAAAATGTTGAATCAGCATGTTCCCTTGACTGAAGCGGAGCTATTGATATTTCCAGAGCTGCTCTTTACTTCTCTAGAGAAGTCCCACTGAGGAGGACTTTATTTTGCCTCTGCTACACAATCCCTTCCCAGTGTGTTAGAGAGTAGTAGTATACACCTCTGTGCGGGACATAATGTACTTGTCTATTTCTCCTGACTTTGTCGTCAAAGTGCCAACTTCTGGAAAAAGATGAATGTATAAGAATGGATTGTCCCGCTCTTCTGTAAGTCTGTGGGGAAAAGGCTGTAATAGTTAACTCGCCCCAAAGTAAGGATAAGTAAGGATATCTTTCACGTTCCTTCTAGGCCTTTAACTGATTTAGCCAGGTTTTTGTTGGGGGCTTTTTCCCCCTTTATTTCAGCGTGACAGTGGATAGACAGGAAAGGTGGGAGAGAGATGGGGGATAACACCGAACAGTCAAAATGGCCACTGTCTACTCACCTCTCATTCATCAGCGGCAAACTTGCAGAGTGACTGGTGGCGCGAGAGAGAGAGAGAGATGTCAGGAGGCTAAACATGTACACTTCCTTTGTAGCCTGTGTTCCTCTCTTGGTTGTTATTCCATCAGGCATTCAGGAGCTGACCTTCAGCTCCACACCACCTCATCTGTCAATGTGACGGGCTCATAGCTTGCACTGGGTGCACTCTCCTCCATCTGCAGGATACTACTAATTTGCCTTTCATTCCCCGATCTCCCCACCGGACAGTTTAGTGCGTGGGTAGCTGATACTTTCTGCACTCCTTAACAAAATGTCAAACAGATATCAGTGTGTAACAACGTAGGCTGTTAGCAAGTGAATGAACATACAGTATGTAGTGTTAATGCCTGATTAGGTCATCCATCATTTAACAGGTCACCGATACTAGAAGAATACAATTATATATAATGGTTCTCTTAACAGAGTTGACCATAAGAAAAGTTCTCAGTTTAAAAGTAGTTTTTCAGTGTAACTTTCTTATTATACTTTTTTATATATTTCATATATTTATTTTTAACAGTTTAGTTATTTATTCATTTAGTGTAGCATAAATGTATAGCCTGAAATGCTAAATGTCTTACCTCCACATGCTTTGTTATGCAGCTTTAGTATATAGTAAAATAAAAGACCAATTTTGGCATGTAAAACATCAAACTACAGTTAACAAGACACAAAGTCCACGTAGGCACACAGCGGAAAACTAGGGTCAACGTGGTCAGCAGAGCATTCGATTCATGGAAGGACCTTCGTTTGGTTTTGGGTATAAAACGGACCTGACAGTGTAACTTATCACATCTGTCAACATGATGCCGGTCAATCACGTGCCCAGGATGCTCGCTGGCAGATAAGGAGTGCGAGCACACGCAAGATGCTGACTATAGTTCACTTAAAGGCCACCAGTGTGGTTAATAACAAGGATTTTCTGAAAATGCCACATATTGCGTTAACTCCATACTGGTAGTGGACACAGTAACAAAGCCTGTACAATATAATGCAAACCAATACAATAATACAGTACACAAGACTATATATAAAGCCCTAACTAAGGCCGTAGCAAATATTTTTTTATTATCCATGAAAAAATTTTATTAAACGAATAATCATGTATTCCGTTACATGTTCATTAAATGCCCATCGCAATTCCCTAATGCCCAAGTTGGCATGTTCAAATGTCTTGTTTTCTCCGAGCAGTCCAAAATCCAAATGTATTCCATTTGCAATCCCAAAAAACTAATAAAACCAGCAAATGTTTACATTTGATAAACTAGAACCAATGATTTTTGGGATTTGTGTTTAAAAAAAATTATCTATCCTTACAATTGTTGATGGGCTTATCATTTCAGCTCTATTAGTGATTTAAGGTAAAGTATAAAGTCTCATAAAATCAATGGTGTGAAATTGTTTGTGTGTGCATGTTAATGAAACAGACAAGGCATGTAAGTATTTATCACGGTTATAAATCATTGTCAAGCCACCATAAAAGATGCATTAGAGATTTTTGTCTACGCTGTCAAAAAACCCGACATGTTGACAGCTGATGGTTTCAACAAAGCAACACATTTTTACTTATCATTCACTCAGGAGCCACTTTTCCTTCCACTTTTGAAATGAAATGTTCATCTATAAAGAAGTGCTTATGCTACATGGTTATAACAGCTATAGATGTCTAATTAAAACACAGCTAAAATCTGTGTGGAAGTGGAGGCAGGTTGAATAGAGTTATGGGTGGCTATTTCTAATGCTTTAAAAAAAATCTGTGACTGCTATTGACAACCCAAGATGCATTTTCAAGTACAAATTGTCTTTAAGTTGATACATCATGAACTCAGTTGATGATGACTTTTAAATAACATTGAAGTTGCTATTTTTGTTTTCAGATTGTTTGTAATCATGTAAAAAAATATATATAATTCAGTTAAATAAGTATATGGTTTGTACTGATCAAAGGGCCTACCACCTGGAGCTGAAACAATTACTAGACTGAGAGAAAATGAATTGGCAACACTTTTTAATAATCTGTTGATTGTTTCAGTTGGTCGATCAACCAAAAATGCTTAGCGCTGGTTCCATCTTCTTAAATGTGAGTATTTGCTGCTTTTCTTTTGTCCATTTTAAACTGTATATCTTTTTGTTGTGGACTGTTTGAAGACATAAACTTGGACCTTTAGGAAATCATGATGGGCATTTTTCACAATTTTCTGACATATTAAGGACCAAACGATTAATAAATAATCATCAGTAATATATAACCATGTATAAAAAAATATAAAATGATAGGCTGTAGCTGTACCTGGCTGTAGCAGGTTCTGCTGTTTACATGATTTACCTCACCTTCTTGTTTGCCCTTCATTTGGCATTTATCACTACCCTGGTTTGTTTGTGAATATTGCTAACATGCTAGTGCAAGAACTGAGAGCAGGTGAAGCCATTTGTCTTTGCAAAGTTGATTCTGCACTGTTGGCACAGAGTCGAAGGAAGAGGGAAGAGCAAACTGCTGAAGCGTGGCTTCATATTTAGCCTTGTTTCTGGAGTTCTTTGTTGATGTCCCATTCTGCTTACCCACCAGCCATGCGGTAATTGATTTGGTGTCAGCTGCCGGGATTTAGAGAGCTGACCCTAGTGCAGCTCGAGACAGGCCAGGCGATTGAAGGCCTATTTTAAATGCATTGCAGGATTGGGGAATCAGGGCCCACTGTCCGAGGTGTTGGGAAGCGATGATTGAAAGAAAATAGCCGTGGAAGAAGTGAGATTTGAAGGTACCACAGAGAATAAGCTTGTCCTGTTATCGATTTAGAGGCTGCCCTCATTTTCTAAACCACATTTCTTATTGGTAATAATTGGTATCCTCTCTGATCAAGGGCTCAAATTCCTCTTTTCATTGTCACTGATGGTAAACATAAAGCATGCATTCAAGGTGCCCTTTGTCTATATTATGAGTCTGATTGTTCTAGGAAGAGCCAGCAAATGAAATGCCATCCCTTCTGCTCTGGGCGCTGTCTTATCAGCAGGGAAGAATTGGAGGGAGAGGAGGAGAACAGTAGGCCTGTATTTTTGGGATTAGATTTTGGCCTTGGTTACAGTTGGCAGAAGATAAAATGAGAGGATGTCTCTCTTTAGCAGCTCTAGTGTTTGTTCTTACCGGCCGGGGTGATAATAAATCCTGAAGAATTGACAAATTCAAACAAGATTTTTGATAAACATTGATATTTCGACTAATATTTGAATGAGAAACAATATGTGTACAATAGATGAATATTAAAATATACAGTATATATGTTCTCATCCTGTAGTTTTCTTGTGCCAGAGGGGAGTGACAGAAGTACAGTATTTTTTTTTAATGTACCTTTTTAATGAGGGAAAGATGGTATAAATGAAGTTCAGGATGCAATCCCAGTTGCACAAGCATGTTGACATGCATACATTTAATCTTCACAGACAGCAATCAAAAGATGTGTGTTGACTAACACATGTACTGCTGTCCACAGCTGTCATTGTCATCATTGTCAGTGTGTAATTTGGGACAGCCAGGGCAATGCCAGTTCTCAATCACCATTCGTAACAATGAAAGGCATGCAGACAGAATAAGCCTGACTGTAAGTCCACATCCTCAGCAGTGAAGAGGGGATGTGGGTCAAAATGGCACGGACATTCTTAAATTTTGGGCGTGCCAGTATTTTCTGTCGCTGGTATTTTTTATAAAGATAGTGGGCATGCATCTTCACCAATCTTGTTGTCTCTTCAGGACTCATACACTCCATGAAAAATGTCAAGTTGTTGATTTTGTAAATCTAAAATTCCCCTTCCCCTCTGTAGACACAATTTAACAGCCAGTTCTGGATTGTGTAACCAGATTATTTCTTGCATAAGAACTTCCCTGCAATTGCTGGGAAGAGGGGTGTCCCCACATGTCACTACACAACCATCAGGGGATCCTAGACACAATGTAGCCACCTAAATCCTCAACGCCCCCCCTATGTCACCTCGTCCTGTCATGCTAAACCATGTGCCAGGCACATACACAGGTCATTGCTTAGTCCAAATGCCAGATTAGGGCAGACCTCTAAGAGGAGACAAACACGCAGATTATGCCTTCACTCCAGATGGGCAGACCACTGAATCTATTGAGTCAATGAAGTTAAATCTGTAGTCTGCTGTGGATCCAACTTTCAGCTGGTTAGGGACTGTTTGTTATTTATTTCAGGGGCCACCGGAGGAGTTTTTGGATCTTTAGTTAAAATAGACCTACCTTCCCTTCGCCAGCAGTGAATTTTGGGTGATCCTCCAAAATGATATGGAAAAAAGGGATGACCCTCCACAACAATTTATTGATGCCTTCTATACTGGTTTGCGCTTGGCAAAGATGTACAGATGCCCTTTTTATTTTATTTTTTTACAGCCATGACATACGTGACCAAACCTCAAACTGCATTCTCATTTTACGCATCCCACTCCTCTGTTATGGTGTGGTGGCCATTTCAGTAGATTTACTCACTAACATTGTTGTGGAAACACAATAAGCATGGAAACTAACACTTCCTGCATTACTGCATTACTTGAAATACTAAGTTACTCCTCCTAGTAAACTAGTATTTACATGAAATAAAAAACCGAACTGTCCCTTAGCGCAGACATACTCCTCAGCTGTGATTAGTGCCATTGATTTAATTGCACATTTATTTTATAATTTTTTTTAAACTGTATTAAAATATAAATGATTTTACGATAGTCTGAGTTTATGCCTAAAAAGTCACCATCAATAACTTTGTAGCTGCAGAAGACAACTCGGTGTGAGGAAAAAAAGAGATAAGATGAACATGAAAGGAATGACTCTACACAACTAAATTTACTTCAGCATAATAACACTGCAGTCAAGTCTGATACTACTAGCCTTGATGAAGGCCTCAACGGCCTAAAGGCGTTGCCTTGTTTTAATGATTTAACCAAGAAATATAATCAAGGCTTTTTAAACTTTACCCTCCCAAATGTCTCAGTGTCCTTAAACCCTTGTGCACCTTGATCTCCAAGCTGAAGAGCACTGGAAGGACACCCTTTCTACACACCCTAGCAGCACTCCATGCAGACTGCATTGTGACTGATTATACTTTTATTCTGCCAAACGTAATATAAATAATGGTCGCGGAAGTTTCCTTGTTTGTTACCAAAACGGTTGTCTCTCATGCCAGGGCTTTAATGCTGAGTCCTGAATAATAAATAAGGTGATGAACTGTATCCGGCTGCTTTTTTGCCAGTCTGCTAACTGACTGCATGAAGTAGGGTGGAACTGGTTTCCCCCTCCTACAATATTTGCCTCTGCTCCTTGGAAGGCAGCCAGAAGGCAGCAAATTGAGCCTGGAATAGAGTATGGAGGGCAGAGGCAAGGTTTCTCATAAGTCCCTTAAGTGGGCTCAATGTGCACGCACTGATGCTATGGAGGTTCATGAAGCATTAGCCTGACGGCCTCCATCGTCCGCAATGTCCGAATAGAAATGAAGCCCAGAATCAGCCGCTCAAGAAGAAAGCTGGCTGAGATGATGAAAATGTTGATCGTACAGCAGATCATCAGGCCACTCTCTTTAACACGCTTCAGTAAGAGTCACACTGTCATCGCCTGTTATTGATTTAATGTTAAACTAAAGGGACAGAAATTTCACTGAGTCATTGTGAAAAGATGTGATTTAGGGGGCTTAACAGTAATTGTCACTCTGAAAACCTAATAGTCGGAAATAATGGGTTTGTGACCGCAATGGATATAGTTTTTGAGTCATCTCAAAGGGAGGGCACCCAGGACAACTGACAGCAGGAGGGCAGGAGCCAAATCTGCTGAATCATTTCCTCACATACGCAAGGTAGAGCTGTCATTGGGATGATGACACAACTCGCAAGTTCAGGAGTTAGATCCACAGACACACTTTCTTTTGTATAACAATTTGAATACCCTTATAAGGAAGTTATTTTCCAACCTCTTTATTTAATCGTTATGCCTACTTGTCAATTTGTTTTCTTTTTTTTTGTCACCATATCTTAATTTTATTTTCAGTCTAGAGGTTTAGAAAGCTGCAATTTCTTTGGCTTTTTTAATAGTTGCAGGTTACTGTAAGACCACATCTTTTTTACCATTAACTTTATACATTTACTCTGCTCTCTGAGACTGCTCATCTTATGGTAGTCCTGTTTGCTGTTGAGGTGTTAACTGTGCTGTTTTAAATTAGATGTTACTTTGACTTTTGCTGTGACCGAGGATTTGGTTGCACCAGCTGTTTGAAAGCTAGTTTAGCTTGTAAAGACTTTTGTAATTTATAAATTGGTTGCCAAGAAACATCTGTAGGGCAATCAACTAGGAGGCCAAACTATATTTTAATCTTTACTGACAATTCTTTGTAAATGTACTTTATTTTATTTATATCTGTATACATGGAGAAATATTTGTTGCTAACCTGACGTCATTTGATCATTCATCTAACATTATTAGCATAATGTTTATGATTTTTAGGTACATTATGTTTTTGTAAAATGTAATTTAAAAAAACTTCCATCTTGAGAAAGTTAAACAGCATTTTAATCAAGTGCCTTGTTGACCACATCCCATTACTTCTTTTGGCCTTCACTTTAAATAGGGCATATATTAGCAAGCTAACGTTAGCTTTGTCAGTTAGTAACTGTTACACCTGCAAGTTACAGTTGCAAATATTTAGTAACAACTAACCTCTTCGTAAGATCTTTGTGTGGTTCAACCTCTTTTAACAATTAAGTTATAACTAGGCTTAGGTTGAACTTGCTTGTGCGACTGGCTTCTGGTTCTCACACTGGTGTCAGAAATTGGGGGTGAAGTAAGATTCATCATCTTTTCAAACCTTTTTTTTTAAATATTTGATAAATAATTATTTTATGGTACGCCAAACTTGTAGACCAAGCGGGTTGAACATCGCTGTCTATCTGAAAGTAAATCAGCATGTCTTGAACATTGCCTGCCTTTGACGTTTCCCCCATGATACAATGCTGCAGGAATGTTCCCTCTTGTGTGAGGAATGCAGAAGGAGGAGGCTTTAGGATGGCGTCTGTCTCAAATACTTCTTTTCTTCCTCCATCAGCGTTGCCCTATATGCTTCAGAAATCTCAAAATGAATGCCACCAATCTGTGGGCCGTGTTGTGCCTGTGCGAGAAAAAGGTCTTGCACTGTCTCCCTCTTGTTTCCTGTTTGGTCATCGTGACATTTGTATCATAGGCTCACTCATTGTTGTGCCGTTGTGTAAAGTCTAGTCTTATCTGACTCCTGACTGGCGCCTTTCTCACTGTTCAGAGGTTCAGTTTGGATGTAAAGATTAATACCTCTTTTTACAGTGGGTTTGTTTGCTTCCTTGTTTAATTAAGATTTCCGTTGTGCTCATTTCCCATTAGACTACACATTTAGAGAAACCCACTCAAATGTAATGCCATTGTAGTAATGCCAATGCAATGATGAATATTACTATTTACAGTCTACTGAATAATTTTCTATTATTTTGCTATAATAACAGGTTATTTATATATAGAGCATGTATGTGACCTTGTTAAGAAAGAACACTTAAGGAGAGTGTGCAACACTATTTGCCTGCTGAATTACAGACTCTGAGTTGCCTGTTTCAGTTTGGATTAAATGCCAAGTATTTGCCCTGCTGAAGTATCCTTGAGCAAAAAAAGAAGTGGCAATCAGCTATAATCCAGCGCTGCAGTTCTGTAACTCACCCTAGTGCAGCTCTGGTTTACCTGTGGACAAGTGAAAACTCAATTATCACATCGTAAAGGACCATACTAGTTGTTTCAAAAACCTGCATTACCACCCAACAAAACCATGACATTGACGAAAAAAGGTTACTTATTGTCCAAATATAGCTCTCACCATGTTCATTTTAATATAGGGACATAGCTCAGTCCTTCAAATAACCTTTAAAATATAAAATATTTCCCCCCTACTCACAGTTATAATGCGACAAGTACCCCAGCTGTAGGTTATATCTCTGTGTTTTCTTCTTGCTGTTTGTTTCATTATTAATGAGAGAGAGTGAGGGAACAGCACCATGTATCATATTCAGAGAGGAAAGCGAGGGCCCACGGGGAGCGCATCACGCAACAGGAAGCACTGCAAACTAAAGGGAAAAGGTCCTGCGAGAGGTTTCGGTAAATACCAGTATTCAGTTTGACTTCATGAAAAACATTTCCAGACGGTTGACACGTTGCAGGCAAAACCAGCCTGTTTGCTGGCGTAGCTCTCCCTTCTTCCAATCTGCACTGTCATGCTGTCCTTTTTAAACTCCTGTACCGTCATTGGGACCTTGTGGTTTGTTATGATGCACCTCGGCATGTGGTCACCATTTTCAAAACCATTAACCTTTTGATTAACGTGAGCCTTCCCTGTGTGTGTGTGTGTGTGTGTGTGTGTGTGTGTGTGTGTGTGTGTGTGTGTGTGTGTGTGTGTGTGTGTGTGTGTGTGTGTGTGTGTGTGTGTGTGTGTGTGTGTGTGTGTGTGTGTGTGTGTGTGTGTGTGTGTGTGTGTGTGTGTGTGTGTGTGTGTGTGTGTGTCTCTGTGTGGCTGCAGAGAAATGTGTATACAGTGTTTGGTGTCGTGATTTAAAAACTGGCATCTTAATTGTACTGTAAAGTTTTTTTTTTTTTTTTTTTTTTAAACCATGTTTTTATTCAAGAAAGGCAAAACAATACAGATCTAATCATTTGGTTACAGTGTCTTGATTTCTTTTTTTTGTTTGAAAATGAATCCCATCCCACCCACATACTGCCATTACCAACAAAACAAAAGCGAGAAAAAAAATAAATAAAATAAAATAAAAAAATAATAATGATATGTGATGAGGTTGACGGAGAGAGCAGTTCCCACTTCGTGTGGAAATCACATCAGGCATCAGACAACGCATCTGTGTGTATTGGGTAGAGCTGTTAGGGCCTTATATTATCTAGGGGGAGGGTGTTAAGCCTCTCAAAATACAACAACAACAACGGATCCCATATCTTATGGAACGTGTCAGTCGATCCTCTAGAGAAATACTTGATTTTTTCTAATTTCAGGAATAGCATCAGGTCGTTAAGCCAGACTGATGAAAATGGTGGTTCAGGAGATTTCCCCTTCAGTACTATCCTTCTACGGGCCAACAGGGAGGCAAAAGCAAATGCGTTTCTCTTGTTAGTGGTCATTGAGACCTCACTCACAAATACACCAAAAATGGCCATTTCTGCATTCAGCCCTACATTCGTGCCAAATGCTTCATTTAAAATTTTGCAAACAGTTGACCAAAATTCTTTTAACTTTGGACAAGTCCAAAACATATGAGCCATGTCGGCTGAAGTAGAATTACAGCGGTCACATCTGTCATCAATGTCTGGGTATATCTTGGACAATTTTGATTTGGTATAATAAATTCGGTGAAAGACTTTAAATTGTATCAAGTTAAGGCGGGCACAGGAGGATGTGCCATTAACTCTACTCTGAGCGCAGTCCCAGGCTGCATCAGATATCTCCATCCCAAGTTCTTCAGCCCAATCAGCTCTGATTTTATCTAATGACACTTTTCGAAAAGATGAGATCGTGTTGGATATATTTGAAATCTGGCCTTTATGCTGCACAGGAGTTTGTAAGATATTGTCCAACCCCGAATTTACTGGTAAGGCTGGGAAGGTTGAGCACCATGTTTGAATAAAGTGACGGACCTGGAAATATCTAAATTAAATTAAATTAAATTTTTTAATAAGATCATTAAAGCTGCCGATTAGACAGTCTATATAAAAGTCACTACATCTAAGAAGACCAACTCTGTGCCACTGTGTAAAGGTATGGTCCAATCTGGCTGCAGGAAAGAGGGGGTTGTTAGAAATAGGGCTACACATAGAAAAGTCGAGAAGTTTGAAGTGTCGCCTAAATTGTGCCCATATTTTGAGAGTAGAACGTACTACAAGGTTTGGAGTATACTGTGATGGTGAGAAAGGTAGTTTTGCTGTAATTAAAGCGGAGAGAGATGTTGATAAACAGGAGTTTCCTTCAACTTGGGACCATTCCCTTTCTGGAAACTGAAACCAGTAAATAACTTTTTGTATGTTTGACGCCCAGTAATAATTCCTTAGATTGGGAAGTGCTAGACCACCCTGGCTCTTGGGTCTCTCTAGGAATTCTTTCCGGATTCTAGGATTTTTACCATCCCACAGAAAGGAAAAGATCAATTTATTTAAAGACTGAAAACAGGATTTGGGCAAAAATATAGGGAGACACTGAAACAAATACAAAAATCTAGGTAAAACATTCATTGTTATACAATTATCTCTACTTGTGAGAGAGAGGTATAGGGCTGACCATCTCTGAAGGTCTGATTCTAATTTTCTTCTTCTTCTCCGCATCCAGGGAGACAACCACCTCTGAAATCTCCCCGGACGCTGGAGAGTGCACAACATTCAGGAGTTTGCGAATATTTATGAAAGAGTGGCGGTCCTTCATAAATCCGGTTTGGTCATTTGAGATTATATGGGGCATTACAGTATCCAATTTTGAGGCAAGGAGTTTAGCTAATATCTTTACATCTGTGTTTAGGAGTGAAATTGGCCGATACGAACCACACTTAAAGGGTCCTTACCGGGTTTCAAAATGAGTGAGATAGAAGCCTCTGTTAAGCTCTGTGGTAGGTTTGCTTGAATCAATGAATGATTGAACATTTCCAGAAGGATGGGAGCTAGCCGGGATGAGAATTTCTTGTAGAATTCCACAGGGTAGCCGTCTGGCCCTGGGGTTTTGCCACTTTGCATTTTCTGGATGGAATCAGAGATTTCTTGAAGTCGCAAGGGTTTGTCCAAGTCAGTTCTAACAGCCACATCTATTTTAGGGATATCTAGATCATTGAAAAACTGTGACATGTTTGATGTATCTCGTGGAAATTTAGATGTATACATGTCAGAGTAAAATGCTTTAAAAGCATTGTTTATTTCCACTGGATCTATTGTTGACTGTGAACCACTGCTAATCTGTGGGATCATACGAGATGCTGAATTACATTTCAACTGGTAAGCTAACAAGCGGCCTGCTTTTTCCCCATGCTCATAGTAGCGTCCTTTTGACCAGAGGAGGTGTCTCTCTGTTTTTTGTGTCGATAATAACTCGTACTGCGTTTTCAGAGCAATTTTGTCTTTATATGGTTCCGGAGTTGGGGCCGAGGAATACTGGTGGTCTATTTTTCTTATAGAGTTGATAAGTTCTTGCTCCCTCTGTTTTCTTGCTTTATTACGTGATATGGAGTATGAAATAATTTCTCCCCTTATGACAACTTTCAATGTCTCCCATAAAGTAGATGGTGAGATTAAGTCTGATCTGTTGAACAACAAAAACTCATCAATTGCCTTAGATACAAATTCACAAAACTGTTTGTCTGCCAATAAGGCTGTGTTCAGTCTCCAGTTATTGCGCTGTGCTAGGTTTTGAGAGAAAAGAAAATCAAGAACCACAGGTGCATGGTCTGATTCTACTATGGCAGTGTACTCCACATTTTTTACAGAAGGAAGGAGCATTTTATCAATAAAAAAGTAATCTATTCTACTGTATGTATGATGGACGTGTGAAAAGAAAGAGAATTCATTTTTATGTGGGTAGAAAAACCTCCATGGGTCCACACAGCCAGTTTGATCCATGAAATCACAAAGAGCCTGGGACATTTTGGAACATGCTAAAGTTTTAGGATTGTAGCGATCTATAGCTGGGTCAGTCACAGTATTCAGATCCCCAGCAAGAATGAGCCTATGTGAATCTAGATTCGGAATCAGGGAGATGAATTTGTTAATGAAGCCAACATCATCCCAGTTAAGGGCATATACACTTATAAGTACGACTGGGGTATTAAAGAGGGAACCTGACACTATTATGAACCGTCGTACTGTAAAGTTTTTATTGCAATTATTATTTCATTATTTGGGGTAGGTCTAAGCAACACAAATGATCAATTGTTGTGTATATATTTTTTGTGCGACAGTGTCTCTTCCCTACCTTGTGTGTTGTTGCTGTAAGTGTGCTTCACGCAGCGCTGGCTGTGTGTGTGTGTGTGCGCGTACGTGCGTGCGTGCGTTTCTGTCTGTGTGGCTGCAGAGAAATGTCCTATGCCTTCATGGACCAGTGGGATGGACAGAGATACACACAAAACACACACACACACACACACACACACTGAGGGGAGCATGGTGGGAGATAATGACATAAGTTCTCTACCAGTGCCAGCCTCTCTAATTACACCCACTCTTCTGGGGAGCTTTCACACTATATTAGCCTTTGTTAACTCCTCTTGTCAGGATTAATGCCATTTTTTAATCATTTACCTTTGCATACTCGTTGAAAGTGTGTTTCTGTATGAATCTGAATTTGTATAACCCTTGCCTTGCTCATAAATCAACAGAATACTTTGGCAAAATGGGAGAAAAATCTTGTTGTTAAGCTGGCCTATACAATGCCCTACTTGCCTGATTTTATTTTTGTCCTCACAGATTGGAAGTATGTTGCTGTATCAAGCTTCTGTTATGTTAGAGCCGTATTGCCTTGACATGACTGCTCTTTCTACATCACTCTTTCTCAGTTTTGTGGCTTATTTGCATAGGTTTATGGGTTATATGCCTAAAGCAAAAGGTTGCTAAAAGAGATAAATTCACTGTTGGTTATATACAGAGTAGGTGAAACTATGCTAACTTAAATACTCCACCTATTAACACCAAAGTGCTGTAATAACATAGTGTTATACCAGGGGATTTGCTGAACAAAATATATAATTCATGTGTTCACTTGACCACAGTTAGAGAACCACTAGGCATCAATAGCTGTCCATGCCTGACACTGTATTTTTCTGTCACAGTTTAGTAAGATTCCCCCTGATAACAGAAAAACATAGCATGTTATCTCGAGACTTCCAAGGCTTGGCCTGGTCTGTACTCTCTTTGGTGTTAAATAGAAATCTTGTTTGCTTTGATATTTAGTAATTTCCTCTGCTGTTGTTTTGAAATGTACGGTTGGCCCAGATGATTTAACGGCTGTTGGAGCTCTGATAATGTATTTGTGAACCAGGGCAACAGATATAATTATTGAATTTGATGGCTTGCTTATGATGTTTGGTTATCAGTCCAGCGACTACAGCTCTCATGAAGCCTTGACAGTGTATCTAGGACTAAGACCCAAAGGATACGTTAACACATACAGATAATAATTTTGCTTTGTTAAAATGATGAGGTGCTCAAACTCTAATAGCCAGAGTAGTAATATATACTCACTTATCTAGAGACAGAAAACCCCAGTGTCATTCAAAGACATCACCCATTACCAAATTGTTTCTCATAAAGAGCTATACCGGTTTTAAAAATGACTTCCTTCTGTCTCTTTGTGTTTCTGTGCAGAGGACGGACCCTCAGCTCCTGGCCCAGTTCTACTACGCTGATGAAGAGCTGAATCAGGTAGCCACTGAGCTGGATGGCCTCGACGGCAGGAAGGACCCTCAGAGATGTACCCTGTTGGTCAACCAGTTCAGGTCTTGTCAGGTCAGCGGGTAGCAACTGTCAGTCATCTTCTTTCTGTGTCTTTCATTTCATGAAGGATAAAGTTCAGCCTTTGTGAATTAGTGTTATTTCATTCATTTATCATTAGTATAGCCCTTGAGTTGGAATATACATAGTTAGAGGATAGGTTCATAATATTTCAAGTCAGGTGCTATAAACATTGAAACAGGTTTTGCTTCCTGTAATCATTCCCTCTTTTCATACTGGCCATTAAGAGATCCCTCCCTAATGCGCTTTATATGGAAGTCATGGGTACAAAATCCACTGTCTTCGTTTTGTGGAAAATTGGATTTAAAACTTTATCTGAAACTACTATGGGGCATCAGCAATCTTAATTTGACAAACCAAGTGGGTATCTTCCAAAGTTACATTCTTTTTAGTATCAAAGGCCCTCTGTATGTTCCCCAGTGTTCTCCTGTTTGACTGCAGTGGAAGAATAGTAACAAATAGGAACTTTGGACTAAAAACAACTAAAAGAAGATACCAGCTTGATTTGTCAAACTCGGATAGCCTCAAGTTTTAGACACTTAAACCTTTAAATACATTTTTGCATTGGAGGACTAGATTTTGTCCCACATCACTTGGGAGAAGCAGATTTGGAAGGGGTTTTGTAATAGCCAGTATGAACAGGAGGGATGATTACAGCAAGCAAAACCTGTTTCAATGTTTATATGACCACCGACTCTGAGCCATGAATTCTTATGTTTATTTTAAATTATTTCCGTACACATAATCACCTGACTGGACCTTTGGGTTTGGCCTGGAAGCTAAAAATAGACATCCACCCTTATCACCCATTTCTGGATACAAGATGGGGTTCTTACACAAAGCAGTTCTGCTGATAAGGTGAGATAGACTTTGTTTGGAGTGAACATGTGTTATGTGGGTTATTAGTAAATTGGTACAAGAGCGGCATTTTAGAATTGTAGCTTTGATCAAGTTCAAATTGTGTTTAGAACAAGAATTAGGCCAGAAATGGCTTTTTCTCTCTCTTTTTTTCTTTTTATTTATGCAAATGCTGCTGAATGAAACAATGGATATGAATGTATGGTAAGTTGTTGTATGTGGTGATACAGGTTCAGGTCTTTATGTGGTCAGGGCTGAGAGGAGGTGATGCTATGCATGAGTGATGGCTGCCATGCTGCATCATGCTGAGAGAGCTGGAGGTGGTGGAGGGAGGTCGTCATCTGGCCCGTTGTGCCTTAGCCTCCCCCCACCGCCACAGCACACAGGGAAGAACCACTTAATAAGGTCATCACTTGGTCCCTGACTGTTCTGCCTCTTTCCCCTCCATCCGTACCTCTGACAATCTGTCACCTTGTTTTTTTCTTCGGTATGTCTGTGCAGTTTCTTTTCTTTTCATTGTTTTGATGCTCTTTGTCCTCTTTTTTGCCTACTTTGTTTTTTTAAATCCATTTTGTTTTCACCCCAAATTGATCAAGCTAAGGCTTTTCATCAGAAGGAGTTGAATTATTAGCTCTTGATAGGATGGGTCCGTACCGCAAATTAGTCTCTCATTTTATCCATTTCTCTACAAGTTGCAGTGAAAATGTTTAATGGCATCTCTCAGCACTTGTATGTTCAGAGAGGAGTCTTTTCAGCGGCGTGCCTCCTCAAGGGTTTTGGAGAATGAATTAAGCAGCATGATACCCCACAGCCCCGAGGCCCCAAGAATAGAAGGCAAGTGCACTCAAGCCAAATTTGTACTTGAACCTGCCACTGCTGCTATCAGCTCTTATTCATGGGCCTCTGTGGGGGTTGCTGGCATGCTGCTCATATTATGTTGGCATGGCTGTTCTTACAGTGCGGCCTGCTGGAACAGTGTGTTTGAGGTGGACAGAGATTGAGTTAGATGGCGTACACAAGAGACAGAGGAAGAGAGATAGGTCGAGATTGTTATAGGAACACGCCGATTTATTGGGAATTTAGCTTACTCACCGTAACCCCCAGAGTTAGACAAGTCGATACATACCCTTCTCATCTCCGTGCGTGCTGTAATGCTGTCTGACGGCTCCAGCGGCATCAGGCCAGCACAGAACATGCAGGTGAATGGTTCCAGTAATCCTACTGCTCCGAATAAGTGACAAAATAACGCCAACATGTTCCTATTTACATGTTGTGATTTGTGGAGTGACAGTGTGTACAAAAAACAACGTAACATGAGACACAACCGTCTTCTAACCGTAAACAAACCGGGAACTATATTCTCAGGTGGAAGAATATAGTACTTGGGCGGAGTGATATCCTCGCAGCAAGCCTGTCTGAGAATATAGTTCCCAGTTTGTTTACTGTTAGAAGATGGTTGTGTCTCATGTTACGTTGTTTTTTGTACACGCTGTGACTCTACAAATCACAATCAATCTTTTGTCACAATTCGGAGCAGTAGGCTAGTTGGAACCAGTTACCTGCAGGATCTGTGCTAGGCTAAGCTAATGCTGGAACCGTCAGACAGCGTTACAGCACACACGGAGATGAGAAGGGTATGAATGGACTTGTCTTACTCTGGGGGTTACAGTGAATAAGCTAAAGTCCCAGTAAGTCGGCGTGTTCCTTTAAAGGAGTGAGGGGGTAGGCTGTAAAAAAAGATAGAGGCCAGTCTTTTGTCAGACACAGGTATTACACCAAAGTCACTACCTCTGGATGATTTGAAACCATCAGCAGTGAAGGTTATCATTGGTGTCCCCTGCTGGGAGACGCTCACAGACAGTGGGGTGGTACTCAGACACTACAAGACAGACCAAGACACACACACACACACACACACACACACACACACACACACACACACACACACAGCACACAGCCATAAAGGAATCAGTGGTTAAGCTCTCCTTCTCAAAGCTTTTTAATCTTTCTCCTCAGGGCCAGCAGAGAAAGACGCAGTGCTGTGCCTGACAAGATTACAGTGCACAGTGCAGCTGCGGTTGAGTGAAAGGCTCATTGTAAGTCATTGTTATGGCTGTTGTACATGCCAGCGGCACATAAGCTCTTGATTAGCTCTTGCTGTGTGTGACACTGCATTTTCACTGCTGGAATTATGGGCTTCAGTTTCATGTTTTTATTGAGGGAGAATGTAACTGCAAGGGACATAATGGTCTCATGTACTTGTCAAATTGTCTCTTATTCACTTCCTAATCAATGGTCTTGAAACGCTGCAATACAATGGCCTTCTTGAAAGCGAAGAAGTCTGGATTATTAACCAACATTAGTTACTCAAAGTAAACACTGAGAAAATAGTTTTTGTAGGAATAGATTTTCGCTCACTCATGTTTATCTCTCCAAGTAGTTTGTTCAATTTTGTTTTCTGTCACTCTTGTGCTCATTTGCAGGACAACGTGTTGAACATTGTCAATCAGATCATGGATGAATGTATTCCCAACGACCGGGCCAACAGAGACTTCTGTGTCAAGTTCCCTGAGGAGATTCGCCATGACAACTTGGCAGGGCAGCTGTGGTTTGGGGCTGAGGTAGTGTATTCCCTCCAGCATCAGTCCAGAAGAAAACAACCTTGCACAAGTCCTACACACGTGCATACACATATTGTAAACATTGCAAACTTAATTTTTTCAGTTTAATTTCTGTACATGGCAAGATGATTTATGATGTACGTGTTCCTGTGCAGTGTTTGGCCGCTGGCTCCATCATCATGAACAGGGAGATAGAGAGTATAGCAATGAGGCCCCTGGCTAAGGACCTTACACATAGCCTGGAGGAGGTACGCAACATCACCAGAGATCAGGCCCTGAGAGACCTCAACATGTACACGGACCGCATGAAGGACGCATTGCGACATTTCGACAGCCTTTTTGCTGAGTTTGAGCTCAGGTAAATGAATGGCCAGACATTATTGGCAATTGTAGCAATGAGATTATTCCGCATTCATCATTGTCTCAAGGATTCCTGGATGCAAGTTTGCCAAAATCATTCAAGAAAGCTGTGAATGTCATTACATTCCTCTTTCTTTTTCTTCCATTGCCAGTTATGTGTCAGCCATGGTGCCTGTGAAGTCTCCCAAAGAATACTATGTACAGCAGGAGGTGATTGTGCTCTTTTGTGAGACTGTGGAGAGGTGAGTTTACTGAGGAACATTTTATGCAATTGCAGCACTGACTTCATCTGGAATTTACCAGAATCGAAAAAATATCTGGAGAAAATGTGGTTAAGTCTTTTACTGTGTATTTTTCCCTGTTCTGTCGTCCCAGGGCCCTAAAGCTGGGCTATCTCACACAAGACATGATCGATGACTATGAACCTGCACTGATGTTTACAATTCCCAGACTAGCCATTGTGTGGTAAGTGTTGCCTGTCCTTTCCATTCTTCCACCCACATCCTTGTTCTCTACTCTCTCCTGCCTTCTTATAGAATTTTAAACACATTTTTTTAGTGGGCTGGTTGTGTATTCAGAGGGACCTCTCAACCTAGACCGAAAATCAGAGGACATGTCTGAGCTTTTCTGGCCTTTTCGCACTTTATTGAAGAAAATCAGGTACAGTCCGTAAATATTGAACATCACAAAATCACAATGACAAATCTTTTTTAAGATCTTTTTTCCTCCATCATAATGTTAAAACTACCTTACGATGCTTTTGCAGAGACCTGCTGCAGACCTTGACTGGGGAGGAGTTGATGACACTGGAAAGGAATCTGTGTATCTCTCAGGATGGGGAATTGTCCACAGATAGCTCACCAGCTCCAGTCCAAGAGAATCACTCATTCTGCAGCCCCACTAATGACACCTCCCAGGGGGAGAGTGAGGGGGAGCAGGAGCTTCTGGCTCCATTTGTCTGTCCCAACCAGGATGAGGAGGTGGCAGAAGTGGAAAAGGGCTGGGAGGAGGTGGAAACCGAGAAGGGAAAGGAGGAGCAGGAGCAAGAGCAGGGCCTGCTGTGTGAGGAGGCAGAGGAGGCTGAGTTGGCCTGCTCCATGCAGTACGATGAGGAGGAACTCGAGCAGCTCAACATGATGGTGTATCGTGTGGGGGACGAGATGTCCACCCTTCTGTCGCCTCCCAGCCAGGGTCAGTCCCCAGCACACCATCCCCACAGGGGAGACGCAGGAGGCTCCAGTGGGGCTTCCAGCACTGAGGCCTCTCCCCGCAGGCTCCTGGTGAGCTGGGGAAGGACAGGCATCTATGTAGAGGAGGAGGACAAGGTCTTCTTCATGGAGGACCTGGACGCAGCAGGAGACAGCATCACCAGCATTTCAAGAGAGGCCTGTCGTTGTATTGCCTCGCCTTCCAAAGCACCAGAGTCTGCTTGTCCCGTGCAGCACAAACTGGGACCACAGCCAGACCCTACCAGGAACGGTTGGTACTCTGGGGCCCAGTCAGAGCAGCCATGCCCACAGCCACGCAGCCAGAACACACACTGTCCTAATGCAAAGCGCCCTCCTTACACTTCCGCTCCTGGCTCTGAATCTCTGCCTTACACCAACGGGTGGGAGATGGGTTCAGAGGGGACAGCATCTGAAACGGCTGAGGTCATCGCCCACCGTATGGGTGGGATGAAGCTGTCCGCCACGGTCATCTTCAACCCTCGCTCCCCCAGCTTGACGGAGCTTGCTGTGGACAAGCTACTACTGCCGCGGCCCGCTCCCTCTGAGATTGAGACCTGTGGCCCTCTGGTGGCCACTCACTGCCTGCTCAACTCTTGTGTCTGTTGTGGGAGCTGTGAGGATGGCCACGAGGATGCCATCGCCACAGAGACCACTGGACTTGGGTTAGGCCTCGCCCTTGGATTGGACAAACACTGTAAGACCGCAGCCCCCAGCACTGTCATCCAGTCTTCTGCTTGCCGGCTGCCCCCACGAGGTCATGAGCCTCACCGTAAGGGTGAGCTCGCCCAGTTGACTCCCCCTTCTTCCCGCTGCTCAGCAGAGACCCTGGAAGAGGATTCAAACTCCCAGCTCTGTGAGAAGTGCCTGGTTGTGGCTCTAGGGCATCAGGCTCAGGACTGTGGCTCCAGTGGAGGGGATGGACCCTCCCCGTGCAACCACCAGCTGAGGAATGAAAAGAAACAGCAGGCCGGTGGAGGTCGACAAAGGGACAAGGAGACAGATAAGGACAAGCCAGTAACTAAAGACTCAAAGAGGGACACCAAAGAGGACAGCAGGAGGAGCTCCAGGTGTGTCATTTTTTTCTAAATCCTTTTACTATCTTTTTGATTTATTTGAGGGATGTATGATCTCAACACAATCATCCATCAACAAAAATATCTGTTTTAATTAACCATATTTCATCATATACTTTGAATTATTTTGTTTCTTTCATCCATTGTCTCTCATTTTGCACATTATGCCTTATGTTACCATAATTATATATCTGTTTATCTTTTGTGTATAAACATTTTATTCTGTACTTCTTTTATTTCTCCTGTTTCTTTTTTCCCTATTTATTTGTTTGTTGTTTTGTTAGTTTTCAGAGCTCTCCCCTCAGCTCTGTGTCAGGTAGTGACTGTGAGAGTGTGTCGGTCACCACATGTAGTCTGTCAAGCAGTGCGTATACTCCCAGGTAACTTATCACTCATGAAAGGGTGTGTCACTGTAAAAACTGGGTCCTTGCATGATAGATGAAAAGATAGCTTTGTTGATTTTCAGTCTTTATGCAGTCCTTTGTTCACATTCAGCAATTGATTGAAGTGTCAGTCACTCTTTCCCATATGAGCTACAGGTTACAGCATTAATTTGCCTCCTTACACTGTAGATTTAATTAGATAGATGTTGTGGTATTGATTTCCATGTACATTCTGTACAGTATATTTAATGATAACCGCATATTCCTGGCAATTTGTGAATTATGTAGGGAATGGATTTGTTTCCTTTTAATTTTATATGCATTATTCATACTTTTTAACTTAAAGATTAAAATCTACAATGGAGGAAATATGAATTGAATATGTAATTTGTATTTTAACAGTTTAACAATCTTGCCCCTTTTATCACCACTCCCTCCAGCCCTGTCAGCAGTCTGACCCCCAGCTCAGGGATGTCAGAAGACCTGGACCATCAGGAGATCCAGCTGGCCCTACAAAATGCCAAGTTGGCTGCCAGGAACAAGATCCGTTCACGCTTCCACAGCAGCAGCGACCTCATCCACCGTCTCTTTGTCTGTATATCAGGTAAAAGCTCTCATGCTGTTAGTCGCTCTCCCTCCACCTCTTTTTTTTTATCTTTCATGCTGACATCCATTATGTGTTCTGCTGTGATGCAGGGGTTGCTGATCAGCTGCAGACCAACTATGCTAGTGACCTTCGCAGCATCCTCAAGACTCTGTTTGAAGTCATGGCAACCAAGTGTGAGGAGGGAGACAACGATAACCAGAAGAAAGGTGAGGAACATGTCTTTGATATACAATATGCTACAGTACATTGTCCCTTATTAATATAATACAGACTTCAAAACTGCCTAAAAAAAGGTTATCTCAAAGATATCTTCAACTGAACTATGAGAAAGCAGAGTGTTTTTATTGGCTCAGATTCTGTAGACAGACTTCATTGGCCCCTGATGCTCAAAATATATCTGCTTGTAAAGATTTAATATTTGCCCGTAAATTTGTCTACACTATATTGTCTAGCTGGTCCATAACTCTGCAGCGGGGCAAACACAAACAATAATCAATCACACACTACGCCAGTTTTAGTTTCTTCTTCTATGGTGTCCAGCAGGTCCTGTTCTGCGTAGTGCCGTGCTGGAAGACTGTGCTCTCTGTCAGGAGACCATTTCTTCATCAGAATTGGCAGCCAAGGCCCGGGACGGCCAATTCGAAGGTCAGAAAATCCAAAAAACGGACCCACTCTTAGTTTAGTTGTTAGATTGTTCCTTTTCTCTGCAGCAGGCTTACTGATGGTGACAGACCTACTTTATGTTAACGTTTTTTGTCTGTGTAGACCCACCAGACTGGGTCCCCGATGAAGCCTGCAACTCCTGCATTGCCTGCAAGGCTCCCTTCACTGTCATCCGCAGGAAGCATCACTGTAGAAGCTGTGGAAAGGTACGATGAGTCTCAGAGTTCTCAGTTTAATGTGTATGTGATCAAACTGATGATTCATACATCATGTGGATAGTAACTGATAACATTACATACTGTGTCATTTCAGATCTTCTGCTCTCGCTGCTCTTCCCATTCTGCTCCTTTGCCCCGGTATGGCCAGGTGAAGCCCGTCAGGGTTTGCACACACTGCTACATGTTTCATGTCACGCCCTTCTACAGTGACAAGGCCGGCATCTAACCCAAGATTGTCACCGAAAGCACACAGTCTGCCACGACAAGCATATGCAACGGACAGATCCAGGGCTGTGTACAAAGCAAATACCACACTGCTCTGGTAAACTTAATGGTCGTCATCGTACCTGCTAAGTGAGGCTTTAAGAGTGAGGCCATTACAGATGACCGATTAGAGAGACAAGACACACACAGCCACAAGTGATAATTCGATCCGTTTCTGTTGCTTCGGAGAGACTGGCAACCAAAGGGTTTGATTTCAGTGCCCAGCCAACACACAAAAATGATTCACAAATGCCTGTCTGACTACAGTATGTGCAAAAGAGAGAGTGGATAAACAGGCAATAACAGATTTTGAACTGGCATTGTACAACAGTCCTCTGTAGCAGTTTGCAGCACAAAATCACAACAGGCCACCTTGTTTGTTTTGTTGGCTTTAGGTGTAAATGAAAGGACTTGTGACAAATTTTCCTGCTTTAGCGAGCTTCCTACATTTGTGCCAGGGCTCCTGTGGGACTCGGTTTACTCAAAAGAATGTAAGTCATGATAACCATGTAAATAAGGATGACTCTGATAATAGCTACACTACAATGTCTTCAGTAAACAGTTGCTATTTATATGGGAACTGGAAAGCGATCTTCACCATGCTACCAGTCCTAGTAAAGCAAAAATGAATTTATATTGAGATTCTTTAATGCTTTTAATGGCAATGAATGTGTAATTCTGTATCACTTTGTAAAATGGTGTCTAGGTTCCAAGACGTTTGACCTTTCACCTCTTGATGGCAATGGGCTGTGCCCATTGCACCACGGCATGTTTAGTTTTCTCTGGGGACTCCTCTGCACACTGAGATGGATAAAAGGGATTCTTTAGTCATCACTGTCAGGTCTTGAAGGCCCCCTAGTGGAGAGTTGACCTCTCTTGCTCAATGTTCTCATCACCATGTTGTGTACAACACCAGAGGCCTTCTCAGGTGCTGGCCTACAGACTACAGGCCGATTATTGTCTATTGATTTCTCTTCCTCACACTTGTTATAGTGCAAAATTGTGACTACTAACTGCAATGGTCCTGCACATTTTAGAGACAACACTTGGCTGTTTAAATTGTAATTATTGGCCATTTCTGAGGAGATAAGTTGTCCTGATTTGGGTTTACACTAAATTATTTTCAGCTTTGGCTTCGGTGGTACTGTCGGACAGGAACAGATATTTTGTTCCCGGACTGACATCATTTGCACCTGACTTCCTTTCTGCTCTTGAATCTTCTTCCATTGCAATGACCACATACAAAGTATCTTCCATGCTCATAATATATCACAGTTTGTACTTTGTACATCTGAATTGTCTGAAGTGGCCAGTCTACAAATTTGGACCTTTAAACAATATTGATGAAATATTACATCCTGTCCATTCTGCTCTGATGTAAAGCAGTTTCTCAGGCATTAAATTAAACTTTAAAAAGTTATGTTTTTTTTTTCCTTTTATAAATAACAAGAATAATGTATGAAGCTATAATTACTTTTATGTAAAATACGGTACAAGGAATCATGCAGTAATTAAAGGGCGGGATATCCTATTATTGTTTCAGAGCTTGGTCTTATTTTGTAAAATTTCCATGATAAGAGCTGTGTAAAATATTCAACAAACAAACAATGTTATATAGTTTTAAATGCGATGTATATTGAAATAAATTTAATTTTTCCTGTTTAAAAATGTGTACTGATAACCTCTACTCTTTACTTTTACAGCAAAGTGTCATCGAATTTCTGCCTTGAAATGTGTCAGTAGATTTGTGTCCTGAATTGATCAACATACTGTCCATTATAGTCCAAGCAAACAGATTCAGGTCCTGCCCACTATTTGGTAATGTCCTACTGATGTGCACCTAGAAGTAGTAAAAATAGTTGTTTCAGTTGAGTACTGTTTTTGATTTGAATATTGACTGACTGAATGCGCTCCAGAGATGCTCATTTACAACCTAAAGCTATTTTAGTTGCTATTTGTCAGTTTTTCCTGCCACTTGGGTAGGCAGTGTGCGCCTACTCATCACATGAGCAACATCCTGCTTAACTGAATTTCTGAGTTTTGTGGGGAGCTAGAGTGACACATTATTAGAGCTTTAGAGTTTTCCACATAGAAATGGGAAAACAGTTGTTAAATGCCCTCTGTGGCTCTGGAGGGAGCTTTCCAAAGTAACCTTGTCTTATCTTGGCTAGGTGGTGTGTCTTAACCAAACATGGAGGGTCAATGAAAACTATGCTATTGGTTGTGTTAATGGAGGTAGGATCCAGCTTTTTTATGCTTGAGAAAAAAAATCTAGAGAATAAAAGTCAGGATGTCTCAGCCTCTGCTGCTTTGAATTTGAATGTTGATGTTATCCATATCTTGGAAAAAATGCTGTAGTAAATGCAAGATACAGGAAACCTTGTCAGAGACCCCAAAATTCAGTATTGAATTAGAGGCAAAAAAAAAACAGCAGTCGGACACCTATTTGCTGCTAACATATAACGAGTGAAACCGTTTTTTCTTGTGCTGGGGAATCTGATTGATTGTAGGAACCGATCTGGTACACATAGGGACCAATAGGTGGCAGCACTTGTTCATGGCGTTGTATTAAAATGGTATTTGTCAGTCATATAGCACAGGGAGATACAGTACTGAACCATATATCTTATTTTTTTTTCCTATAAATATCGAAAATGTTGTATTCCTGACGTGGTTTCAGTAGTAATTTACAACGTCTGAAGATAATACTTTAATAATAAGGTGGAGATGTGATCGAGTCTGTGATGCCCAGCAGTAGATCATTAATTTAATTTACTGCGTAAAGTTCTTTTAATCTCCGATATGAGAGTAGCAGCTAATAACCTCCCTGACATAGCAATATGGACATAATTTTACAGAGATATTTGTGTACTATACTTCTATAATCTCTACAGCCGTCTTTTCTCTCTTTTCTTGTACATCAAGCCGACAGCGGTGAAGGGCTTGTGATGAAGAGGTTTGTGTGGGTGAGAGAGAAAGAGTTAAACGTGTCCGGACTCTGCAGGCTGTGATTGGCCCGCAGCTGCAGCGCTGGGACGGACAAGTCTCCGCTCAATGCGCACTGTGGAAAAGTCACTTGGTGGACGAAGCGGACTACACACAGGACTAAGTTTTTAAAATTTGCATATGAGACTTTTATTGTGATATTTGGCAGTATCCGGTTTTATTCCGCCTTTGAATCCGTTATTTTATCTCAGAGACAAGCTTGTGCTGGTCTGTTAGAGGTCGGTGAAAAGTCGTCACTGTCACTTTTGATTCATGGACTCAACACGAACTTTACCTAGAAGCATTTCTGTCAAGAGGCTGACACAACATTGACTTCATTCATTGAATATCCAGGTATGTTATCGACATATTTATACTTGTATTTCCTCTATTTTGTTTTTAAAATGTTGCTATTTTTTATTTGCAGTCTTAGCTAACGTTACCAGGGCTACAACAAGTGAGCAGCATCAGTGATATTTTACTGTAAGCAAAGATAAACATGCTAAAACAGACGTTTTCATGAACAGTTTGCTGTTCAAGACCTCTGTTAGCTATTTGAATACATAGCCGACAGATACATAACTGTGATATTACATTAAACAGGACTTCTGAAACTTAACAAGGACCCTAAAAGTATGTGAACCCCAACATAAAGGCCCAGATAGACCCCCAACCGGAGTGTCCGACTGTAGCTACTGAATAATCACTCTCACACATGTAATATTGCTAACGAATTATTTATTCTCATGGAATTTATATTGGGTTTGTTTTTTAATATTGACATTAAACTTGCTTTTGGGGGTCCATTTTAGACCCCACAATGTCCCAGGAGTCTAGTTTGGGAACCACTGTGGTCAACTTTGTCAAGCTAGAAAAAGTATTTTAGTTTGAGTTATTGAGCTTCTATTAAAATAGTAGTAGTACTTATGTACGTCAAAATGTTATTTAAGACTTTATTTTAAATCATACTATGTGAAATTGGCTTAAACAACAAAGATTTTTTTTCTAAATCCTCTGATAGCCCCATTGAGAATAATAAGCATACACCCTGTGTCACTGTGACCATTTGTCTTTCAGATTGAGGGGACATGAAGTTGTCTTTGGACAGTATGGGGGGCCTGAAGTTTGTGCTGTTCATCTTTGAGGCTGTTTTATTGACCGACTGTGCAAGAGGTAAGATCTGCTACATTCATGGCTTATTATATCTCAAGTTGACTGGCTGGTTTCATGTGCATGACGAAAGTCTCAGTTGGCTCTTAACGTGTTCACGCAGCGAAGTATGAGACGGAAAACTAAGAACTAAAGAATCTCTAAAGAGAGCCCAAAATCAACACAGGGCAGGGGAATGAGTAAGGGCAAGCCAACCCCTACCCCTAGTGTGTGTGTGTGTGTGTGTGTGTGTGTGTGTGTGTGTGTGTGTGTGTGTGTGTGTGTGTGTGTGTGTGTGTGTGTGTGTGTGTGTGTGTGTGTGTGTGTGCGCGCGCGCGCGCACACATTCACTACAGCCAAACAAACATCATCCATCAGCTTCCCAGGGTGAAAGAACACAAGTCAGTGTAAGAGTCGAGCTCTCCCGCGGCTGGCTAAGGGACTGTCTCACATCAGCGTAGTGTACATGTGTTATTATGCATGCACACATGCATGTGTGTGTTCCTGACCGAAACACTGAGTGGCGAGTGGGAGACCTCAGTCTGACCACATTTCACTGCACTCTTCATTGTGCCAGTAGTATTGATAATGTGCTTTATTAAGACAACTCACAGTAAGCTTGTCAACAAGCCATGAATAACTGTCAAGGCAATTTCTATGATTTCATCCTCCATCACTGACTACTGAACCATGTCCGATGCAATCCAGCGGCATGAGTCGAAGACTTGAAACTACACTTTAATGGGAGAAATCTGAAAGCCAGACACATTTCCCTGGAAGACCATGCACTGGCAAAACAGGCAGGCTCTATAGTGCTCTGTTTCTGCTCCAGTTCAGCATGGAAGTGAATTTAAGAGGCGTCTGATAGGTACAATACCTGCATGTGGCTATCAGGGCTCAAGGTAGAGGGGGCAGGAGGGGGTTGGCGGCAGTTTAGAGGGGAGATTAGATCTGTAGGTCTGCAGACAATGCCTTATTCACAGCATGGCAGCCATGCCTTCACGGCACGACCAAAGTAAACAAGACGTGAAGGCTAAATAAGATTAGACAGGCAATTTTGTATGTTTACAGATTAACAGATGTCAGTGAAGGGCAATCCGATGGGATGGTAGAGAGTGAAGGTCCAATGGATTTAATGGCAGACAAAAGGAAGGATTTACAGCCTGTTTTTCATAATTTTTCTGAGTGGTTGCAGATTGAAACATCAGCAGATATGTAGCTGGCAATGAGATGATTGTGAATGATGCTTGACAATCTGTGAAGTAAATATTCCACAGTTCTCCCAGCAGCAGCAGTGATACAGTGAGTTCTGTCCAAATACAACAGCTTGACTCTGACAACCTGTGAAATACAGTCGGGGGATTTTGACTCAAAACTTGCGCTGTTATAGTGCAGCTAAGGCCAAAAAAGCTGAAACTCAAAACTCTTCCTGTAAAACGTAACAATGTATGATAACATCTTTGACAAATGTAAATTAAATTATAAAGGACAGGCCCCCGTTGACTTTTGTGTAAAACCGTAATGACCCCCCTCAGAACCCCCTTACTTCCTCCGTCCCAGCGCCTTCTTTCCTCCCCCTCTGGTGCTCGGCCACCCCCAGCAGCCGCAGGAGGTGCTCAGTGATGTGTCCCAGTAGAGCCTCTAATGTGGTGACAGGCCAGGGGACCACTGGGCTCCACTAACTGAGGAATGCAGCAGCCTGGACATATGGATCTGCAGAAATGCACCCTGGGAGAAAGAGAGAGGCACCAGGTGTCTCTGTTATGCACCAGGACTTGCTAACAATGAATGAACGAACGAACACACACACACACACACACACACACACACACACACACACACACACACACACACACACACTGAATGGTACTGTTTTGATGCACTTTAATTAGAAACAGGCATCAAATACAGTTGTGCTTATTCGTGCATGTATGTGACTCTGCTTTTTATCCTGTTTTCTAACACCACACACATGTTTGCTTCACCTCTGGAGCAGCCTTGTGAATTTCAGAGCATGCAAACTGTTCTGCAACCCCGTTGGAAAATATACATTTTATAGCAGGGTTACATCATGGTTTCATAACAAGAAGGCACTATGAGATAAATTGTATGCCAAGGGCTTTTAAAATCACAAGGCTGTTTGGCTCCCAGACAGTTTTCCATTTCCTTTAGCAGTAATGAGGCTAGTTTCTCAGTAACCAAATGCCCCAAAGTCTTCTTAATTTTTTTTAAATAGCTCCTGAATATTAAGAAGGTGTAACAGTGATGTGCTGGCTTGTAGGCCAAGCTGGGGAGTGGGAGAATTAAGCTTGGCTGTGCTGTTTTTGGCTGTATTTTTTTTATTTTATTTTTTTTACAATCCTTGCTCAACTCCCACTTTAATGCTCCATTTTGGTATTAAAAATAAAATCAGTTTCATGTTACGCTTTGTTTTTCAGCCCATATCCGTAGAACTCGAACAAAGTCAAACATCTCTGGTCTTCTACTTCAACTCTAATCTGTCTGATTGTTCAACACATCACCTCACATTTTCTGTTTTCAAAACCAGACACTGCCTGCCGCCCTTCTTACACACGTCCCCTTTTTTGCTTCTCTCTGCATTTCCTCCCATTTATTACCAGTGTAAAGTCGAAGGAAGTAAGTTAAGTTAATGTGGTGTCGTTAAAACAAGGCATGAGCTGACCTCTCGGCTCTTCATACCCCCTATTTACTGAGTCAATTTGTGGAGAACAATGGATGGATTATTATGTGTGGTGGTCCCCCAGGTTGGACAGGGCAGCAGTAATTCATTTTAAACACTCCTCATCCCTGTAGACCAGACTTATTTGCCATCTATTAGAACTCACAGTAGATGGGGGACTCTCGCTACCAAGGCGCTTCCATTTAGAGGTGCGTGAGAAGAAGTTACGAGAGTGAATGAGTGCTGCTTTCGTGCGTCTGAATATATGCACGTGTTTTATTAAGCAGGCTGAAATTACCCTGAGAAAGTCATGATAATGAGAGATCCAAGGCACAGGGCAATTTGGAAAACCTTAGAGGTATACCAACTGCTCCCCCCTCAAACTCTTTCTCCTCTAAACAAGATGGAAATAATATTGCTCCTGCTACGATCCCTCTGTTTCTGTCACGGAAATAATGTTACCACCATTCTAGCAATCCATGTTCCCAATCTATCAGCACACACTGCTGACCGTGTCAGTTCAGGAGGAAACATTCGTTAAAAGGAATGTGTCAGACTTCACCCCTCCAAGGGGAAAGAAAGGAAAGGGCTGTAGCTGTGATAAGTAGTCATAATGGAGGTCAGTTGGTGTTTACTTTAGCAGGGTCATATAATCCCTGGGAGCAACACTCTCCTCATTGACTGACTTTAATGGCCACTTCAATTAGCATTCATGTGGAATTTCAACAAGGCATTGTCAACTTTCAGTGTTTGTAATTTTCAGCTGTATGCTAATGCTTCAATGCACATGAGGATCATTTTATTTAATTTTTTTTTTCATTTTAAGAAAATCCTATTGAGTCATACAAAGGTTTGTATGTGTACAATGCTCATTAGTTTGTTTGGGCAGTTGGCTCTGGGAGTGTTTTCAGACCACACACACTCTTCCTGCTGGCTGAATGGATTTGGGTTCAGTTAAATAGAATTCCTTTTGTTATCGTTAACCTTCGCAAAACCCATGGAGCTGCTTACAGAGTGCACGCTGAGGTGCCAGGCTGATACTATTCAGATGATAATGAACTTTATGCGCTTCCCTGGTCTGACTTGCAGGATTTACCAGACGTATGAATAACAGATTTCTTTTAATTGACAGCTGTTTGGTGTTAAATAGCCTAATCATCTGATGATACTGGACACTGTTTAGACTCCACAGTTCAGGCTGCTGTGTTACATCCCTGGCCAGAGAGAGTGTGGACTGAGCCTGTAGGTGGGGGTGAGGGTCCGCCCCACTGGAACCTTACAAGTGACCTTACAATAACATTTCAGCTCCACAGTGGGAAGTGTTTGTCTTGGGCAACCCCTCTCTCTAAGCCTCCTTCATTTCTCCCGTCCAGCTCTGTTTTCTCTTTTTCTTTTAAGCAGCCAAGTCATGGAGAGAGACGTCCCCCTCCTCCTCCTCTATCTCCCACCTCCTCACCGTTTTGTGCTCCACAGCTGTTCACTTAGTCACTTTTGTGAAATGATGAGATTCCAATTGCTCTCCTCTTTCACCCCTGAACAGGAGCCGGTTTTGTTTTCTTGTAGATTTGAACTTGTAGATTTATAGACCATGAGTCTATATACAGCTGCAGGCAGGTGGCGCAGAAATTGAAACTTTTCTTCCTCTTTTCTTTCTTCTGCCTGCTTCTCAAGTCTTTTCTCTAACATTGGCTCCTTGTTCTTCTGCCCTCTCCTTGGTGTTGAGCAACCTTGTGAAAAAAACCTTTTTGGGTTTGAAAGTTATGGTAGTGGCAATAGCGATGGCTGGCTGAGCCTAAAGAAAGCCGAGCCAGGGGACAGCTGGGATAACGAGCTCTGAATGAGGCCTCCACTGCCTTGGCCTCACAACCCTGGACCCTCCTTCCAGTTTCTTCCATCCTCCCCTCCTCGATCCCCCTCCTTCAGTTCACCTCTGATGAGCTTCAATGAGACCCCACATGGCTTGGTGGCTTTTTCACTTCCACTTTGTTTTTCATTAGCGATTCTTTTGAGCGACCTCGGAAATTCTTTCTGCATTGTCCCCATTGATTCTGGTTATAAAGACTCTGGTCTGGGCGATTGCTTGTCACAGTACGTCAAAATAGGAGTTTTCATTGCGATCGGGTAGGCTGTCGTGATGCACCCATTTCCAGCAGCAGTAGTCTCTCTCAACACTAGAGGTGAGGAGGCAAAGAGGCCCTGATTTTTTTATTCAGGGCACTGGAAAAACATGTCCCCGCTTTGACTCAGAGAGTGGAATGAGACAAAGGAGGAAAAATCATTTCAGGAGCAAAGAGTATAATATGTCATATTTTATAGCAGTGCTACTGCTATCCCAGACTGGAATTCTGCACCATGCAGTGAAACTGATTTGATTTCCTCATGCACGGGGATGTGAGTTTGGGCTTTGGATCAGCCTCCAGCCTGGATGTACTTGGAGTTAGAGGCTTGGCAGATGGGAGCACTGCTCCATTTATACATTTATTCTATGTCTATATTGAATATTCGCTGAACTGACTGTTTTATTTTGTTTATTTTTAGCTATGCTAGCGGCTGCACTTGTCCGTGGGTTTGTAAGTCGGTTTCACTTTGTTATCTCAACTATTTCATGGATTTTAATGAAATATGGCCTGAACTTTCTTGTAGTGCCACCATGATGGCACTACAAGAAACATATGTGTTTTCGAGTTAAATATCTTTTGGACTTTAGGGTCAATTGCAATGAAATGTGGTGCAGATATTCAGTCCAGAGAGGTTGAATTCAAATGACTTTAAAGATCGTCTAACTTTTCTTCTAGCGCCACCAGCAGGTCAAATGTTCTTCAGTGAAATATCTCAACATCTAATAAGGGGATTCAATGATGTAACAGAAGTCCTTGCAACAGAACATTTATTCTGGTCGTCAGCCACCTGTTCTTGTGCAGGTCACCTTGATAAAAGGACTACTGTAGCGCTCAGTGTGGACAGTTGATTAACAGAGAGAGACAGCCAGACTGGCAGACAGAGATGGATAGAGGGCAGTGACCTTTGTACAGCTGAGTAGTAAGGTGAACTGGGAAAGCACTGAACAAATTGTCACTGTGAAAGGGCGAGTACCACATTGTAATGACAGGCTCAACAGCTCCACGGTGACAGATTGATTTCAGACAATATTCCTGGATTGTCAAGAGGCCCCATTGCTGTCAGTGAGAGCTTTGCCAGTTCCTCCACCCCGTCTGTCTGACTCGCCTAGTCTCTCCCCCCTTCTCCCCACTTTGTCTCGTCTCTGTGTCACCCGCCTTTCTCTTTCCCTCACCCGCTCCTCTCCTAGCCTCTCCCTCCCTCCTGCTCCATTCTGAATCGCTCCATTCTGCCCAAACACTCCTGCTACATCGCAGTCTGTCAGTGGCCCTCTCTTGAAAAGACCTTGTTGACAAAGGCGCTGGTGTAAAGCGCTTCCCAGTGTCATGGAGATTGGCTGATCCTCAGACTGTACGCTGGTGTAGGGTTCCTGGAGACAGAAATGAGGGGCACTCAATGCCAGGCTTGGCCATCATCGTCGTCATCACACAGATGTGACCACAACACACGCACAACATACACACTGTAGACACGCATTGGTCCGCCGGTGACAGCATGTCTGGCTCAAAACGGTCTTGTTTACAGCCTCTGTGCTTCTCCGCCAGTCAGTAGAACACCAGACCAACACAGAGCGACGGTGGCTCCACTTAATAAGACATCTGTATGTCATTCAGCACCTCCAGACTGGACTCTGACTGTGTCAATTGTACATAATGAGCCAAACGCAGGTTGGGTAGTTTTTTCCCACTTTGGAATGCAGGAAAGTTGAATAAGGAGGTGGCAGGATGCCCCTCACTGTTGTCTGATGGAGCCCATGAAACAACATAAAAAGAGCTCTTGTTATGAGAAGATGGTGTAACATGCCGTTAGGGTTTATTGTCCAGTAGACATGCTCCGGAGCAGTGGTTCCCAACGTTTTTGATGAAGCAAAGTCTACTTGTCCCATCATCATCTGTATAGTATATAGGATAGAGTGCCAATACTTTTAGGGTACCAACTATAAGTGTCTGTAGAACAGACAGCACATTGAAAATCTTCAACCTTCTGATTTAGGTAAACTCTTTGTATGGCTGCTTTGTCTTACTCAACATTTAAGTTTTTTAGATGAAAAAGGTTTTTTAGAGAATTATGTTTATATTCCTTGAAAGAAAGTAAAGTATTAAGTATTGGCTCTGAAACTTGGGTGTCATATCAGCTATGTCTTACTCTGTTTTCATGCATGTTCAGTATTTCACAAGAAAAAGCAACCGATTTGAGAAACCTTATCATAATTTTGTTTAAAAGTAAAATTTTCATCTTTCTTATATCAATTTAATCATTAACCACTTGGATCGCTCTTAGATTTATTGTGGGATCCATTTGAGGGTCCCAAATTTCCACGTCTAGGGAAAACAATAGAATATTGAGTTGCATAGTTGTTGTTTTTTCTGCTTCCCTGTTTGTCTCACAACCCCTCAGGTAGATGTTCAGTTCCACCACTGCTCTTTAAACTTTAACACTCTTTGTTTTTGTGGCATGAGGACTACAGTATAGACTTTCTTTCAAAAAATGTCTGTGTGTGTTTTAGAGAGAGAATAAGAGACAATACACAGGTGGTCCAGAGCAGCCAAACACATGCGAGCGTTCACACAATGTCCCTTTCGATGCCAAGTGGTCGGCCCATCTCCAAAAATGAGACAGACGGTAATAAACAGGTGCTCGTTGGTGCCTTGCTCTGTACTGGAGAGAGCGAGGTCTGTTTGAGTGTGTCATGTGGCTGAGGCTGAGCCCGGGCCAGGGAGTGGGGTGTGAGATTGTTGGCATTCCTGGATACTGCCGCCTGGACCCACCTAATCCCCCTTCACTCCCCCATGCAGCCCTCCTCTCCTTATGAGCTGTGTGTTAAAGGAGGCCTCTCTGCCATCTTAGCCTCTGCTCCCTGCCACTCTCTAAATCAACCATCCTCTTTTTAACTCTCACTCTACTTTTCCTTGGCTTGATTTTCTTTCTCTCCCGTCTCTCTGACCCCTCTTTCTCTGTCTCTGTTTGTCACTCTATCTGGCCTTTCTCTGCCTTCCCAGTCTCCCTCCTGTTGCCTCTTCCCTGATAAGTGGCCCTAAGGACACACTCAGCCCCTGTGTGTGCACCGGGCCTTAGCCTAATGGAGTGTGATAAAGCGACTAGAGTGCCACTCACTGTGCGCTTTTTATGACAAGGCAAGACCCATAAATTACTGATTCACATTTGCATGAAAAGTTATGCCACTGAATTAGTGTATTTACTAAATATATTATTTTATTTGTATGTACCATTCCCTCAGAAACCAATTGATTGAATGTTGTATGGTGTTTTTGTAGTCTTATATTGATATTTTTTGATTGGATACTTCTCATTGTCAGTCAGTCAAAACTTACTTCATAACATTTGATCATTTACATATTCAATAATTTAATCAATTATCTTATTTATTTTATTTCCTTTTTGAAATTTTTATAGAGTAAATCTTTAAAAAAAAAAACTTTCACAAATATATAATTTCATTTATACAAAAGTCTCAGGAACAGCTGAGCATCACACATTTTAGCGAATGTTATTCAAACAGGAGTAAATCGTACATTTGTTGGGGACATTTGATGCACTAGTGACTGTTCATCACAGCAGGATGGTGCATGTGGTATGATTTAAGCTAAACTACAGTGCCCATGTTCATGGTAATGAAACAACATATCACCTAGTGTATTTTTAATAGTTTTTGGACAACAACAGACATTTATGAAACAGAGGAATACTTTCGTAGCATAAATTCAGTGTTGGTTTTGTTTTTTGTTGACAATAAGAACAAATTTAAATATTGCCAGATGTAATCTTTAAAAACACATGGGAAACAACAACATAAATTGCAAAATAAATCAAGTGGAAGAGAAGACTGAATCAAACTCTCCCACTCACTCCAGTAGACACAACGATAGTCAAGTACTGGCATGTATCAGAAGGCTCTTAAAAGGTAATATTATTAATAATAATAACCCAAAATAGTGATCACTTACTTACTAACTTAGAAAATACCCAACTCTCAGCACAGTGGTAGACCAGGTAAAAAATTTGAAAAGCAGGCTATAAACTGTTCCAGCAACTGGTATGCACTATCCAGTAATAAGACAAAATGGCCACTCCAAAAACATTATATGAAAGGCCTCTATTAATTCAAGTTAAGGACTTTCCATAAGAACTCTGTACTTTTCCAGGCTTGTGGAAGTATGTACAAGTAGGGAGTCCTTATGGGAAATCCTGCATGAAAAGGGGCTTTTCATATGATTAAAGTATCAATAAGTTATAAAACGGAGGATTTCTCCCAGGATATGGTTAGCTGAGGCAGTAAGCCACTTGGATTTGTATGTGTCTTGTTAGTTTAGTGAGTAGATAACCTAAACAATAATCACGCTTACTAAATGTATGGCATTTGCATTTTCTTGAAGGTTATTTTTTTTATAATATTAGAAGGTTTGTTTTTTATTTACAAACAAATAAATATTTCTGTCTCACTGATTTATGTTGGGTGGAGCTACAGATGACAGTAGTAAGTCTACAAACACACATGCTGCTTTTCTCTGATAGAGGCAGCTGGAGCCGGGAGAAGGCAGTCAAGTTTAATGAAATATAGCAGCTTAGAGTTCAAAGGCTCCACAGTAGGGCCTGTTAAGGGTAGGCCGCGTGATGGAGATGTTTCCAGAAGCTTTATGTTTCTTTCCTGTTCTTTTGATGAGGGGTCGGCAGGAGCCTGTTGTTCGAGGGCCATTAGTGAAGGAAGCAGATTCACTGCAAACAAGCAGCAATTTTATTCCAGTGATTCTGCTTTAATCAGATGGATCGCCTGGAGCATCTTATTCTCTTTACCTCTTTCTTTATATTCCACCCCCTCCCGCTATTTCTCTAGTCCCTCATGTCACCCAATAGCTCCTCCTGTACCATTCCCACCACCGAAGCAGTTGCTATTCAGCCCACATCAGATGGGGCCAAAGAAAGAGCCATTGTCCCGGCTGGTCTTACCCCGCTCTTATCTATTGATTGGAAAGCCGAGAGGGGAAAATAACAGGTATTGATTACCATACTGGGTGAAGTTGCTGGGCAGGACGTCTGGAGGGGTAAGAAAAGACGACATTCTTCACCCTCGGCTGCCCTGCTGCTGTCAGAACAGCCTCCACTGCCACTCCACATGTCCCGTCCCCTTTTACCCTGTCACTGCTCCCCTCCCTCACCTCACCTCCTTTCTTGATTTGCCAAAGTGCCCCCCCCCTCACTGTTTTATGCTGATTTTTATCTCTGCTTGTGAAATGTATAGCCAAGCGCAGCAGTAGGCTCTGAACAGAAGCTCTGGCCTTTCACACACTCCCCGAGCTGCGGAGTCCGCCTCACCTCTTGCCTTCACCCAACCTCTCAAGTCTCAAGTAAAGTCACTGACTCTGGATTTGGTTTCAAGCTTTCATGTAGTTTTTTAGTTCCCTCTTGTGTTACTTAAACTCAACTTACTTTTTTCCCATCCATATTGTTGATTTGTATTATATAAGTGCTCATGATGTTTTATGAGATGCATGATAGAATATTTTCCTGAAAGCACAGGCTACATTAAACTTCCTCCCTTATGTTAGAGGTCTGTCGGCTCTTGTATGGTCTGCTGAGCTTACACAGTGCTGCTGGGTAGGAGGATGCATTCTCCAGCTTCTATCTGTCTCTCTGCCTCTTATCCTTTATGTAAATATTGCATATTGAAGGCACATTCACTCAGATCAGTGTTTATCTAAGAAATGAATCACTACAGTCTGGCAGTGTGCAAAAACCTTTTGATGCACAAGAAATTCTTGGAGTTGGCTGAAGATTAAGGACCAAATCCTTTTTATTAGATGATGTTTACAGTGTTGTTTGAACTATATCCTGTATTGGGCAGACAGTGTTGCGTGCATTATCAAGTTGTTCTCATTGCGGTTGGTTCAGTTCCAGGTGTTCACTATTGGAGCGGCTGTCAGCAGCAAGCCAACCCTTTATTGACATGTTTGTAATGACTAGAAAGACCAAAGCACTTTGCATGGGAAGAAAAATGCATGTACACATCATTACAAATCCACAGGTGTTTTGTAAAAGAGAAAATAAATGAGCAGAGAGGTGCCAGCACATCTGAACATTGCTCAAGTCTGGCAGCCTTTGTAGTCTTTTTTTAATGTATTCCTTCTTCCTAGCAAATTTCCCTCCACGGATGCCTGCACTTCAGATCAGCAGTTCATTAACCCGCTCACAAGGTTTTGTAAAAATGACTATATTTAGTCTAAATCACAAGAATGCCTCATATTGAATGTGCCCCTTTCTCTTAAAATAATCCATCACCAAATTGAGCAAAGAAAAACAGAGCTAATTCTGAGAGTCGCCAGGCCTCCTCCTCCTCCTCTTCCTGCACTATGAAAGATTCCATTCACACATGGAGCTTGGCTATAATAAGGAGCACCGTACCAACGCTGCAATATGGTCACGTGTATCATTTTCCATTTACAGAGCAGCTAACAACTCTAACAATTTGAGTAAATACTCTGAAACTCTCACCAGTTTGTCATAAATCGGTAGATTTCCATTCATCACAGCCTCCTTAGAGGACCTTAATGCTTAGTTCAGCAACACAGCAGAGAGCCTCAGAAGACTGAAGCTTAAACAGCAGTGAAAAGTGCAGCTATGTATCTTACAATCAAGCGGATAAGGCAACAATTTTTCTCACAATTGGATTTTCTTTTACAGAGGGCCTCTGTGTGTAGTATCTGAGCTTTCAACTCCAAGGTTAAGAGAACCTGTCCCTGAGAGGGAGGAGGAGGAGGAGCAGGAGAGTCCTTTCTAAAGAAAGGATGGTGGTCATGCACACAGCACAAATAGTGATTAAGTTATTCAGGCGATGTCCTTGATTTCAGCACCTTTTCATGCCTTGTTTTCAAAAGGACTTCAAAGGGTTTTTTAAGAGCGGAGATGAAGGGAGGAAATCATTCATTGCACATTCCTTGCACTTGGAGCACCGTCCAAAGTCATCTGTAGTAGTTCTGAATAACCTAAGTTCAAGATCACATAGACCTTTATCACAATTAAAGGAATAGTTCGATTCATTTTGGGAAATACGCTTGCTTTTGTATGTTTTGATTCCCCCGAGAATTAGCTAGATGGAGCGTGGCATCGACTTTCTCAGTTAACTCGAGAGCGAACATGCCTATTCCCCAAAATGTTGAACTATTCTTTTAAAGGATTAATAACAATCACATGGCAAAATGAAAAAGCATCTTTAAAGACATTGCAGTCTACCAACATAAAGCCATCTGATCTTATAAACGAAAAACACTTTAGTGTTAAGAAGCTTAAAAAGACATTTACAGAAGGATCTCCACTAGAAGGCAGGTACAATGAGGGTACAATAAGTGACAAATGCCCTGCAAACAACACTGCAGATGGGTTTTGTAGTGCACTGTTGTATATTTTAACGAATGTAAAAGAGAATTCAGAGGTCCACGTGTCTCTTTTAATTTTCTTGGGAAGAATATAACTCTCAAGAAATGTCCTTCCAGTTTTTAGAAATCTTTGTTTGACAGAAGCAGTGCCTATGCTGGTTCAATGTGTTTTGACATTTTGCCTTAGCTAAACCTTTGACATGAATCAGGCCTTGTTTTTCTACGTCAGTCCCCTCCATTAATCCAGAAGGAGCACATGGCTGAGTGGCTTGTGGCACCATGAGCCCGGAGAGATAACTGAAGCCTATTTGTTCAAGATTTGGCAGAAATGTATTTGTGTTTTTACAAGGCGATTCGGCCTTTTAGGATCAATTCAGTCCATATGAGCTCCAGCAGCCCAAAGCCAACGCTGTGACCTGTTTGTGTTGCTTTGAGTCTGTAGAGTCAGAAACTGAACAGTGAGCGCCTCTGTTCAGCTTTCCTGGTAGCAGAGGAGTGAGATATGGGCCAGCTGACAACAGCCCAAAAAACTGTGGTCGCGTTTTCTCCACAGACATAAACAATGACACTTCCAATTTCCTGTTCATGCTGTGGACCAGAAAAGGCCATCCACAGTGAGGAAGGAAAACTCTGAGTTTGTAAGTGTGTGTCTGTGTGTTTATGCATGGTTGAGAAAGACAGAAACAAAAAAGGAAGGAGGCTTCTTGCTTTTTTTACGTTCACAGGTGTCACTTTTTCCCTACGGAGTTCTTTGGCATGACTTATAAATCATTATTTTTTATATATATATATGTGTGTGTTTTTTGCATCGAAGGTCACCAGCCCAGCAGTCCAGGGGTCTCATTGATAAACGTGGCGTATGCACAAAACGGGGCTGAAAATGTGCGTACGCCACTTCCCACACAAAGGTAGTGATTTATAAAAAAAAAAAACTTGACAGGAGAATGTGCGGTCCTCCACGCAAACTCTGACCCATGCGTACACACATTTTGGAGACAATGGGAAGCTGTCCCAGAATGCCTGCTGTTTTGGACGGTATTATTAATATAGGTAGTCTATAGATCAGGTTTCCATACACTGTGCGAGAATAGGCCAAAATAATAATTAAATTTGCAGCAATTTCCGAACGTCTGAGAAGTTTTTTGCTTTTTCAGCCTGTCGTCATGTAACAAAAGAACATACGTAAGGGCGTACGTAAGGATCCTACACACAATGATATTTTTTATAAATGAGACCCCAGATGTTTTTACCTGCAGTTGAGATACATCTGTTGGCAATGTGATAAATAAAACGGCCAGATGGAGTTACCTGTGTCACCTTCCCCCACTGCAGCCCCCATCAGTATAATGATCTTCTTGTTTACCATATGTGTGAAATGCACTAAAGGAATGTGACTGTGTGTTTGAGCGTGTGTGTGTGTGTATGTGTTGGGAGAGGCCATGTGTACTTAAGCTCCCCATTGTTTTTACTACTACCAGACCGGCCATTTGTTCTGAGGCACAGACTGTGTACTTTTGCGACCTGTTGCAGCTATAGGGTTTGGTTACACCCCCCTTTCACTCCCCCCAATCTCCCGTTCCTCTTCAGTGTCTAGTCTGCTCAGTAATTCAGGGTTTAGGCTGAATCCCAATCCTCCCCTTAACCCTTGTTGTGCGTGTTCACGTGAGAGCTAGTGCTGTCCCAATACTCGTCTTGATCGAGGGATAGAGTAAAGGGGAAGGGCCAGATGTCCCTTCCGACCAAATAAAGACGCAAGCTTAAAGTTTAGTTTTGGGCGGGGGGGTTAGTTGAACGCTGGGGCTGTGCGAGCAGCAGCGCAGGCCTCCTAACACCATCACAGGGTGTTTCGGCCCGCTCCACTTCACCAGATCTGAGGGAGCAGACCTGAGCCAATTAAGAGCAGGGATAACAGGCTGCTGTCCGTCTCACTGTGGCCCGCCCCCCTCATCGCTTTGATCTCTTGCACGCAAAACCAGAGCCAGAACACTTTACCCTTTCTGTGCAGGCAGTGGACAACTGGGCTTGTCCAATTATTCCAATCTGGTTTCAACAGCTCTGGGTAATCAAACAAAAAGATGACAAATTACCTCTATCTCATTCCATCTGCCCACATCTGAGCTGTTTTTAGAGTTGTTTTCACTTAATAGGTGAAGTGAGCTTCCACCAAATTTCTTACTAAAAGTTTGGTGGTTCTCAATGGAGACTTAAATGTAATGTGGTCGATATCAGAAGTTCCCAAACTGGGGAAAGGAGAAAAACCTTGACTTTGGAAACAGCAGTTGGTAAAACAATTTCACCATAAGGTCCATTCAGCAGCTGCTCTGGAGCTTTCAATGTATGACACAATCTTCATTAGCAGATAGAGTTTTCCAGATGTCAAAAATGTTTGTAGATGTTCAAATTTCCATTCCTATGAGCACTTGAAGGACTTCTCATCAATGTTGGCTTAAAAATTTAGATTAAAGCTCCAGAACAGCTACTGAATGGAGCTTGTGGTGGGATTTTTTTTTGCCTACTAGAAAAAACATCTGCCCCAAAAGATGTTATTTTTCTTTAGAATTTGTTCTAATCTTTGCTCTTTTTTTCTTGTGACTTTCTGCGAATTATACCTTTAAAGATTATTAAAACCTAAAAAAATCTGAAATAGAAAAATCCCCCTTAGACTGGTTGCAGCATGTTTTAAAGGGGTCAACATGCTGTGAATCACTGGTTTAGATGAGGTTTCATTGTCTGTTTCACCCTGACAAGAATAAAATTGCGGGGAATTACTGTATACTTATACTTTAGTGTTTTTGGCACGGAAATGGTAAAAGATGTGGAATGCCATCTAAAAATATTGGTATCAGCCTCAGAAACCTTTATTTTTCATTATCACCATTATTGTGTTTGTGTGTCCTCAGGACCTCCACGGGTGTCTGACAAGGTTGCTCACAGACAGATGGCCCGGCTCGGGAGCGCCATTAAGCTGCCGTGTCCAGTGGAAGGAGACCCTCCACCCCTCATAATGTGGACCAAAGATGGGCGCAACATCCACAGCGGCTGGATCCGTTTCCGTATGCTCCGCATGGGTCTGAAGATCAAGGAGGTGGAGGCAGATGACACTGGGACATACATCTGCAAAGCAACCAACGGCTTTGGTAGCGTGAACATCAACTATACCCTCATCGTCATCGGTGAGTGCAGACGAGTTGTGTGTATCACATTAGACAGTTTGTAAAACGTGTTGCTCAGGTTCCTAAGATGAGATCATTGAGGGTTGTGAAATGTGTCACTCTCAAGCTTGGTTCAGCATCTGTTAAAAACATGAAGTCACCTGTCTGGTAACTAAAACCAGAGACCATGGCCGTGAGTCACTCTCCCCCGATTTGTACGATCAGACCGCATCATCTTCCGCCGTGGTGTTTTGAAGCCTTATTTGTAATACTTTCCTGCAGTCAAAAATCTCACCACAGTTCAAATGTTAAAAGACAGCATCACTGACAGAGGTCAAGGTCTAAAACAAGTGGATTTATGGAGGTTTAGTGGTTGATCCTCTCAGCTATTGTATGTGTTACAGCCCCTACCTCTCCCTGCCCAAAGTCAACAGCGGGATGGGATATTGTTTCATACTACTTCATCCTCTGTGACTCAATTGGATCTCAAGCTCTTCCTTTTCTTTAGGCTACACTCTGTGGAGGCAGGACGTCTGCAGCTCAGCAATAAGAAACACATTCAGTGTAATAGTGCCGGTTTGTCTTCAGACTCTCACACAGCTCTTGAATTGGGCCGGGAGGATTAAGCCACAGTTTGACCCAGTGTGTAACTCGTTTGTGCATGTGCATACAGTGCATTTCCTCTGCGCTAGAGCAGAGCATGATGAATGAGCGGAGTGGAGCGTGAAGGCTGTGTTTAGTCTAATTACTCTAAGATGCCTAATTGGGGCCGGAGTCTGTGTGCTCTCTCTCTCTCTCTCTCTCTCTCTCTCTCTCTCTCTCTCTCTCTCTCTCTCTCTCTCTCTCTCTCTCTCTCGCGCGCGCGCGCGGGAGGAGCTGCAGCCTGGTCTTGTGACAGCCAGGCTTCAGAAGAAGAACCATAATCAGGCAGATGTGGAAAACACAGAGCACTTCAGAAAGCAGTGCTTTTTGTAGTAAAGTATGCTCATGAGTCTGGACCAAAGTTTATTTTAGGGTCCCCCTCAATATGAAGTTGCCAGTGAGTTCAAAGAGAGGGTGTCTGCTGATTGTGCTAAAATGAAAGGTTGGAGATGAAGGCACTGAGCCAGCTATAATGTCAATGTTCATACTACAGTTGTGCTATATAGTATCAAAGTCAGATGTGGCTTTGTCTGGGTCTACATTGCATTTAAAGAGAATTCTGTGTTTTTTTTTATATACACTAAACACATCTTTGTGGAACACATTCAGAATCAATCATGTGACGGACAACCACCATGTCATTTTAAGTCTCGTTCAAGACTCTGTAGATGGAAGACAGTCATTGGTGCATTTTGATGTGATGGAGGTTTTTCCATTGCAGAAAGTAAATGTAGATTATTTCAAGTGGGGAATGGAGTCAGTGTGTATAGAAACAAAAAAGCAGTGTCACACTATGTCCCAATGTTATTACAAGACATAATGAACTAGAAAAGGCAAGATTTTCTTATGATTTAGGTGTGCTCATTGTTAAAAATTCTGAGTTTGAAATAGCTGAAATGCTGACATAGTTGAAGAGGCAGTCAAAATACAAATACTGAAATAAGTTGAATTAGCAGTTAAAATAGAAGTGCTAAAAGATGTAGTTTCAGTTCAAGTGTAAGCACTAAATAAAGTTGAAATGTTAGACAAAGTGTACGTGATAATTTGGCTAGGATGTGTCAATTGAAGTGAATGTCATGGAAGAAATTAGTGCAAGTTCAATAAACTGAGGAACAATGGCAGTTAGACCGTCGGCTGAAGTGTATGAACTGAAAGAAAAAAAGTATGTATAAGTATGTTGAACCTCCCAAAAGAAGATGATCAGATGAAGAATCAGGATAATAATACGAGAATGAGTTTGCATTGCTGAAGGTAGGCACACTAATGAATGAAGCAGACACAAAAATGATAGACCCAGTCAACAATCAAGTGAAATGAAAAAAAGAATGTGTCCTCATGAGGTATGATGAAATGTTGATTTTTCTTAGGTCCAAAAAAGATTCCACGAGGAAATCCTATCTTCCAAAGTACCATTTGAGCTACTGAGCATAGACTCAAATCTGGAGCTTCTGCTACTTTCCAATGATTCAAAATAATAATGGAAGCTGTAATCACACACGCTACAATAACTGGAAATGCACATTTTGATATGTTTGGTATTTGAGATCTGTCCCCTAATAAACATAGATCAGGAGACAAAGGAATTGCTGAACTAAACTACCCACCTAGGACTTCCATTAGTTTGACCCCAATGGTCTGATGGAGGTACAGCTCATCATCCAGGTTCCCATTTCCATTCATAGCAACTGTAACTAGGCACTTTGGCTTTGGATTTCTGCACGTTCATGTTGAGGTGGTGTTCGTTGGGGCTGAGTGCAAAAGGAGATACAGAAACTTAGTAGTACCTCATGAGTTTGGAGAGTGGTGTTTTTGTTGTATTTCCAAAACCAAAAACAAGACCAGAAGTGCAAGGAACAGATTAAACCGTGTTTATCTGCACTAACTCTTGGCTGCAAACAATGGCATGTCTGGCTAACAGCTTTATTGTAGCTAACTACCTAGAGTAACTTAGTTAAGTAACTTAACCAAGCTTTACTTCCAAGGCCAAGAGTTTGCATATCATTAGCTTAGGAACCATTACACTTTACGTTAAAAAAGACATTTCGTGACAAGCACAGCATGCTCTCACACTTTCTAGTGTTGTTGTAAGTTATTATTTCATATAAACTCGAGGAATAGAAATTAGTTTGTGCTGTGACATTCTTAGAGGTCTTTGTGAGCTGAGAAAGAGCTTGCATAAACATAGGCAAACACAAATAAGGGAAAAAAGGGTCAGCAAGGGTTTCCCTGACCACTGAGCTCTTTGAACATGTGACAGCCTATTTTTTTTAAATACATTTTGAAATAAATACTGTACAGCACATGGAATTTGTTTTGGGATTAAATATTGATTTAAAGATGGGAGATTTTGACGGATACACTCACACACACACAATTAATCTTGGTGATAGATAGCAACTTTTTCCCTGCAGTGTGTTTATGTGACAGATAATTTGTCTGGTTTAGCTTCTGCTGCAGTGCGACTGAGTGAGAATGAAGACTTCAGTAAAGACAGTTTAAGACGGATGTGAAGAAGCTGGCAGGGACCTCGGGGAGATCAGTTCAACCTGAGTGCATGCGTTGCTCCCACTTGGTGATTACGTTAGGAAAAAAATACCAATGACAGTCTTTCTTGGAAAAACATTTCCATGAGATTTTTATCAGTGTTTTTGCCCTTTAAGGTAAATAAACTTTCTGGGCTCTCTTGTAATCCTGATCTGGTTTGTTCCATTTCCTAGTTGTCCTCTGGTGGTAGTGAGTGTGTGACAGACTGACTGTAGACACTCAACAGCCAGTCTGCAACTCACAAGCACACCCCCTCCTCTCTTTCTGCTCTCTTGTCCATCATCCCATTAGGCACTGGCAGGTCATCCCTGCAGCATTTGTTTTTATAGATAATTGTTCCATCAGAGCTGCATTGCATTCTGTGTGCCTTTTTGCCACAAAGATTAGAGGGCCTCATTGTCAAAATACTTTCAGAATTGAAGTCAGCTTAATACAGCCAAATAGTCTGCAATTATCATGAGCAACACTTTCCATTAGAATCACCTAATTGTTCGCCATTTGCATTTAGTTGCATGCAGTTAACTGCAGTGGCCTGCTGGGAGGCCTATTATGTTGCTCAAAAAGATCAGAGGAGAGAGATTATTTATTTGAGATACTGTAAATGAGGGGTAACTCCCAGCATACCTCCACATACAGTATCCATCATGTAAGTTTATTATTTTTACTAGATCACAGAATGAAAAAGTAAGAGAAGCAACTACAGTCGGTTATAGTGCCGGTCAGAGGAGAAGGGTTGACAAAAACCTGGCAGCTGTTCAAGTTCAAGGCCCAACGTGGAGAGCATAACGTTTTAAACATCGCCTGGGACCCAGCAGAGAAGCCAAGCAGAAGAAAGACCGTAAGATAAAGAGACAGCGAAGACGTGGAGTGAGATTGGAAGTAAGGGAGTGAGGGGTTTTGCAGTGTGATGTAAGGGGGGTGGGGGGTTCCACTTTGGCTGGAGAGATATCCTTCCTCCTATCTGCCAGCGGACAGCCTGTCCTCCCCTGAGCTATCTGAAGAATCTGGTCAGTCAGTGCAATATGGCGCCTCCCCAATCCCTCCAGCTGGCTGTTTGGGCCCTGTTTGGGGTGGTCTCTTGACAACTGGCCCCATTACCTCCCAGCAACCCCACCAGGACAGGCCAATGCATGCAGCAACCTCTCTGTCCTCAGCTGCTCAGTCTACAGCAGGCTTCATATTAGCATTAACATGGGATTGTCATATTAACATTTACAGGATTGGATTTTAATGTTTATGTCTGCACAGATAATATATTACAGGGCTAATACAGGGCTGACGGCGCTCATTATTTCTACATGGAGATTTTGGCTCTCGCAGCACATTTTCATTTCGCTCCTCTCTGGAGACGTTGTCAGGCCAACTGTTGGGTAAACTGCCCCGTGTGTGACTGATCACATGTGGTAGCTGTTTGGAGATTTCCAGAGTGTGATGCAAGGCCACTGCGCATAACTTTCCCTGGACATTACAATGTCCCCAATAACATCTGGAGCTCATTGTGACCTCAAATCATCAGGCCTTTTCCTGTGATTCAGCTGGCACAGAAGGCTAGCACAGAGAGTGTGTAGTGACCTGTTTCCTGTCGCTGGATTTGTGAATGAAGTGGGTGGGGATGCCGTCAGACCCTAAACACTGTAGCAAGACCATGAATAGATTTAAGTTGTATGGAAGGAGGCTGATTGCATTTTAAACAATTTAATACTTTTGCTTGCATAAGCATGCACTTTAATCATGACTTAAATTTCCATTTGCATTACAATCCTTTTTTTTTTTTTTTTTTTTTTACAGTGCATAAAGTATATGGATTTTTGTTTGATCACTGATTCCATAATAAGTTGCAGCTTTAACTTTCTTTTCAGTACACAAGTAGGGCCTCTCATATATTTAGAGGCCTCTCAGTCAATACTCATTTATTGCTTATTTTATTTTTCAATCTTCCAAAAATAACAAATGTATGGCAGCCATGGGATGTCATGATACCTTGCCCCTGTCTGCAGTCTAGTGAGCCAATATTGTGTAAAGACAATAGTGGCAAGGGAAAGCTGTAACAGGACAGACATATAAAGGGTGCCATTGTTCCCTAGAATTGCCTAAAAGTAGAGAGGAAATAGATTCAGGAAAGAAAAAAGTCAAAAAGAAAACCCCGGCAGTGTGGGACCGTGTTCTGTTTGGATTGGGAGGTTCAGGAACCGGGAGGAATGTGGAGAGCCCAAGTGAGCAACAGAGAAATATTTCTTCCAGTGAAGGCTGTTTTTTAAAGGAATGGGTTATTATAGTTGGCCAGTTAAACCCCTTCAAATAGCCATGACATCATTGCTGGGCTTGGTGCTGCAGGGGACAAACAAAGGAGGGTTTGTACCCAGAGAACCCTAGAGAGCTTTGAGGGTTTCGGGGGGACTCAGAGGGAGGCAGAACAAGGGGGTTAGAAGTCACATCTGGCCTCTTTACCTGACCCAATCAAACCCTGAGAGGGAATCAAGTGTGCCAAACTGCATCTAGGAAAATCCAACTTGAGGCTGCACACAGTTATTAAAGCATACAGTTTACCTGTGATATTGTGTCTGTCTTTCCCTTGACTTATGGTTGGTAAGTTTGTTAGAAACGCTAAGAATGACTTGGACTACTTTATGTGAATTGACAGCTCAGTATTATCATATAAAATCATTTAACAGCAGTCCGTCTTCAATAATCATCTGCTTCAAGTCTTTTCCTGCACAGAGTGGCAGATACTGGCGAGGAACCCGATCTGCTCTGTTAATTCATCAATGCTTAACTCGAAAAGTCGATACGCATCACAAACCGTCGATTAGGTTTCACTCATTATATTTTCTCTAAGCCCTGTCTTAGCTCCGCTGCATGATGTCAGCCTATGACATACACTCCACAGCTGTCTCCTGGAACTAGGCTTATGAAAACTGATCATATTACTTCCAAATGCTACAGAGTACGACCTGAGCATGCACCCCTCTCAGAGGAGCCTATCTATAAATGCTAAATTTACTATGATGGAGCCAAGAACACTTTGCTGGGCCTGTTTGGTGTTGGCTCGCTGCCATAGGAGCTGTGACAGTGACACTGTTGACAATTAAGAATGGGATTCTAATGGAATGTTAACACAGACTTTAGAAGTAGCAATATACCTACAATTCCATAGCGTATGCACACTGCCCTTAATATTGCCATACAAACTGAAAAAAAGCATTTGTAATGATTTAAGAAGCATGGGGTTGATGATAAATTACCATTTAAAGCTACGGTGTGCAACTGTTTTATAGTAATGAACGTTCGTTACATTCAAGCCATTGCCAAATGTGTTGATACAAAGCTAATTAAGCCTATCAGCTCCACAGAACTCTCTCTGTATTTCTCAGTATGGCTATGTTTACAAAATGGTGTAGCAGAAGCTTGAGTGATGCGTTTTTACGTCACCGCCAAGAAAGAAAATAGCAGCGTTCAGCTTTGGAGAAGAAGACGACATAACAATTACAAAATAATCACTTCTTCTGAAGAGTCCATCATGTCTTTTTAATCCTCCGTGTCCTCTTTGATTTGACGTAATAAACTACTAGCAACTTCCTAATGGGGGAGACAGAAACTACGCACTATAGCTTTAACGCTTCAGATTAATGTCAATGCATAATGCATATGCACAATTCTTTGCCTCAAGATTTACTTTTATCTTCACTGCAAAAGAACACCTGACTGTTTTATTGGGACTCAGCTGTTGACTAACTGTTGTCCTGCTGTGTTGACAGATGACTCGGGTTCTGATAAAACTGGGCCCAGGGCAGCTGATGGAGCAGTGTCTGACCTGGGAACTGATGACTTGGCAGAAGAACTTGGTAAGAGCTCTGTTGGCATGCTACCAATGGTGCAGTGGTAAATTAACCAGACCATCCCAGTTTTATCCTATTCATTACAAGTCACCTCTAAATATTTTGCAAACCATCCTGCTGTGTTTTTAGATTCCTAGATGTATTTTTCTTCTGTCAGCTGAAGTAATGTGTCCACTGATAATAACTAAATGTTTCCTCTTCTGTCCCATAAAGAGCGTCCCCGCTTCATCCAGCCTGCTAAGATGAGAAAACGGGTGATAGCTCGTCCTGTTGGCAGCTCAGTGCGGCTCAAATGCACGGCCAATGGAAAGCCTCGACCGGACATTGTGTGGCTGAAGGACGACAGACCGCTGACTGAGCAGGAGGTCGGCGAGGGCCGTCAGAAGAAGTGGACTCTGAGTCTGAAGAACCTGACGCCAGAGCACAGCGGCAGATACACCTGCAGGGTCTCTAATCGGGCTGGGGAAATCAATGCCACGTATAAAGTTGAGGTCATACGTGAGTATCCCTCAGAGAGGCTGAGCTGTACGCATACCAAACATATTCACCTGGAAATAGTAATGCTAACAGATGAGGCAGAGGTGATTAGGTTAAATGATTACTGCTGTTTATGGATTATGTTTGTGATCCTTCATACATTGCTGCGGGAAATTAAAACAGCGTAATCTCAAGCATCTGGGTAGTTCACCTGGTAGAGCGCACGCCTGTATATATAAAGGCTCATTCCTCAACGCAGCGGCCCACGGTTCGACTCCGACCTGTTGCCCTTTGCTGCATGTCATTCCCCTCTCTCTCCCCATTCGTGTCTTCAGCTGTCCTATACAAATAAAAGGCCTAAAATATGCCCAAAAAAAAACAGCGTAATCTCTGCATTAGTGGGTCTGATTTTGACCGAGGAAGAACTGTAACCTTTAAAAAAAATCTTCTCTCTGATCTACCTACTCCTGACGTCTGATTGCGATCAGCAGGTCTTATTCATATCCTTGCTGCATGGATGAATGTGCTTGTGTAATCATGTATATGAGAAGCATATTGAGGAAGCAGGCTTGAGACTGAGGGCTTGTGCCCTGGTGTTTGCACAGGGGGGAGAGAGAGAGAGAGAGAGAGAGAGAGAGAGAGAGAGAGAGAGAGAGAGAGAGACTGTTCAACTCAGACCCTTCACCCAATCTGGAGCTGATTAAAGCCCAGCTGTCTGCCAGACCCCCCCGCCCTTTTCCATGAGAAATGTGTGCTGTATAACCAGGAGCAAAGAAAGAGAGGAAACTAATCACACGTACTTCTTGTGTTACATGTGGTATTGCTCCCTCTCTGTCAATTATAAGTTCTAAGCCCGAGGCTAATAACGCAGTATGGACAACTCCACAGAAGGGCTGTCATGTCAAAAAATGTCTGTGTGTGTCTTGACAGTTTTTTTTTTTTTTTTTTTTCTGTGTGTCTATGCAGAGAGGACAAACTCCAAGCCTATTTTGACTGGCACACACCCGGTCAACACGACGGTGGACTACGGAGGCACCACGTCGTTTCAGTGCAAAGTGAGGAGTGACGTTAAGCCGATCATTCAGTGGCTCAAACGCGTGGAGTCTAACGAGGAAAGTCGCTACAACTCTACCATTGAGGTGGGAGACCACCAATTCGTGGTGCTGCCCACGGGGGAGGTGTGGTCCCGACCCGACGGCTCCTACCTCAACAAGCTGCTCATTACCCGTGCCAAGGAGGAGGACGCTGGCATGTATATCTGCTTAGGCGCCAACACCATGGGCTACAGCTTCCGCAGCGCCTTCCTCACTGTGCTGCCAGGTGAGGCCTGGGGAATGTCTGTTTACAGCCACAACAGCAGGCAGTGTTACAAACATACTGCAGACAAACAAATCAGCAGCTTGGATCTGTGCTATCAGTTTCTACGTTTTATGTGGTTGTTATTTTTTTTCAGGAATCCGCTTTAGTGCACATGACATACAGTAATTCTATCAGAGGAATGTCAAACTGAAAGGAAAGCGAGACTGCAGGCATGTCAGCAAAAAGTACTAATGAGGACAGATGACAACAAAGCAATGTTAGCAAACTCAAATGTTTTGTCACCTGTTTTATATCAGTATCATGTTCTGGAGTCATGTTATTCTCCACCAAAGTTTTTTTTTTAGGGTTGAGTTTTTGTTTTCTGTACATAAACTGAAGGAAATGGATAAAGTAAGCATTTAGAAGCTGAAACGATTATTCGATTAACCAATTAGTCTACAGAAAATAATCAGCAACTTTGTTTATCGATTGAATATGTAAGTCAGTTTTCAAGAAAACGTGCTTGCTACTGCTTTTTTCAGTTGTATATCATTGTAAATCAAACAGATTTGATTTGACAACACTTTTTAAACTGAAGGTCCACTTACTAGCTGGTTGCAGAGGTATCCGTGGTCTTCCTCGGTCATCACATGAGCCAAGGATTGAACCGGTCTTGGTTCAAAGGTTTTGGACTGTTGTTCAGACCTTTTATTGACTAAATGCTCAATCAAAAAAAAAAAAAAAATCAACAGATTAATTTATTGGGGAAATGATCATTTGTTTCAGGCCTTTAGCACTTCACCTGTGCAATAAACTCTTGGCAACATTGAAGACTTGGAAATTTGTTTTGATTGTATTTTGGCCCTTATCTTTTGCAGACACGCAGCCTCCCATCACGCCCATGCTCCCGCCAGCCTCCAGCGCCCTCCCCTGGCCTGTCATCATTGGCATCCCAGCTGGAATAGTGTTCATCTTTGGCACAGTGCTGCTGTGGTTCTGCCAGAGCAGAAAGCACTGTCCCCCTCCCAGTTCTCCAGCTGCAGCTGCACAGGTACTGCAGAGCTCCCACCGGCTGCCATATCGAGAGCGGGACCGGGGCTGCGTGGCTCCGTCCTCCAGCCCAGAGAAAGACTGCATGAGCTCCATGCACTATGAGGAGTACCTGGCACAGCAGCAGCTGCTCCTCACCCAGGGAGGATCAACAATCCCCCCTAAAATCTACCCCAAAATCTACACTGACATTCACACACACACTCATTCCCACGTGGACGGGAAAGTACATCAGCATCAACACATTCATTTTCAGTGTTAGCCTTAGTGCCAAATATCCCCCATTAACTGCTCCAGTATCTCAGAGGGACAATGAGCTGTGGACTGAACAGCAGCTCCTGAGCACCGTTCACCCGCCATTACTCTTTAAAAACTCTTCTCATAGCTAGAGATTGTTGGGAGTGTGTGCATGTGGGAACAACAGTGGCCAGTAATACACACCTTGTGTTTTTACATCCAAATGTCCATATTTGGTGCTTTTTTTTTTTTTACCTGTCAGATTCTCACACCACTAAAAATCCATTAATCCTTGTTGTGCACTTAATACAAAAAGGACAAGGACATTTTTTTTTGCGTGGGAGTGTAATCACAGCCATTTAGGCCAGCTGAAAGGTCTTCCTCAGCAGCTGAATTTAGCATTTTCCTACTTGAGGTGTAGCCGAAAATGGAGGTTAGGTTTTACCTTTCACTTATTCAGCTGTTAGATCGCAGAGGCTCCTTATGTTCTGCCTGGTAATGAAGATGAAAATGGTACTCAAGATTTACAAAAGGGCTGGTTTTGTGCCCTACTCAGGTAGTCCTTTTGTCTGTTAAAGATGCATAATGTTTGGAATGCTGACCACTATTCTTATTATTACCTTTCTCCATCCCTCACTTTTGTTCTCTTGTAAAAGTGATAGAGAGTAGACTGGTAAGTATACTTGCCTAAGACTGCAAGGGATGGAAGAATTGTTTCCATGTTAACTGAATTGGTCTTCATTATCATTTCAACTTTTTCTTTACGGTAGGTTTCCAACATCAGTCAGTAGCATGTTGAGATAAACCAGCAGAGGATGCCACCTTCTCCAACCACAGTGTATGAAGCTGTTGTCATTTATAATCAAACTGTCATGAATATTTAATTTATTTTGCTAAAAAAAAAAAAAAAAAAATGTATCAAAGGTTTATTTTTCAGAGTAAGGTGTTTTACATATCTATGTAATGTTATTAAAGTATACTATAGTTGTGTATTGTACATTTTCAGTACTTTGTCACCAAGTTTAATCACATTTAGTTCATGCCAATATTTAGGTATTTTTGTATGTAATTGGTTGTATTGACAATCTTGTATGATGTATTCTGTTCACAGCTCAAAAACTAAATCCATCTAAAGTTTGATGGTTTGGTAGTTTGATTAAATGACCTGAAACAAGTTAGTCACATGCCTCGCGAAGATGAATGCACTTGTTCAATCGATGAAAATTCTTCAAAGGCTGCAATTATTAACGAGGGCAAAACAAATCTGTGTGAATAAGATAACTTCAGTGGCGGTTACCCATTTGAAAACATAAGGGCTGGGTACAGACAGGTCAGCTTTCTTCCTTTGAGCGAGTTGAAGTGTCTGCTGAGGGTGATGCAGAGGGCAGCCAGCAGAGGGACAGAAGTTGCTGGGATGAATGACTGAATAGATAGACACAAGAGCAGTCTCACACAGTGCTTTTTAGATGAGTGATGGCCCCTGCAAGACTACACCGAGTGACCAGCATCTCCACCTCCGCCCCCCCGGACCGCACTACCACCTCATTCAACTCCAATCTAGGTAGGATTTCCTTTCACCATTTAGGAAGTGCATTGTCCTGCCTCTGCGAGTGATGTGACAGGACCCTGTGATTGCGCAGGAAAGAAGGGGAGCATTGTATCAGGTGAGCTCTTGTTTTGTTCTAAGTATTATAGGATGGGGATGAGCTTCGGCTCCAGCCGGATGAGGGGTGAGTGCACTGAATACCTTGGTGTGTTTAAAGTAAAAATTCTACACAGAATAAAACTTTAGGTTTCAAACAACGGTTACTTTTTGATCCATAAATGATTCAAATCCAAAACCCAGATGACAAGATTTGCAAACATTGTGAAGGCAAATACTGCCCCCTAGTGGTTTGTCATCATGCAGAAATTAAAAAAAAAACAAGACAGTCTATAATCATAACAAACTCACTTTATTATTATTTTTTACAGTATAAGAACATTGACAACAAGACAAACTACAAAAAAAAAAAAAAAAACAATCTGGACATCAACAAAAAAATCAGAAAAGATGACAATATACAGTATTTACAAAATGAGCTCAACCCTTCTGGACTTTGGTAATAAGTTCATCACAAAGTTTGGTGAGCTCTTCAGCCTCCTTTTCCTGTATTTAAAAAAAAAAAATTAAGGGAAATTAGAAAAATATGATAACATTTCATATCTTTATCTTCAAGACCTCTGCAAATAATATGCACCATCTAATTTAAATCTTGACTCACCTTCTGGTCCAGGCTCTTCTCCAGTGACTGCACCTTCAGCTGCTCCCGCCGCAGCTGGGCTTGGAGTGCCGATGCCTCAGCCTTGTTCTTGGACCGCACCTCAGCAATCTCTTCATTTGCACTTAAGATGAACAATACAGGTCAGACATGGCAAGTCTCGCAATTTACACTATAGACTATTAACACAGTAGTCAGGTTTCTTACTGGGAAATTTTCTCCTCGGCATGGGCTTTGAGGGTCTGGTAGCGCTGCTCCTCCTTTTTGATCCTTGCCAGATAGTCCTGAGCATAAGCTTTCAGAGTCTCTTCATTCTGGGACAAGGACACAGACATCGGTTTACCAATCAAACTGCCACAGCTTTTGTTCAAACCTCAAAAACGTCATGCATTTGTCGTTTATAACAGGGCAAGCGTTTGCCTTTTCTAACCTTTTTGTAGCCTTCAACAACATCCTTGTACTTCTCCAGTCTCTTGAAAAGGTCGGAGAACGATCTCTCCATGGTGTTCAGGTCACTGGACACTTGCTCCTTCTCCAGCAGGGCCTCCCTGAGTTTCGCCTGAGCCACCTCCCTCTCCTTCTCTTGATCAGCTGGGTACAAGAACATTAAAGCTCTCTCGTTAACACACCATTACCAATAAATTATCAAAAATCCTTAAGACGTGTACATTTATATGAACTTACCCATCATTTTTGCAATCATGAGCTCAAATTCTGCAATTATTTTCCTGTGTGAAAAAAAAAAAAAAAAAAAAAAAAAAAAGTTGTCAAATGTCTTGAAAACATTGAATTAAAATGACAAACTACATTAAACAAACCACAGCTTACCTCATTTCCTGACCATCATCAAATATCTTTTTATACTTTGCGCTCCATTGCTCTTCTCTCTCCTTTGCCTATTTGAGAAAATACACACTTGAAGTTATTCGTTAATAGAAAAGGCCTTTTCCATTTTTATTTAATTTTAAGTCTTGTAGTTAATTTGTGTTTTACAACGTCAAATTTGTACAAAATGGTTTATTTTAAGAGGATATATTTGGGAGCTTGATTCATCACAACTTTGGTTTAAGAATAGTCGACAGACTTGGGGCTATCACTTACATTTTGATGATCACAATTGCTACTGAACTGAATGCTGAAAATGCGGTTGTCATGTTTAAAAAAAAAAAAAAAAAAGATTAACTACTTATGGAATATTGATCTCAGAATATGACGAACGACTCAGCTGACAGGGACAACCTTGGAAGCTAAACAATCAGACATTTGCCTGTTAAACACATTTCTTTGATCTTAGATGCTTGGGTTTAATCCAGAATGCACGGTGGTTGAATCAGATTACTCTAAACTGCTCCAGGGAAGGTTTAGAAAACCACTGAAACCATCATCAACAAGGTCTAGTGTGTGTTCCCCCCCCCAGTCTGAACAAAAGGTTCTGTATTCACCTAGACCTAAGCAAAGAGACTTCAAATGGAAATGTTCTTCCACTGCTGTCATTTGTCAAATCAGAAAACATTGAGCAGGACATACTTCTGCCTGGACCCTGGCGATGGCTGCATCCAGGTCTTTCTGACTGTACTTCAACACTTCAATAATGGAGCCCTCCGTGTTCGCTGGCTGGAGGAAGGGAGGAACGAGGTCCGCAAGGATTGGAGGAGCCTAGATGACAGATTTCAGTGTAAATAAATCAAGTCAGGAGAAGCATTGAATGTCGTTTCCAAAACTGCCACTTATAAAAAGGTTACCAGGCGCAGTCAACGGTGGCATTTGGAGCGTGACTTACTGAGGCTGTAGCATCAAACAGTTTAAAATCATCCTTCTGTTGTCCATGTGCAGTCTTTTCTGCCATCTGTGGATATTCAAGCCTGAGTTGGGGAGAAAAAATAAAACTCACTTGTGATGTGGTCAAAGTAGTTACATTTTCAGACAAATCTCATTTTGTTAAACAGGATCTCCGAAGCGCAACAAATTCAGCTCTAACATCCAGTGACAGCAGCAATCAGAGTGGAAACAGAAGTACGTCATACCGCGAAACAAAGTCAGCAGGGCGAGGGACGTTGGTCTGAGCGACCGGGCCCGCAGCCTTCTTGGGGCTCTCTCTCAGGAGGGGGTCAAATTTAAGGTACAAGGATTGTTTCCTTAATGCAGATTCCTTGAACTGTTGACAATAATAAAAAATTAGGTCGCATTGACAATGAAAATAATTAAACCATTTAACACAAGTCATGGGCACCTTTCCTGGGCAGGGACACTACTTTATACATACATTAACGGAGACGTGTGTGTATTTCAGACCGGTGTGTAATAACATGTAATGTAATTTCCCTTTGCAGGATCAATAAAAAAAAGTTTCTTAAGACGTTAAGTACTTACACGGCTGGACCCAAACTGTTCAAGGTAATCCATTTGTCCATCAAAGTCATTGGCCATGACTAGAAATAAAGATAATAAGGTTAACATGCTTCATACATAATATAGAACCAAGCATTTCCTCAATAGAGAAGTAATTTCACTTCTATGTAATCACTCACACCAAACTGGGTCAACCATTTTTTTTTTTTTTTTTTTTTTTTTTTTAAAAAGACTTAGTTCTAAAACTCCAGGTTAAGGCAACAGAAAAATTAAGAGATCCTAGACAAAGAGATACGTCCAACATTTACTTACACATCGTTCCAGGGACAAACTCGTCATTGAATTCTGACAGGGCGGCCTGGGACTTCTGCTCAGGTTGACACAATTCAGAAAGCTCAGGAAGACTCCCCACAGGCCGTTCAGCTTCAAGTTGAATTCCCATGTCATGGTCAGAATCAGCCTTGTCTTCCGCATTCTGTCAATCCACAATAACAAAGTGTATTTTTGTTGAAACCATACAACCAAGGGAAAGTTAAATCAAAACAAATGTAGTTAGGATTGTATTAAACCGCTTTACTTCTCTTACGGCTGCAGGGTCGGGTCCTGCAGCTAGGACACTCTCTCCAGCGCTACAAAAAGGGAAAAAACATACACACTTAGTGAAATGATTAAGTGCTGCTGGCAATTGAAGTGTCCACTGCAATTAAATGCTTCATACACTCACAGATAAGGTAAACATACCATGCTGATGTTACAGCCTCCTTCTCCATGGGCTTGTCTGGTTCCTCTGGAATCAAAGTTTCCATGAGCACAGGGCCGGATTTCTTACTACACATTGGAGAGTTGTTCATGCTTGCTTTTGTTCCAAATGGATTGAAGTTTGGGTCATCCAACTTGTCAAAGTCTAACGAGTAAGACCCTTTGGGAGCCGGAACATCATCAGCGACACCACTGGCCTCAGGCTTCACTGGACTTTTTGGTGGTTTGACGTCACGCGGCGGATTCCCCTCTTTAGGTTTTTGACCAGGTGGCCTTTTGCCAAATTTTTTTGGGTGGCGGTTTCCGTTTGACCTGGCTGCCATCATCAAAATTGAACTCAAGTTTGACTGGTCCTTCCTGGATTGGGGCATCAGCTGGCTGGGACGTAGAGTCAGCAGCTGGCGGTTTGACAGCATTAGCGGAGTTTGGGGCCACTGCAGCTATGGGTTTCATCTCAGGCTTAACCGGTACCTCTTGAGCCACCTCTGGAATGTCAACAACATTTGTGGATCCATTTTCCTTTATTTGGGTCTCCTCAACAGGTGGGTTAATGTCTGCCACCTTTCTGCCAAGGACAGGGGAATTCTGAATTTTAGAGCCACCGGTTTGGAAAGGATTGACTGCACCAAGTTTGTCAAAATCCAACTGATAGCCGCCTTTGCTTTGTATTGGCATGTCATCATCAGGGTAAGATAACACTTCTGTGGAAAATTCAAGAAGGTCATCATCATCATCATCATCATCATCAATTTCTCAGCATTCAGAGACCATCCAAGAAAATAACTTTGTAATGTTTGATGAATTACCTTGTTTTGGCTCAACAGGCTGCTCAGTGGCATCTTCCACAAAACTGCCAGACACCATTTCTTGATTGATATTTGGAGACATTTTAGCAAGTTGCTTTTCATCAGGTGTGGCAGTGTATGAATCCTGTTCCTCGACTGCTAGGACCTTTGCAACTGTGACCACACTGCTCTCTGTGGAGCTGATGTTGGAGGAGACGTCAACCAGTGAGTTGTCCACAGATTGGGTGAATGGAAGCGTCTCGTCTAGTGCAGATTCTATTTTGGTGGGCTCCTCCAAGATATTCACTGCTTGTGTGTGTTGAGACTCTGTAGGAGGGCTTTCCACAGCAGGCCTTGCAGGAGAAAGGACCATCTTAATAGACCCCAAAAATGGATTGATAGCATCAAGGTTGTCAAAATCCAACTGATAGCCTCCTTTGCTTTGTATTGGCATGTCATCATCAGGGTAAGATGACACTTCTGTGGAAAAATCAAGAAGGTCATCGTCAATTTCTTAGGATTCGGAGACTTCAAAAGACAACTAACTAACTAGCAGCGTTGGATGAATTACCTTGTTTTGGCTCATCGGGCTGCTCAGTGGCATCTTGTGGTAATATCCTATGAAAACAAAAACAGACTTTGTTACTTAAATGGATCATTAAATTGGAGGCATGTTTCAGTATGAGAAATGTTACTTACTTAATTTTATCCAAATTTAACGAGTCCATTGCTTTTGTACACTCGTCCACACTTGCCATCTTGACAGACTTTGTAGGGGATACAATTCTTTTAGTCATAGGGTCTCTTCTTGGAGTCTGAAAACAAACCTACACACCAGTAATTTGATCAGTATCATAAAACTTACCTGGATACTAAATTATACACACAAAAAAAAAAAATTAACAGTATAGTAATATCCAACCCTTTCATCATAGTTATACGTAACAAAAGTTAGTGTACTTTGCAAATGTGTGCTAGAAACATGTCTGAACTGCCATTTTTGTAGCTTTTTCCACCAAAACAAGATTTTGTTTGTTTGATTAGCCAGTTTAAAGTTGTGTAGAGCTATGCTGCAAATTTGTTGGAGAGGGACAAACTTCATATGATCCAAGATTATTATTATTTTTTTTTTTTAAATAAAAAAAAAAGTGTCCAGTGATAAAAGGGGCAACAAAAATAAAAAGATGGATATCAATCTCCCCATCTACCACTTCAGGTTAACAAAGTCTAATAGCTGTAGAAAAGGCTTAACTTGGTGACTGACACACACATAATTTTCAGCCTGGCATCATTACAGTGTGTGAAAAGAATCAAGACGAGAAAGGGGACACAACATCTAATAAGGCATGCTGGTGCCGTACCTTTGTCCCCTTTGGCACAGTCTTGCTGGGCAGGTTCTCAGTCTGACGCAGGATGGAGGGCCTCCCAGTTGGCTGATCCAGGGCAAAAATGTCGTTAATTGAGCTGTTCTGCTTTCCTCCAGGGTAGACCCCACAATTCTCATCATTCTCATCAACAGAACTCATCCTGTAAAAGCAGAGAGACCAACTGTAAGTTACGGGGCTGGAACAATCTGACGACACTTTGAAGGAGGAGTCATCCTGAAAGCTGCAACCGGTTGATAAGACTCTTTTGGTCGTGGGGTTTACTGATGTGTGTAAAAAAGGGACCGGACAGAGAAAGACGACAACGTTAACAGCAGAATCAAGACATAAGTGACTCCGCCAATTTCATTCTGTTGGTAAATCATGTTTGGCACGTACCTATAATTATTATTGGTGTAATACACTCCTTTCTAAAAAAGGTGGAAAGAGAAAAACACTGAACCATGATACCTGAAATTGCAAAGATATTGATGCTACACCCACAATGATGCTGTGTGCTAGGCCGATAGCAGCGTATTGCTGATATAGGTTGATATTAAACAAGTGTACAATGTTTAAGACTGAAACAGCGCTGACATTACATAGTTTCTCCACCAGAGAGCGCTAACAGGTTCATTTTCCAACTGTAAAAATAATCTAGTATTGTTCAGGCTAGAAGATCCCAGATGTGTAGCTAAACTTTGTCTACAGTGGTTTAATATAAAGACATACAAAATGCGACTATAACGTTAGACCTTTTGACATGTTACTATTGAACACGCATGCACACAATGCCAAGGCCCTGGAAGTGACTAACATTAAATGCATTCAGCCATTGTTGATGCCCTACGCTTTTCATGCTATGACTTTAAGTTATGTTGGACTATGAAGGATTTTAATGTTGGTAAATATGTAGTGAATTTAAGTAGGAAGTACACAAATCTCTAAATGTTGCTCCTAAATAATATTACATTTTGACTATGCTATTAATGTTTGTAACGTTATACAAAACGCTTCTGAATTCGCCGAATCACAGCTTTGTCTTATTGAGGTCTCGGGACCAATGTTGTCAACGTTTTTATCAATCCGTTTCTTCTAGCAACTGATACCCAACGTTAACGTTCAAACTGAATGTAATCAGACGGGAAACTTATAATTTATTGTGGGACTCAACGTGGACAGCTAACTAGCTAGTCATAATTTTCAACCAGATAAGAAATTGATAACCGATCAGTTGGATTTGCTAACGGTAACGTTGACATACCGAACGTTAGGCATGCCATAAAATATACTAGCTAGCTAACGTTAACGTTTCCAACACCTAAAAGCTTATTATTAACATAACTAGAGTTGACAGTCAATTAAAAAAAAGCTCTTGTTAGCTAGCTAGCTGTTACTTGAGAACTAACGTTAACGGTAGACCTAGGTAACGTTACTTAGCTAGCTAAACTTAACGTAAAGCGGAAGAAATTAAAAAATGGGGATCACGTTTTATGAAAAAATAAGATCAAAAGGTAAGGCACTAACGTTATCTTATCATCCTGTATTCACCACCTACCTCGAAAAACAGATGCAGTTCGCCGAAATTACAAAGTCTTTCGTCGAAACATTCAACTGCAGGGTGGCCAAGAATAACTGGTGTGCATTTGAAAACCCCTCGCCTTCTTTGGGAGACAACCGTTTGGAATTTAAAGTCTTGAAACGCACCAATAAAATCGCCAAAAACATTCAAAGGAAACGTGCTTCCTGGTTAAGCGGCCAATCAGGCGGAAGAGCGGATGTGATCAAACGAGACCGGCTCTATGCATACGCTATGACTGGCTCGCGTCATCGCCGAAGTAAACAGCGGCGCGTTCGGTTCAATTCATAGACTATTCAAAAAGTCTATGGTTCAATCTCAAAATTAAAGCTGTGCACACAGTGACTGTATATATGAATATCGTATCTATATCTTATATACAGTATGTATATATGGATATCTTATCTATATATTATATAGGCTACAGTCTGTGTGCACATGAATGAGAACGTGTGCACCGTTTTGCTACGGTTTCCGGGTTAAACCATAGACCTCACCAAAGAGGTTTGACTCCACTGTAAATATTATAAATACATATGTCAATGGGTTGAACCAGAGTGATAGAGAAAGACAAGCAACCTGAATGTCTCCAAACGTCAATCAAGGCAATGTGTTAGGCAGTTTTGTAGAAGATGCTCCATTGCCAGCGAATGATTCTTAGACCATTGTTTTTTTTTCTCCAACAATTCAAGATCAATTTTTCCGCATTTAACGACTTTCAACGAAAATAACTTTGTAATTTCGGATGAATTACCTTGTTTGGGCTCATCAGACTGTTTAGTGGCATCTCTGGTAAGGTACTGTAAAAACAAAGACTTGTTTACTTGGAACGGATGCACTGAGGAAGGTGTCGTCCTGGGAGCTGCCCCAACACACTTTTGGTCGTTTAGTTTATTAAGGATCCCCATTAGCTGACGCCTTGACGACCAGCTAATCTTCCTGAGGTCCAAAACTACATTTAATCAAACAATATTAAAACATTTCATAGCATATACAGAAAAAAATTTAAGAAAAAAAAGAAAATAAATAAAATACATGCAACAATATTTTTCTCTCCATGTAAATGGAGAGAAAAATGACACAACGTTAACAGCAGAATCAAGACAAATGTGAGTCTGCCAAGTTAATTCTGGTTTGCACGATATGCCTTTAATTTATATTGGTATAATATAGTTCTTCCTAAAAGGTGGAGAAGAAAAAAAATCCTATATCCACACCTCAACACACGCCGCTGCATAACAGCTGATATTCCTGTTGAATTCACAAACTTGGGTCACTTCATGATTGATGATTGATTGCTTGAGTGTGCCAAAACAAAGGTGATTTGGTCTGTATGGGGCTTTTAAAGCAAAGTAGCAATAAAGGCTGGGAGACTTCTCTTTTTTTATTTCGAGCACCAGAGAAATGTCACATCAAAACAAAATGAAATCCTGTTCAAAGAGACAAAAAAAGAAGAAGTTTATTGCACTGCCATTACAGTATTTGGTTTAAATGCTATACTTTAAATACTAGTGATGATAGTGTTGTTGTTGGTGTTGTGCTCCTTTTGACTATATGTTTTGTTGTGTATGTTATATTAAAACCGGAAAAACACTGAGACAGTAAAGATGTATGTTACAAGTAAAGTTACGAGTCAGACACTGAGCAGTTTAGTATGTGCAAAACATATAATATAAAACTGTTGTGGGCAGTTGTTGAAACCTGAAATATTACAGATTTTTGCCAGTAATTTTTCTCCTCTGCATATATTGACGTTATTAGTCAATGTGTACCATGATGTACCACGTTATACTTTACAAATCAGTGATAAACTGTTCTATTGTGTATAATAAACTTGGGTTTTTACAGAATGTCTTTGGTTTGTGTATGTCCGTTTATCAACCTGGAGGAATGTCATAGACTGACTGTTTAAAAACCTATTTTGACCAATTAGGTAGGACTATACAGCATAACTGGCTTCATGGCTCAAACTCATTTGTACTCATTTGTCAAAATTCTGATGTACAGGCTTATAGAGTTTGAAACGGTGTGAATTACCAAGTGCGTATTAGAAAATTGTGGATAAACAGGACGTTATCTTCAAAAAGAGACATTCAAATGTCACTGTAAACAACAAAATAAAGCCATGATGTTACACTCTCTGCTACACTAGGTGGCGGTATGCACCTTTCACCCTGGTTTGTAGCGACATTAAACGAAGAAGAAGTATCACGTCTATGGGACCGGGACCTGCCCGCCAATTTCGAAGGAAGTAAACACCGTCGATTTCTTTCGTCGACTCTGCTATGAAGAACGTTAATTTTACTAGCTACATAACGTCGAACATTTCTTTTGTCAACAATGAATTCTATTGGGAAAGGTAACGTTACCGCACCAAACATTTGTTCGGTTGGCACATTTATATGCTAACTTATTGAAACTAGAAATTACTATTATTGTGGTAACCTTAGCATCTAACGTTAGTTTAACGTCAACGTTACCTAGCTAGCTATGCGCTTACTATAACCTAGCTAACTGATACTAAAGTAAGTGTATATACACTATTTGTATACAGCTTAAGAAAGCCAAACTTGCATCTAAACAAACGTTCTGATATCTTATAATTTTGTTTATAGGATCTGTCGATTCAACCCAACCTGCTGCCAGGTAATGTAGCTAGCTTTACCTTTTAGAACGATTTGCTTGTTTCATCCAAACAAAAACCGACAACACTGACGTTACGCTACGTTAACGTTACGTGCTAGCGTTAACAAATACGAACTATCTAGATACTAACTAACTAGATACTAACATATTGTCGTTTGTGGTACTCCTGGATCAGGGCTAATACCATACACATGTACGTTAACGTTACACTGAGTGAAGGATGTATGTGTGTGTTTTTGTCTAGGTGATTGTGAGTTTGACTATAAGGTTTTATTGATTTGACTGAGGAGCACAGCAACAATGGATTCACCATGTTCATGTCCTCCAAACTTAATGGACACTGTAGTAACAAACACTTGCCTACTTTTAATGGTGATGTTTATTTTTTATGTTTTTACAAGTGGTAATGGTTTATTTCTGGTCCTACAGTAGTGACGGTGATTCCATCAAAGTTTTTGTGCGAGTACGCCCTCTGACCCAGTGTAGTGGGCTGACCACAGATGGAGATCAGAAGCTATGTCTCACAGTCACCTCACCCAACACCATTCGTCTGCTATCAAAACCAGAACCACGAACCTTTACTTATGATCATGTTGCTGACATGGAAACATCTCAGGTTGGGAGCATACAGTTGTATCATCAATATACCGCTGATATGGATAAAACTGGTCAGTGTGTGCGTGATCTTTATCTGTCATTCTTCAACAGGACTCTGTATTCTCCAGTGTGGCCAAGAATATTGTGGAGTCTTGCATGAATGGATACAATGGTACTATATTTGCCTAGTAAGTGGTCTTGATGTCATTTAAAATATTTTATTGCACAAGCGTTGTGCTTGATGTGCAGCACCCGTACAATTCCTTATTTGATTCCTCTCTTGCTTCTTTAGCGGACAAACCGGCTCAGGGAAAACATTCACCATGCTTGGTGAGCATTCAACTTACTATTTACATTTTGTACTACAAATTCTTTAAGATCCAGCAACAGAATAATTGGGACACTTTTTTTCTCTCCTGCTCTAGGACCATCTGAGTTGGACAACTTCACAGATGAGCTAAGGGGGGTTATTCCTCGAAGTTTTGAGTACCTGTTTTTTCTCATCAACCGAGAAGTGGAACGGGTGAGCTGTAACATTTCATCACCATGAAGATGTTTGTAAACCAATATTTCACTTTTTTTTTTTTTTTTTTTTTTTTTTTTTTTAATGAAGTTGGTGCTTTTTTGTTCTTTTTCCCAAAAGTCTGGCCAGTCCAAGAGTTTCCTTTGTAAATGTTCATTTATAGAGATTTACAATGAACAAATTTATGACCTCCTGGATACAGCCTCAGCCAGCCTTTTCCTCAGGGAGAACATCAAGAAAGGTTTGTTTGTTGAGGGAGCCGTGGAGAAGTTTGTCAACTCGGCCGCTGAAGCCTACCAGGTATACATTCCTTGCTTGTTGTGACTCAGAAGATTATGATAACATTCATGTCCAACTAGTTAGAGGGAATGAAACCTTTATATTACTTTATACCTTGTATCCAGTTTCATTATCATAATGTTAACAAGTCTGTTTCCTTTATTGATCAGTGTCAAATTAGAGTTGAGATCCCATTTAATTGATAATTATTTAAATGCAGGTGAAATCTTAAGAAATATACTGTGGAAGTGTACAGAATTTTTGTTTGAAACCACTTAGGTGCTATCTATGGGCTGGCGTAATCGACGAGTGGCCTCCACCTCCATGAACCGAGAATCTTCCAGATCTCACGCAGTGTTCACCATGACATTGGAATCTAAAGAGTCCGTCAATGAAGTGGTGAACATCCGAATGTCTCAGTTAAACCTGGTAGATCTGGCAGGGTCTGAGAGGCAGAAAGACACACACACAGAAGGTTCCAGGCTCAAGGTGAAGCTTCGTTATTCCGTCTCTAAGAAGTACTACGTTTGAGCCGTTTCTAACAGCTGTTGTCTGCATTGCTTCTCTTTCAGGAGGCCAGCAGTATCAATCGCTCCCTCATGTGTCTCGGTCAGGTGATCATGGCACTGGTTGATGTGTCTAATGGAAAGAACCGCCACATCTGCTACAGAGATTCCAAACTAACCTTCTTGCTCAGGGTTAGTGATTATATATTAAATACAAAATACATCTTGGGTGTTGCTTTGGTGGAGAATGTGTTATGTTACTGTCTATCATTGTGGAGTCAAAATCACTGGAATTATGGCATATGTTCAGCGGCATGACTTACTCTGTAAAATACACATTTTCTTGTTGCCGTTTTTCTACTGAAATTGCTATTGGAACGAGATCGTTGAATAAATAGTGGTGGCCATGAAACGAGGAAGTACCAAACTTGTGCACTTGATATTCAAGTATTGAATTTTGCTTCATTCATTTGTATTCCTGTGCTTTGGTAGAATATAACATTTTATAATACTATATTTAAAGATGTGATTGTACTTTATAATGTGAATAGATATTACGCGCTGTAACAGTTATTGTTATTTCAGGACTCTCTCGGAGGAAATGCAAAGACTTATATCATAGCCAATGTACATCCTGGTTCAAAGTGTTTTGGAGAAACGCTGTCCACCTTGCAGTTTGCTCAGAGAGCAAAGTTGATCAAGAACAAGGTATCTGTTATTTAACACAACTCTATATTGTAGCTTTGACCAAGTTCTGGTGATGTCAAAGAGCACTTAATAATCTCATCCCTGTGCAATTATTGTTTTGCCAGGCCATTATCAATGAAGACACACAGGGAAATGTGAGGCAGTTACAAGCTGAGGTGAAAAAGCTGAAGGAGCAGCTTGCACAGGCTCTAACTTCTCAGGGAGGGGACTATGCCAGAGATGTAGCGCCAGGAGGACCTGAACTCCCCATAGGTAACAATGCACTGAATAAATATATGTTAACCTTAACACCTTCAAAGTAGCATCTTCTTTAAACCATTTGCCCACATTCAACATGTAATACCCAAATGTATTAAATACAGTAATCCGGGCTACTGTATTACATGCAAAGTTATGTTATGTTTTTAGGACTCTACCAAATAATTCAAAGCTTTGTTCATAACGTTGACATTTAAATTCTAAATCAACATTTGCATGCTGGACAGCTTTTTTTGTGTGTCCTTTGAATGTCTATTTCTGTTTAAACACAGCATTTCTGCACAGTTGCAGATAAAGAATACACTAATATTATTAGTATTTGTAGAATTAGATTCCAGTGGTGGTTGCGTAGGATTGTTTCCCACCTGTGTGATCCAATTATTTTCAATAACTCCAGTTTGTTTCTGTCATAGCATAATGTTGCTATAAGCCTAAGGGCATGATTATTATTTCATTATTATTTTATGCCTTTATTGGATTAGCCTGCCGCCTACATGTATTTATGTTTATGAAACTGACAAGTTATATTTATTAATCCAAATTGATTTTAATAATAAAAACACTGATGAATTACATTATTAAAATAGACAATATTTTTGATATTTTTCAAGGATTTATTTTTCAGGCGATGTCAATAAAAATTGACTAGACATTTGAAAGCTTCATTTGTAAAACTCCAATAGAAGCTTCAAATGTAAAAAATAAGACATTCGTTACAGCCCTACATGTTTTTAAACCGAAGTGTTCTGGTATGTTACAAAGTTTAAATCAGCTTTTCTCATTACACCCATCCATAGAAATTCAACATGATGTCTCATATAAAGCAAAGTTTATGGCTGCTATTCGTCTTTGGAGGAAGCGAGAAGAAGAGAAGAGGGTATGGGAAATGTATTTTTTTTTTCTTCTTTTTTTGCGTTGTCATTTTTTTGTGGAAATGATGCTGCTGTGAGGAAATACTGTTGGCAAAGGGAAACTTACAGTAATGTTTAAAAACACTTAGGTGCTGCTCGAGAAAGTGGCTCAGCTTGAGGAGGCCTGGACCCAGAAAGACAAGTTCATCCATTCCAGCCGAATGATTGTCCGGTTTCGAGAGGACCACATCTATCGCCTTGAGAAAAAATTGAAGGCAGGCCAAGGCTTACTGTCAGACAAGGAGTCTCAGACACTGATTGACCAGCTGAAAGAAGAGATCAAGATCTTAAGAGATCAGGTACAAAATCTAATACAATTTAAACACTGCCTAACCCACTGATGATGACTGCATGTTGCTGGCTCGACTCGACTCGCCTACATTGATGTGGTACTATCTGCAGTGGATAAAAAAATTGAGAAAAAGCACCTGGTACCAAAAGTGAGTCAAGTTGAGCCGAACCACGCAGTGGAAATGAGGCATGTGTGTATAATGTGTGGATACACGGCTACTGTGAAGAACTTATAGTTCAGCTGTACAAAACGTTTTTTTATGTTTACATTATTTATTTCCTCTAAAATGTAAGATGGGTTTCTTCATAATTGCTTACTCTGAAAGGCACAGTAGAGTTACATCAGATCCTCTGTATTAATTCTTTTCTTGAAATCTGTTCAACCCTGTTTTTCCATGTACACAACTCTGCCCTATTAGGTTGAACATCACCCAAAAATGACTCGATATGCAGCGGAGAACTTCAGCCTCAGAGAGGAGAACCGTCAACTTCGTTCTCTTGAATCAGTGGTGAAAACTGAAGAGGCTGCAGTCCAGGTTGCTGCTGAGCTGGAAGAGGCCTTCCAGAGGGCTATGGAGACAGACGGACTCACAGAGAGTAAGATAATTATCAGCTTCATCAGAGAAAAGGCCAAGTAAATGTATTATGCTTAATCTGTATGCATGTCAATAAACTCATGTTGCTCCACAGCTCCAGCAGCTTCTTCAACTCCTGTGCCTGTAGATGCTGTCTCGGCAGCTACAATTGAGAAGCTGAAGGCTCAGCTGCTTCAGAAACAGTCCGACTTCACAGGCACCTTTCAGGCCTTCAAAGAGTACAAAGAAGTCACCAAGTAAGGAGGTTATTTAAATAGGAAAACCACTCTTAAACCAAATTCACATGGGCTTTATTCAGAAAAGCTTAGCAGATGTTTAGGAATAGCAAAAGAAATAATATTCCAATGTCTTTTGCCTTCATGAAATCTGGTAGAGCACCTTCGTGAACACACAGTTTACATGGTTCTTTTAATGGACAGATTTATTTTTCAATAACTGCTGTCTGTACAGTGAAATGAGGCAAAATGTATGTAGGAGTTAATACGGTTTTATAATTAGAAAAAGAAAGTTTCCTGACTTACACTTGGGCTGGTTAATTTGGAAAAACAATATCTTACTGTGTTTCATATATTTAATGATAATAGTATTGTCCAGCTCTGATTTCTAGCTTCAGGAACAAACTGATAACTAGAATATTTTTTTATTTATTTTTAAAAAAGTATCTTGTAATCTTAATGAAATATGCCATTTTTAATGCAATGCCTTTACAGACTTATAAAGTCAGTTTTGCTGCGCTTAATGTGGTTTTTGAATGGTGCTTTGTGTTTTAGGAAACAGATATCTCAGCTGGAGTCTGAAAAAAGATACCTTGACAAGTCCAACAGGCATTTGGAGAACATTTTGGAAGCCACAAACGCTTACAAAAAAAAGGAGGTCTCTGAGTTGAACAGAATTCACGTTGAAACTATAAAGGTGAGTGGATGTTGATTTGTATTCAGATTACTGTGAGCAAACCTCTCTATATTCAGTATATTTTCCTTCGTTTTGCAGATTCTCTAAAAAGCTTCGTGAAAATGAATTATCTTTTATCCTTCAAATGTCTATTATACCAGATTCTCACCACGCCCACCAAAGCATACAACTTGCGGACCCGTCTCGTGCCTCTCTCTAGCCCGGACCACCTGAACGGGACACGCAATAGTGCAGACAACATTTGGACCGAGTCTCCTCCTTCGGACATGGCTGAAATGGCCTTGACTGAGGAACTCCGTCAAGTGCAGGTACACCAATGTGGATTATCCTGCAAATGTGTGTACAAAAAACACAAATTGTTATTGTCTCATACGTTCTCTAATTTCTCAACAGGAGCAAGCTAGCCATGTCCAGACACAGTTTAATGAGGAGGAGCTAAAGAACAGCAAGCTGTTGCAGCAAATTGCAAAACTCGAGGAGCAGATCGCTGTGATTTCACAAGAGTCTGACCGCAAGGATGAGGTAGAATTTCCTCTTGTTCCTCATTTACAGTTCTTATTGAATTGCAATGTCATGTAAAAAGTATTTCATTTGATGTGGGTTAACTTTTCCGTGTTCCTAATTGTTCTTTACACCTGATGCAGCTGCTTTCTTCTGAGCGAGCTAACCGGAACAGGGATCAGCTCAACCTGCAGGAAACTGTCAGCGAGCTGCAACAGAGCCTTCAGTCTGAACAGCAAGCCGCAGAAGGTGAGGATCTGGTGCTCCTCCTGCGTTGTTGTGTTTACCTGTTTGCTCACCTGCCTGGACTTTCGCTGGTGTTGAACTTGGAAGTTTCTGTGAGATGGGAGGTAGGGACAAGAGTACCAAGGTGATGACTCTTTCTTTACCCTCCTTTCAGTGCTGAGGAGTGAGATCCGTGATCTGCGCTTGGTGCTGCAGTCGTCCGATAAGGAGCTGGCCGCTGTGAGGAATGAGCTAAGCGATGGCCAGAGTCAGCAGCAGAGAGAAATGAGCCAGCTCTCTAACAGTCTGATCAGCACACAGCTCCAACTTGACAAAGTCCAGTAAGCATGAACTTAATACCTCTGCACTGTGGCACTTCTTGATCTGATGTGTTTCTGTGCCCACAACTACCATGTCTTCATTCCAGGCTGGAGTGGGAGCAGCTTCTGGAGCAGCATCGGACACTGCAGGATTCATTTGACCAGCTCCAAGCTGAGGCAAAGTTTGAGGCTGATCAGGCAAGACAGCAGCTGCAGGACAGGCAGCAGGAGAATGATGCACTGAAGACACAGCTCCTGGTTAGTGAACTCATAATCGCAACTATGGCCATTTTGTATCTTGAAATGTCGTCTGTGATCTCTTAACTGCCTGTATTTTCTATTCTTTTTTTTCTGTTCTGTAGGAATTAAATAATTCTTTGCAGACTGAGCATGAGCACACAAGCACCCTGATCTCTCAGTTAAGAGAAAACAAAGACAGTACATCAAAGTGAGTGTGTCCACAGCTTTCTCGTTTTTTTTTTTTTTTTTTTTTTTTTTTTTTTTTAAAGAGTTGCTTACAGTTTTCAACATTTAAAATAACTTTTAGTAACATGAGTGACCTTGGTGTGTTCCTTCAGAGAACTTATTGAAACGGTGGAGCAGAATACACAGCTTAGAAAACAAGTCTCAGACCTGACAGTACAAAATCAACAACAGGTCAGTACTAAGAATAGCATGCATGTTTGAAAATGAAATTTTCCGTAATTGCATCTTAGAAGCTAAATTGGGTTGTCTGATTTCTGTTTTGAAGGCATCCAAAATTGTTGCCCTTGAGCAAAATGTAAACTCTGCCAACGAAACGATAAAAGGCTTAGAGCAGAAGATTGAACAGGACAAAGTAAGTGAATATTTCTCTCAGTTATTATCCTTCAAATACAATTGCAGTGTTTCGGCTATCATTCTGAATCCCACCTGTGCATTTGAACAGGATGTTGTTTTGGATCTGATAAACCAAACCAGAAACCTCCGCAATGAGCTGAGCCAGAAGGACCAGACCATTACCGACCTGTCAGGAGAAATCAAAGACATCACAGTATGTGACTCCTCCATCTATTTCACCCTTTATTTGTCTTAAAGTGGTTACACACCAACCAGACGGCCGACCCTTGGCAGAAAAGCCAGTGGAAATGATCGCGTCCCCGAGGTCCAAAAAACTGCCTCGGGACACACTGAGGCAACACCAACTTGAGAAACGTAATACGTCTTCATAGCAGCAGGCGGCGCTACTCTGTATTGTTGCCCAAGAAATGAAAACCGGCAGTTGATTGGACGAACGCGTCACATGGGTTTGTTTTCTCCGGAAATTCAAAGCCAGACTGTCATGACGGCTCCTTTAGAATACGATCTCATATTGTACTAAAATAGTTCACTGAAACATGTTTCTGAAAACATTTTAAGCGAGAAATAGGCCATGCAGTTGCTGAATCTGTCTTCATTTCAGATCAACAAAGGTCAGTTTAAAAGATTTTCGTCAGATTTTGAGAGACTCTAGTCACGCTCATTCCGCTCGCCATTTCCGGGTGAGTCCCGACTGCCCTGCCGCCGACTGAACATGTCAGGTCGACCAAAATGAACGCTGACAGCCCCCCAGACTGACGACGGCACGGAACACACCGAACAGATTCAAGTCACTGACCTCGCCAGACTGTCCAACGGCCGATAATCGGACCCGTGTATCCCGAGATTTAAATAACTTCTTGTTTGCTTCAGTTAACTTTACTCTACCGCCTCATACTGTAGATATGTTTGTTTGAATCAGTTAGGGCATTTTTATTATTATAATAATAATAATAATGATGATGATGTCATTGCTCTTTCAGGTTAAGAACAATGCTGCCTGCCTTGAAAGGGAGGATATCCGGGAGCAAAACTCTAAGATGCAGGCAGAGATCTGTGACCTGAAAGAAACTTTAGCTAGGCAGCTAGCATCCGACAGAATAGAGGTAAGTTTGATCATGTTAAACAACTCTGTCCATACATTTTTGTATGATTATTTTGTAGATATAATGTCTGTCTGTCTGTCCCTCAGGTGGAGGTGTTGCAGGACGAGGTTGTCTATGCCACTGAGGAGGTTGAGAGACTCACTAAGGTCTTGGATGAGCAGAACAGCCTCCTCCAAGCATCTCAAGAGCAAACCGCCCAAAAGGACCTCATGATAGAGAATCTACAGCAGAAGGTGAAATTTTTTTATAATCCTCAACACTGAGCAAACAAATAACCAGTATGGTCAAATAAATCCTTAAGGACGACATTTTATTAAAATTACTCACTTTTCTACCAGGTGCAACAACAGCAAGAAGCCGTTGAAAGAACTATCAGAAATGGAAGTTTCAAACCCCACCTTGAGCTGACAGTCACACCTAAATCATTACCTCGGGTAAGACTTGTCTGTGGTTTATTTGCACTTAAATTCTGCATTTGCAAATAAAACGTGTGGTGTGTTTTTGCAGTAAGAAATACAACAATAATCTAATCTTTTAGTTCTGTCTCTCAAGACACCCTGCACTCCAGGTAGTTTCCACAGGGACCTGAACCAGGTGCTAGAGAGCCAGGAGAGGGAGCTGGAGAATCGACGCTCCTCCATGATGACCATGGAGGTTCTTTTAACGGAGCTGAACGCTGAGAGAGCTGCCAAGAACCAGGAGATCCAAAGGCTTAAGGTATATCTTTGTGCAAAAGTCAAATGAATCTATAGGCGCTCATCACTGGACAAACACATTCATTCAGTATGGTTATAGTACACTCTTCTAGTTTAGTGTCTTCATTTTTTAACAAAATTTAAAAAAGGTTTCACACACTGCATTAAAAATGTTTTTATTATTTATTTATTTTGAGTAAATGCAACGACATACATTTTCATGGCCTTTACATGTCATTTGACTTCAAAGTCCATTAATATTGATAATGTGATTTCACTGTCCTCAGATGCAGCTGACTGAGAAAGATAAGGTTCAAATTGAGATCCAGACTTTACTTGACCAGTTTTACACCAAGCAGAGCCAGCAGATGCATAATGGGTTGAGTTTATTCTTCCAGTCATTCAGCCACTATCCTAAAAATACATATTGTTGATTGCATATATAAGATTAATAATGTTGTCTTGTAATTTTCAGGGAGGAGTTGAATGAAGCCATCAACCAAACCATACTTAAAGAGCTACAAGAGGAGAGATCAGAGAAGGTTTGTATTTTTTTTTGCTGCTGATTTTTTTTTTTTATGTATTGAATAATCAATTTATAATTTGTTTCTATTTCATTCATTAACAGAGCAAAATAATGCAGACGTTGTCTGACACTCAAAAAACGTAAGGACTTGTGGTTAAGTTAAATTAATGAATCAATGTTTTGTGATTGCATGTTATTCTGGTCCTTCATGAATGCTTGACATTTGACAAGTTCTGTCTATCTTTGTGCTGTGGATTAGACTGCAAGCGCAGGAGTCGATGTTGGCCCAGTCTCAAACCTGCGTTCAGGAGCTGACCAATGAGCTCAGGAACCGCTGTCTAGAGTTGAGAGAGCTGAGCCAGAGGATACAGGATGAGGAGAGACTAATCCAGGTCAGAGGAGTGGAGTAGATGAGAGTACTTTTCACCTAAGAAAGCATTTTGCTATGATGTAGCTTTCAAGGATGAATATAATAGACTCCTGGCAACATAGCCAGTATCTGAAATTTGGTATACATACTATACTACTGTGGAACTGCTAATGAGTTCCTGTTTGGGGTTGGTCAATGATCTTTTACTCTGGAAGATATATATGATTACGAGTATGATTACGAGAACAAGGTGACACAATGTAATGAGCATGATACTAGATAGTCTGCCATCTTTAATGGGCCGACAATGTGGACAGTTGCAGATTCCACCATGAGACTTTTTTGATGAGGACATTTCAGGCCCATTTGGCGGCCGTGTAGAGTTCTACTCTGGCATTTTTGTGTGACACTAAAATTCAAAATGATTGGTCTTAAGGTGACCTGCATGAATAACTGCCAAATGTAACACTGATAATAACTGCTTAGGGCTGCAACTTATTTTTTTATTTATAGATGAAATGTTTAGTGTATAAAATATTAGAAAATGGTGAAATGATGCCTGTTATTTCCTCAAACCTTGTCAAAATCGTTGCCATAATAACAGGAAAACGAGGTTCTCCGTAAGCAGAATGTTCAGCTGTCGGAGGAGAACGGAAAACTTGTGGGTCATAAAAACCACAAACAGAGGATTGAATATCTGGTGAAGCTGAAAAAGGACAACACCAAGCTTCAAGAGGTAACTAACATTTCTGCTATAATCAAAGGATATTTCTCTTTGGTCATGTACATACTGTCAACACATCACATCAATCAACTTTTGAATTTTTTTGAATTTATTTTGTTTTAAAGGAAAATGAAAAGCTCAGAACGGAGATTATCTTAATACGAGACAGCGGTGGATGTCCGCCTCTGGAGATGACATAAATCCCTGATTCTTTAATTGTTTGAATGGAGGTGAATTTACATCTTTCCCAGTGAAACAATTATATGTATATTTTATGGTTTCAAGTACAAAGGCATTGTGATTCATGATTGTTGTTCATTCTTTTTTCATTCAGGGAATGTGCAGTCATGATTTTTCTCATGACTTGTTCATAATATTACACCTCTTACAAAGTTCCCTGGAGGCATACTGTACTATCATACTGTACCTTTACATTGATCTGCTATTAAAGCAGCATGGACAGACAAACTGTGACGACTGTAGTCGAGCTCCATCCGTCTGTTTGGTTTCTTTGGATGTGCATTAGTACGCCTAGGAAAATTGTTCTCAGGCTACATTGAAGTTACAACAATGCTAAATATAATCTTAATGTGAAAACTGAACATTTGTGTTCATACTTATTTAGGTGCCTATGTCTCATGCTGTGATTGCTGACTGACCATATGAGTTGTATCCATGGTAAAAGATTTGTTGTATTTTAACCATTATAGGTGAGGTGTGTATAGCCAATGTCTTTTAGCATAATGAACTTTTCCTTTTTTTTAAATAATTAAACTTTTTTTTTTTTCATATTTTGTGGTATTGTTTTCTGAAAAATGTTATCAGTGATGGGAAGTACATTTATTCAAGTGCAGCACTGAAATTTTGCGGTAATTCTGCTTTATTTCCATTTTCCACTTTTGTTAGTCCGCTAGATTTTATATACAAATACGTTCGGTTTATAACATATACTGCATTGTTCTAGATTAAACTGCCCAACACTATATTAAGTATTTTAATAGTTAATTTGCTCCACCTCAGCCAACTATAACACTAAAGTACTGCTTGCATAATACATCAATAATAATGATGATCCAGTCATATAATAATATAAAATGGATAGGGGCCATTTTGCGAAATGAGTACATTTACTTTAGATTCTTTTGCTATTACTTCTAATTATATTTTGAATGCAGGGCTTTTACTTGTATACTTTTATCGTGGGGTACTTATAATTTCCTAAGTAAATTATTGGGATACTTCTTCCAACAATCTATATTTACATATGCTGTATAAAAGCAGAAGTGTTCAGTTAAACTTTTTTCGCAATTTGTAGTCCAACCGCCAGGGAGCGTTGTAAAACTTATTCCTCCCTTCACTTGCACGTTGGTTGTCTCACGCACTTGAACCTCGTCGTCGTAGCCATAGGTCGTAACAGTCTATGGTCGTAGCTAGCTGGAAGGAGAGACTCGATTGAAAAAAATGCAATACTCGTAACCACCTGCAACATGAAGAAAGTGTTTACCGCAGAACAAATTTCGGATTGGTTCACCTCGGGGACGACGTTTGCTAACATTAAACTCGCAGAAGAGGTGGTTGAAAGAAATGTCGATGAACCATCGTCGAAAGAGACCAGGGGGGAAAATCCGAGGTAAAGTTAGCTGGCTAGCATGAGCCTCATGCTAGCCAGCATCCTTGGATCCTAAATTACCTGACCTGTTCCACTTAACGGTTACAGACAAAATATTTCAGGCTATAGGTGTCGCTTCCTCTATCGTAGCTACAAACCCTGACTGGTTAAGCTTTTTGGAAAAAATAATACTGCACATAAATGTTTGAGGATGGTTGCCGAGTTTTAGCTAACTTCGTGTAAATTGCTAACTGCATCTATCTTAAACTGGGGAGAAGGGTAACGGTAACTAGCTAAATTATATAACGTTAGTTGAGATGTCTTAACTCTTCCAGCATTTTATATGTTAGCTTGATAATAGTAGAAAATACAGGAGTGTCTGTAATAGAGGAAAGCTGACACAGCTCGACAGTATTAACCGAAAGACCATTAGGTTTCCAACATCATGATCGGTTAACTACTTTACAGTAATGCTTAACTATCAACTTAGTTGTGAAACTGAGATGAAATTTAGGTGTTTTTGTATGTTATTTATTTATACTGCCCACAATCTTAAAACAGTCAATATTGCCAAAGCTACGTTTTCAGTGATTGTCACCAAAATGAACGCATGATAAAGGGTTTCGTGGCTGTATCCTGGCGTCCCTACACTACCAGGAATTTAGAAAGTATGAATTTCCCCAAATATCTAAAACTCCCAAATTTCCAAAAAATGAAATACTGAGGACATGACCTTAGTGTCAAACCTGGGGGTCACAGGATGTTAGGAGATGACAAAAAAATCTACTACACATGTTTATTTTTTCAGAGTTTGTAATAATCTCCTTTTTATTGTCAAATACTTGATAGTAAAAACAAAGTTTACCAGTTTTTACCTGTTTAGAGCTGTTCAGATCAAACAATCTAAATGGGAACATCACTCTGGTTTATTTGTCCGAAGCTCTTAGACATTTTCAGCCTGTGATGAGCAGTTGCAAGTAGACATTGCTTCACTTTAAAGACTCACGAGCCACAAAGGCTGGCACCCATTGGCTCTTATGACATCACTCACACCACCTGACAATACAACTTTGAAATATATGCCCAACTGTACAAAGTCTAATTGAGGTTTATTATCAGGACTACAGAAAACCAGTCAGTCTGTTAAGTAGGGATAAAAAAAGCAGGTGACAAACTATTGTAATGAAACAGTATAATATAGTGTACACTTAGCCTAATGCCATGTTCACATTTTTGGTCTCAAGCCAGGATATTAGGGAAGCTCCGATTGATTGACCGCCGGTCATTATCGGTCGATATTTACTAAAATATGGGTGATCAGGTGCTCTGCATTAATCTCTTCTAGCTGCCTATAAACTACTACATGCATAGTTAAACACTTGGTCGAGAGCAACAACTACATGCCTGTGCCTGATTGCCTGTTCATGTGAAGTCCTCCTGCGTTCGCCTCCCACCCACCTTATTGGCCTGGAGCCGCACGTTGTTATTCAGGCGCGCAATGCAACTACAAACTAGGGCTGTTCCCTCTTAGTCGATTAGTCGACTAATCGGTCATTTTGGTCTTAGTCTATTTAGATTTCTTTAGTCGATTAGTCATGTTTGATGCTTTTTTCATGGTGAATGACTTATTTCCAAGAAACGTACGAGCACATCTCTGGTAAACACAAATTAAAGTGGTGCTTTTGCATGACTCTTTGTGGAGAAACTCAGATTTACAGATCTGTCAATTAAATCAACTAATCGATTAGTCGATATAATTGAATAAGTGTTAGTCGACTAAGAATTTCTTAAATTGAGCACAGCCCTAATACAAACAAAACAATAGTTGATGAGTTGTCACCCAGCGGAGCGTGGCGGGTTGAAGCTCACAGTGGAGAGTGCGGATATTTTCCTTTTTTTTTAAAAGGTGGCACCCAAACGCCAGATCGTAACACAAGCAACGATAACTAGTTGTTTTGGTGCCCTTTCTTAACTGTTATTGCCTCGTGATGTTCACTTAATTGCCATAGAGTGTGTGGAGAAAAAAAAAAGAAGGGATTTAAGTAACAAGACTGACTACTCTTTAAGAGTAGTCTATATCCTTGACGTTCCACTTCTGGGATTGATCTGGTGCAGCAGGAAATTCTGCCGGATGAATGTATTTTCGCCGATTTCCGTTTCCTTCCGCTTTCTTTGTGTTGTAATTTTAAACTCCAGTGGATTTATGAGGACTATTGTTGACTGCTCCTCAGATCTCAGCTAGCTAGACTATCTGTCAAATCTGAGTTTTCTCTCTCACGACTATTTTGCTGGCGCTCTGTGCGGAGCTTAGCACTGCCCATGACAATTGTGATTGGTTGCCATGCCAGTAAACCAGAGCAGGTTTTTCTCCCATTCCGGAATGCTATGTGGAGTAGCCAGACTCTCCTCAGCTCCGTAGCGTGTGGATGGTTTGGCAAAGCAAGGTTACTTAAAGAGTGACACACCATTATACAGCCGGTTACACTACCACCTGGTGGAGATCCCAATACACTACAAACAGGCAAACTGGCCAATACTTTACACAGCTACAGTATATCAGCGGCTATAACTAAACAAAACAACACAAAAGTAATCGGCAGTGGCCCTCTAATGACAGATACGGCTCATTGATGATCTACAATCGGTATCGGAGGCTAAAATGTGATCAGGCATCTCTACATGATATATCTGCAACTAATACGGATATAGACGAAATTCAAAAATTTGATTATATGTTTAACACAAAACTACAGCAGCGTGTCGTCTCACAGTGTAGTGCTATACGTCCCTATGGGCCTGAGAGAAACTGGATAGTAATATGGAAGGTCCCAGTCCCTGTTGGACCCTTCGAACGAACCAGAGTGCCGCATGGCCCGATCCACATATCCAGAGATTGTTGGAATCTCCTCCCTTGGTTGGTCTCCACAGTTGGCGACCGTGGGTGTGACAAAACTCTGCTTCATTATGTAGCGGCTGGTCCAAGCCTCCATTGGTCGGAGCTGTGCTGGCTGTACTAAGAAGTTGTGGTCTTCATCATATTCCTTTTGGCTCAAGAAGTCCCTTAGCACCTGCTTGAAGACAGACGCCAGCTCCCAAGGCCTAATGTTGTTAGTGGCAAGCACCTCACGAAACCTGTGGAAAGATGCAACCAATAATAATAATTTAACACTTGTTGAAGTAGCAAGGATTTGCATCAAGAAAGTGTCTGTGTCATACATTACATACATTTCTAATGTAAACTGGAAGAAAACAAACATCCGAAGGTGAAGAAGTCATTTAAGATGCCAATGAAAATGTATAACTAGAGAGACGACGACATTCAGCAACTTTGGTCGGTAAGGGCTGATGGCGAAATTGTCAGACAAATTCAAGGAACGGCAAGAGCCTCCTGCACACTATAGAGAGGGAGAGGTCTACAGTCTTTTAAATTAAGTTTTACGGTATAGGACATACTTTTATTTGTTCATTTTGTATAAGTAGATATTTTAAGACATGTTTTATGTACACAAGTAGTTATGTCTTGCGTTGTATTGGTTTGCCCTCTTCTGGACCTAATGTGCAAAAATAGGTTTGAATATCTGCGTTTTAGTAGAAGGAATATTATAACTTAATCTTTGGCCAATTTTGACGGTGCTATTTCTTACTAAATGTTATTCTTTGGTAAAGTGGTTATGTAAGCACACAGTAGTGACCCAGTAGTGAGTTTAATGGGAAATGAGTAAGTAGGTCACAGTGCTCAACCATGTAGAACAATGTTTTTTTATATCATTATGTCTAACTTAGAGATGATGAGTGGAAACCCTGTCTAAGTCTTACAGGGCATCCTTCACCTTCATATGTTCACACCCTACATCGCCTGCCTCTGTGACAGTAACACATTTTGGCTTTTTTGGCAGTTTGCCCTGCCTCCCTATCCCCTTGGGTCTTCTCTGCTTTGCCTGCTGTCAGGCCTTGTGTTGTTGCAGTAGCAGCTAGCCACTGTTGACAGCATACTAATGTGAGGACGGAGCATGGCATGGCCACTATCAAACACCTAGAGAGTATGGTGGCTGCGTCGCTGGGTGGGATCTGGGCACACAGGAACTCCAGCTGATGTAGCTCTGATGTGGGGATGAGGGTCCGTAAACTGGGGTACTTCTGAAACCAGTGGAGACCCATGGTTTCCCTTGCCAGCCGCTCACGTTCTTCCACATGCCACAGAAGCTCTCTGATCAACATGCAACTGGGTAAGACCCCCGAGGTCTTTAGAGGTGCTTCATCCTGAGCCTGCACTCTTGTTTCGTGGGTCCATTTCATCCAGCTAAACAGGGGCATGGCAGTCAAAGCAGACAGTCCTGAAAAACTGAACAAACAAAAATTTGGGCCATGAAGCCATGGCTTCCCCACAGCACTGTTAACACATTTGAATATGTTGGAATATATGTTGCTTAAAATCAAGTGCTAATTTCTCTCTTAAGTTGCAACTACAAATGACAAAACAGCATTAGACCATGCGACGAACTGCCCAAAGGCAGATGGAACAAAAACATGAGAGAGAAATGGTGGCAATATTTCTGACAAAATCTTGCGCTTGTAATACCATTATCAGCTTCAAATACCACAATGACAAATGTGTGAGAATATCTCAATGTCAATTTCATTTAATCCATAATTTTGGTGCCCATTTTAAGGTTGACAGTGAACAATGATCATCCCTTAACCAAGCTCTCTGGTCCCTGCCTGATGGGTGCTTTGATTGCCTTCAGTGTGTATATTTGGCTTTTTTACTCAGACCGATGGTTCCAACACAGCTTCTACCTGGGATTTAGATGGATTACAGCGCATGCAGGGTTAGAGGTCAGCCTCACCGAGCACAAACTATATGTGTGGCTTCACACATCGTAAGGTTGCAAAACAGGGTTTTTCAAATATCTGATTTGATTACAGTACTTAAACAGCTATCAGTCTTCATGTACATTAATTAATTATCACACTAACATCTGGCTGAAAATTGAAAGGAAAGATCTGTACTTACATGTGAAAACTGCACCGCTGACGCTTTTGTGAGATATTCAGTAATTGAATAGAAAAGATGAGCTTTTCACAGAGTACAGCCTCCAGCTCCTTGTCTCCATGGGTCAGTCCATGTAAACTTTATTCCTTTACTTGCTGTCGACAATGTCTTGGTGTCAACTGCCTTCAAAGGAACACATCACTTGTGTGTCGGCAGCAATCCTCTGATGTCTTGGTTGTTGAAGCGTTTTTCCTCTTTGTGTTATAGTTATTGTCTTGTCCCTATCGTCTCTCCCACTGCTCCTGTCATGCAGACTTTTCCAGGAGAGTTAGTCACACACTAACTGACTAAGAGCTGCCACCTCTCCTCTCCCTTCACCCTGTCTCCTATGTGCAGTTTGTTGTAAGGTCAGCTGCTTTGTAGCTTGCACAAAATGTGTGCATTGGAGAGAAAGGAAGAGGACGAGAGTGCATGTGTTTCGCCAAGCCATGTGTGTTGTATTTGAGCTCCTCTTAGTACTGTCAGGGTTGATGCCTGCTGTTGCGATAAAATCCTCCCCCCACTAAGAGAGCGCGAGAGGCAGAGATAACTGGGAAGCTCTCCTGCCTACAGGGCTGTGGGCCTAGTTGAGCTGACCAGAGGGAAAGATGAGATGAGGCAGAGACTCAAATGAGCAAAGTTTCATATGGTACCAAGCCGGGCCTGAAGTTGAAGTGGGCAGAGCTGCTGTTATTTTCACCCACTGTACTGTAACTTACATTTTAAGTTTACTTTTAATTATGACCTCAGTGTTACTCAACTTAAAATTAGTGTTTTTACAAGTGATTATTATTATGAAAATGAATTTCTGAAAATTGACATTATCAAGTAGAACAGACTTGTCTATTCAAATCAACAGCAGAGTGGTCATAGTGGCGGCCATTTTTATGTGTACCATTGTAGTGGCAAAGAACAAGGACTCTTGTAGTGGACTAACTTCCGCATCAACTTGTTTCTGTGCATGTCCGTTGCCTTGGTGCTGGAGAGGAATTGAGAATTGCTGTATTTAATTGCTTCATATTTCTATAAGTCATCAAATTCTATTAATAAAATATTAGGCCAAAATGGAGTTCTCAAACAGTGTGATATTTACAGCCCAACTGACGTCACCGTAACAATTAACAACCCTCACCATTTCTGAACTAGTCAAAGGAGCACAGCAAACTGTTTGTCTGTTCTACTCTTATTCTATTTCTATAGAGTTCAGTTCAAACACTTTATTAATCCCAATGGGCAATTCATTTGCAGCTTCTCAGTCCAAACAGTCAGTTTCAACAAACACTCACCAAACAATAGTTAAAAATGTTAAAGATGCCGGAGGAAACGGGTTAAATATGGGGACTGGTACCTAAAAGCAATACATAAGAGACAAAGGCAATTAACAACAACAAGCCTATGTCTCTGTGATAGCCATCATTTAAGATGAGCAGTGTTTGTGTTGAGCAGCCTTGTAGCAGAAGGAATAAAAGACTTAGAATAGCGATTAGTTCTCATCGGAGGCACATTATACCACTGACCCGAAGGCATTACAGAGAAAACTCTGTAGAGAGAATGTGGTCTGGTTGGCTGATATGACTTTCCTTGCTTTCTCAGCCACCTGTTTCTCCCAAAGGGAGCCCAAGTCTCTCTGCTGAACTCCAATAATCTTGGAGCAAACCTTCACTGTGCTGTTTATGCTGTTCTTGTCCTTCACGCACAACCCACTAAACCAGCAGAAAAGAGACAATTAAAAGCCTTTCAGCAAAAGTTACATGAAATAGTATTACAGGCACTAAAAGAGTTAAGCTTCTGTATTAAATGACAGCTGACGTATTCTAGCATATTCACAGCGCTACACGTTACATTCAGACCTAAAACGCAGCACCACAGTTTCTGCATGAATCTAAAATGGATCCAGAATCTAAAAAGCAATTGGTTAAAGCTGCTATAAAGCGCAGCCTCTTAACTTTAGCCAATCCTTAACAGATTTTTGTTTCTTACCACAATGCTCCTTGGGACATTGGCAGTTATACTTTCTGAGATGAGACTAGCAGGTGTAAGCTGACCAATGAACAATTTTTGAAGGACGTGTTGTTTATCACATAGAGAAGGAAAGTAAAGTGAGTGATGTATGGTCTTTGAATTTCATTTGTTTTTGTAATGTGAGGGGAAAATGGGACCAAAGGGCTAGAATTGCTTAAAATTGCTTTAATTTTGTTTCAGCCCATCAAAGGTTCCTGATGAGGGCAGCCAGAAAAATGTGAACTCTGATGGAGGGTGGTTTCAAAAACCATCAGGGAGTGAGTCTTAAACTTTGTGTTAGCTTTTTCTTATCACACACCATACTCCCTTACATTCTTAGATATACAGGAATCTGCCTGCTGCCCTAATCAGTTTAACCCTTTTTGTGCATTCAATTCTGTGTCCTTAGGTACTGCTCCTCCTCCTCCACTTTCCAGCTATGAGTACCCCAGCTTGCCCATAACCAAAAACAGACGGGAGGTAAAATGTACCATCCATACACCACAAACCACACAGCCTGATGGTCTAAAAGTACTCTCTAATTCGCCCGTAGTACTTTCTCTTTTAGTCATGTTGGAGTTTTACGGAAATGACCGTTATGGCCTCAGGACATTGGTGTACTTAAGCTTTTACTGTTTGCTCAAGATCAACTTAATGTCATTTTATGTAGCAGAACAACAGTAAACTTTAAATCCACTGGTCTAAATATTTCTGTTGTCTAATAAAGAGTAGTGTGTAGATATTTCAGCAGCTCATGCAGTCATTGAAGCTGCACTTTCTTAATACAAATTATAAAGTGTTACAAATCAGTTTAGCACACCCATCTGCTGTACAATTTCATAACTTATTTCAGTGATATGGTACTGTACAAATGTTAACTTTGTCTCTTTTAAAGTGTGTGTGTGTGTGTGTGTGTGTGTGTGTGTGTGTGCTTCCAGCTGATTTCCCTCATAGAAAACAACTCTGTAGTGATCATTCGAGGAGCCACAGGCAGTGGCAAGACGACGCAGGTGCCACAGTACATTCTGGATCACTACAATGAGAAAAATGCATCATGCAACATTGTGGTCACCCAACCACGCAAAATTGGGGCCAGCAGTATTGCCCGATGGGTTGCCACCCAGCGGAAGTGTACCCTGGGTAGTTTGGTGGGATATCAGGTTAGTGCAACATTTAATCTGTCTACCTATTTTTTAACAAAAAGGGGAAACAAAAAGTAACACCTGCACAAAAAGCACTCATTGCGCCTCTCTCACAACTAAACAGTCTTTGCATGCTTGTGTTGACAAGCTCTTGTGTTTACATTGTTGCCAGGATGTCTGGCTATGTTGTACAGAGCTCTGAAACAGCATGTCTAATAATAACTGTTGTCTCTTCTGCTTGGTGTAAACCTCTGGAGTTAAGGATGTTGTCACAGACAGTGGGAGCAATGATAAACAGTGTTAGAAAGTGATATAACGCTGAACATTATGTTCTTAATTTGCGTACCTCAAAGGTACTTTTTGATTTTTGTCTATTGTTCTTCTGAAAATATCTCCTATTTGCTGTAAGAAGAGAGCTCTTTACTTGTTCCCTTTCCTATTTTTTGTCTGTGAAAGTTGTGCAGTCAGTAAATGGAAAATTTGTGCTCAGAGTTGAGTCTGCGAACCATAAAATATTTCCCTGAGGTCAGACACCAGGAAGCAATGGATTTTATTACAGTTCACTGGTATTTTCACCAAGACTAACCAGCAATAGTCATGTTGACATTGCACATTAGTTTATAAGACACTGGAAAAAGTAGAGACCTAAGGCTACTGTAGAGGAAGCATACTGTGGCCTCTCCTGTTCAACTTTCTAAGGAAGTAGAATATAAAGTATTGACAAGAAATAGCAGGAAGGTATAACTAGCAAAATAATTACTAATATAGTAGTGTGCTCTGTAACTCAATGTGCAGTGCTGCAGTGCATTAACATTAACAAGACACCAAAAGATGATGGTATGGAACTGCACTGAGCCGATGTTTTCAGATGATGGGAGTCATAGATTGTGATCGTCTTGTTGAGTAAAACAACAACAAGAAACAACAAGCAGGTGTCTTTTGTTTGATGTTACCAGTGAGGCCAAAAACAGATATAGTCATTTTCAGTAGCGTGTGTGGCAGATTATTGAATACAACTTTGCATATTTGTTTTTCAGGTTGGACTGGAGAAGATGGCTACTGAGCACACCCGGCTCATCTACATGACTACAGGAGTGCTGCTGCAAAAACTTGTTTCCGCCAAGTGCCTCACAGAGTACTCCCACATTTTCATAGATGAGGTGAATAAACTTGAGGCAGATAATTTTCTCAGTTAGCTGGCCCCTAAAAGTGATTTTTTTATCTTTATTTTTTTTTTATTGTCTTTTATTTTGTTGTAATTTTTGTTAATAGTTCAAATGCAGTTCCCTTGTGTTACACCTTTTTAATTCAAGTTTATAATTTTATTAAGTTGTATTAAATGTTCAATTTGTTTCATTTAGTTCTATGATCTAATGAGTGATTCTTGCCATTTAACTACTCTGCCTTTGCCCAAGGTTCATGAGCGCACTGAGGAGATGGACTTTCTCCTGCTGGTTTTAAGAAAACTTCTCCATTCCAACTCCTGTTATGTCAAGGTATTTGCAAGATCAAGTAAAATCTTCTGTCCTCCTTTTGCATCAGTTGAACTCTCAGTCATAGGACTTGTGTTTTTTCAGATCATCCTTATGTCAGCCACCATTAACTGCAGACAGTTTGCTGAGTACTTCAGTACGCCAGTTCGTGGCAAAATGAACCCGGCCTACGTCTTTGAAGTGGAGGGTGCACCCTATGCCATCGAGGAGTTTTATCTGGATGACCTTCAAAAACTGTTTCCATACAGGGTAAGACCACGGTAAATGTTTGCTGATGCTACTGTTCTCTGGACTAAAGCCAAATAGTTATTAAGGTGTGTGTGTGTGTGTGTGTGTGTGTGTGTGTGTGTGTGTGTGTGTGTGTGTGTGTGTGTGTGTGTGTGTGTCAGTGTCAGGTTGAGTCTCCTCCTTCAGGTGACCCTCACATTTCAGTGGAGATATACAATCTTGCCATCGGTCTCATCCAGAGCTTTGATGAAATGGAGGGCAAAGATTCCAGGTGAGGCTTCTGTATTTTAGCACACTTGACTTAAAGGTGCAGTAAGCAATGCTGCGATTAGATTGTTGATATTTGAACTGACCTCCCAAACAGTACAACCCCTCCCTTCAGAATCTCGTCCCCCCCAGATTTATGGACGCACATTGCCATAGCTCCCACTTCTGTTAGTGTCTCTGCTGACTAAATGAAATATGGCAGAGTCGATGTTAGCTCACGTTAGGTTGTGGATTAGCAAACTGCCGCTACTGCTGTAAAGCCAACCAGTTGGGAGCAGCCATCACAAACCATAGCAAACGGACGAAGCTAAACTGACCTATTGAAAACAGCGAACATTATTACTCACTTGTCCATAACGGCGAAAGCCTTCATCAGTTTTCATTCCTTTGAAATCATGGAGGTTTCTGCAGTGTTAAAAAGCTGATTTTGTTAAAAGCTGAATTTGACAAAAAAGTATATTGGATTAACATTGCTTGCTATACCTTTTTAACAAATGGGCAGCCACATAAAGTAATGGTCATGTGTGTTTGTGTTTGAGCAGCAAAGCAGAGAGAAAAGGTGGCATGACTGCATCAGAGCGGGGCAGTGTGCTGGTTTTCCTTCCTGGTATACACGAGATAAGCTACATGCAGGAGGCCTTGGCCAAGCTGGTCCACAAAAGGTGGGCTTTTGAGTTTATCTCTTTGTTGAATCTTTCTGTAGCTAAGACCGATTGTCTTTTTTTGTCTGTTTTGCTGACTTCCTTATGAGAAGTCAGTTTTATGTATCAGTAATAATGATCAGAATTGACTTCTGTAAAATGTATAGTGCTTGTTAACCTGTGTTATGTTTTACTTGGAAAGAATGTTTACCTTCACGATGAATGTGCTGCTGTTTAGATTGCAGGTTTACCCTCTCCACTCCACTGTGACTCTGGAGGAGCAGAACTGTGTGTTTCTGTTCCCTGTGCCAGGATACAGAAAGGTATAAAATTAACTAAAAATGTTTCTTATTCTGTCACACGTGTTCTTACCTGCTGTACTGATGATCTCATCATAACAGGTTATCCTTTCCACCAACATTGCTGAGAGTTCAGTGACTGTTCCAGATGTCAAATATGGTGAGTTTTTCTTTTTTTAGCTTTGTTTTATCTATTAGCTTAATGTGTGTTTTGTAATGAAGTATTACAAAATCTTAATTTGGTAGTCGTGCTTTTTTTGTCATCACAGTGATTGATTTTTGCCTGGCCCGTCACATGGTCTGTGATAAAGACACCAATTATCAGTCTCTGCGTCTCACCTGGGCATCCAAAACCAACTGCAACCAGCGTCGAGGTACTAATCTTACAATACAGAAATGTACCTCTGAAGTGCAAGTGTCTGCTCACTTCTGTCCTTTTACACTTATTTCCTCTCTCTGTCAGGTAGGGCAGGTCGAGTCTCTAAGGGCTACTGTTACCGCCTTGTTACCAAAGACTTCTGGAGGAATGAAATCCCAGACTACATGATCCCTGAGATGCTGGTAAGAGAATGTGCACATGACGAGAGATTTTTCTTTTTTTTTTTAACATTTCTTTGACTCTTAATTAGACAATCAATCTATGCCATACTATTTGCCCTCCCCTCAGCTTGCCCCGTTGGCCAACATCATGCTGAAGGTGAAGCTGCTGGACATGGGAGATCCCCACTCCATCCTTTCCACTGCCCTCTCACCCCCTGACCTTGGTGACATAGTAAGGACAGTGCTCCAACTCAAAGAGGTAAATAAGTGCAGATTGATGAGTCATCTCTATGAGAGCCATTAATGTTGAGTCAAGTTCTTATGAATGTGTGGCTGTAATGATGTATTCGGGAAGGCAGCCGACCACCCAGCTCTGTCACTGAGTATTAGACCAGGAGTTCTCCGACAGAAATTTTGCATTAGCCAGTGTTTGTAAAAGTCTGTAAGGTGAGGGTAATGAAGGGCACTGTTGTGTCGTTATATATTTGTGTGGGCAAGGGAAAGTGGAAGAAGTGTATGATAATTGGTTTCTTTCTGTCACTAACAAAATGTAAATTTTGCCAGTGGCCGCAGCATTTAAAAACAGCTGGACGATCTCTGTCTGAGGATCTCAGGCTAGCCTCTAGCTCATAGGCAAGCAGCAATTCAGCAAAGTACAACCATAAAGTGTGATAAATATTGTCATGAACCAGCTCACAGTTCTGACAAAATAAGGGAGACCACACATAATTAAGGATTACATTAAAACCAATTTATTTAACCCAAATAAATAATACTTAAAAATAGGATTAAACATACTGTTTATCAATTATCAGTAGTGTAGTGAGTGCATGGCTGTAAGTGAGGTGTGTGAAAAACAAAGCAAACAGAACTCAAAGGACAACCTAAACCAAAAACAAACCCTGTCTGGCTGTAAGGATAGAGAGAGCCAGAACTACATCTCTAACTCTCTTAAATGGTAGTAACCAGGAGTCAATCAGGAGAAGTGGCTACAGGTTTGCCACACTTCTGCCACTCAAATATGTGACATGGAAAAATACCATGGAGGCCCCCACAGAGTGGGAGGGGTCATCACAAAATGAAAAATCCACCAATCCGACTTCATCAGTCCCGATACCTATACAATACCTGGGCTTTGGCTCGTCCAATACCAAGTACCAATCCAGTGTTTAATGATAAGCTGTCTGCCTCATTGTGTGGAAGTGACTGGGATCATTATTTTATGTGTAAGGAAACCTCATGAGGTGCAACTGATTGCACAATGACTTTAGAGGGGCACTTGAATGCACCATGAAGTCCCGTCGGAACCCACATGATTTACGTTCTCTGTTTGTTTACATAACTCACGGTGAAGGCAAAATGTTGCCACACTGGTAACTTCAGGAAAGCGGAAGGATTTTCCAGTTCTGGTTTTTCTCCGTCATCCCCGACTCCGGCCGTGCGATCTGGAAAAGTGCAGCTGCAAGCTACCGTTAAGCTAATATTACCGTATCTTTAGCTGCATGCTACCTGCCGGTAAGCTACGCTGTGTCATCAGTGTGTTGTTCTCTCTGGATGCACAGGGGTAGGCGGCTAGGTAAGTAGGCGGGGGTGGAGGGAAACTTATTGGCCTGATTTCCGATATCAGTATTGGATCTATGCATGTCTAATAAATATAAATACATTTTCCAATGAATGTAAAATTAACAGTTCATCCATTTTTATTTTAAAATCCTTAAATATTAAAAGTCAAACTGTTGTTCTGAGATAAAGTTTTTGGGAGTTAATTGGAGCTATAAATAAAAAATGTTGTCTTGACACTAGCTGGATGTTTCATTCTATAGATGGGCGCACTATCTGCGAAAAGTGACGGCAGGGGTCACAATGAGGATGGTGAAATAACTTTCCTGGGCCGAGTTCTGGCCCACTTGCCCGTGGACCTGTGCTTGGGGAAGATGATTGTCCTGGGTCACGTCTTTGGCTGCCTGGAGGAGTGCCTTATTATAGGTCAGTCTGTCATTATGCTACTGGAATGGACCTCAGATACTGCATATGCACATGTTTACAATTGTATAAACCTACAACAAATCTGTCATGACTGCACTCTTGAAACAACAACATAAATAATAATGTGTAGGGTTGGGTATCGTTTGGGTTTTTTCTGATACTGGTGCCAAAACGATACTTTTAAAGCGGTACTTAAAAAAAGCGATACTTAAAAAAAAGAAAGAAAGAAGAGCACAAAACGACAGTCAGTGACATTAAAGAATGCTAAGGCCATATGGTCAAAATGTAATGATTTATTAAAAATGTAATAAGTGGCCAGGTTGGGTCAGTGGGTAGAGCAGGCGCACATATACTTTAAGGTTTATGCCTCGACGCAGAGGTCCAGGGTTCGAGTCTGACCTGTGATGATTTCCTGCATGTCTTCCCCCTCCCTCCCCTTTCTCACCTAGCTGTCAAAAATTAAAGGCGGAAAAGCCCAACAAAAATAATCTTAAATGTAATAACAATAACTTATTTAACCAGAAAATTGCTGTTAAAAACAACCACTCAATGGGAAAAGGGTATTTTACAATAACTTAGCAACTTTCACCAATTTCAAGTGAACTGAAAGTCTGTGTAGTTTTTCCGACAACACCACACTGTTGTACGTTCCAGTGTTGGAATCATCTACAGTGAAATACAGTCACACTTTACACCGTTTAGCTGTCAGCATTTTAACCTTGTTTAATCCAACTACTAGCTAACGGTAGGCTAATGTTACCTGCTGCCAAGTGTAGTGTTAACTAGCGTCATGTGCAGCGATGCTTCTTTTGCCTGTAACATCTCTGAGCAGTTTCTGAGCATCATAGAGCAGCACCGGTATTTCAGTGGCACCAAAATGAGGCACCGAAATCAGCGCTGCTATTCGGTCTGGTAGATACCGGCTGTTTAGCCACCGGTGCCATATTAGCACTTGGTCTCGGTACCAAACCATAGTAATGTGTTTTTTTTTGTGGGCAGTTTGCACAAACCATAACGACTTTGCTTGTCCTCAGCTGCCTCGCACTCTCTGAAGAGTTTCTTTGCCATACCATCCATGCAGCAGCTTGCTGGCCACAGGTGAGTCACATCCAACAGCTGCACTGATTCACCGACTGCCTGGCCCTGTAGATCATTTTTGTGTCCCACCAAAGTGGCATAAGATATTTGAGGCATTAAATTGTTATGTACTAAGTCCATGGAGTCCAGACATACCTATTGACTATGGACTCACTTTTACAGCTTAAGAGCCATCACAGTGTTTAGTGGCTAATGAGATGCTTGCAGTAGAAAACAGATGTGAACAGTTCAAACACGATGCCATCTCTGTGGACATACAAAACGCTGAAAAGTAAAGTCTCAATCCATGTGCTGTTCCCCTTAAATCTGGTTTCCCTAATTAGCTATTTGTATGTTTTGTCAAATCCGAGCACAAATAGTTTTTCTGGCATTGCACATGTAAATGGCTACAAGTTTGCCTCAAGATGCCTAATATTTTCATCAGACTACTTGCAGGACAGAAACCGATATTGGTTCTGTGTATTGTATGTTTTTTCTTTGTACACTGAATATAATTTGTTATTCCAGGAGCAAGTTGGCTTTTGCCCGTGGCACACCAAGTGATTCCATGGCTTTCGTCAATGCCTTCAAGGTAATGGGTTTGTTAGCAAGTTAGCAGCAAGTTGTGTTATATTGCTACACCTGTTTTAATGTGTTTAATGTTCTGGTTTTATTGTATTGTGTTTGAGTACCATGCTATACAAATACAATTTATTATTTAATAGATTTACATATTTGCCTGATGACCTGATGATGATTTTTAAAACCCTTCCCTATTGTGTCTTACTGTCAGGCCTGGCACTCATCCAAAAAGAATGGACTGCTGAGACACCCAAAGGTGAACAAAACAATAATCAAACATGAGCTCCCTGAAACAACACAAAAAAAAGAATATGCTGATTATCTTTTTTTACATGTTGAAAATAAGAATAGTCTGCTACTGTTGTTGTACAAAGCAACCTCTTGACATTCACTTATTCATCTTAAATTAGTTAAAAAATTGGCAATAAAGTATACATATTTGCTCTGTCCTATTGGTAATGAATTAACATAGCACCTTATGAATGACATTTAGCGCACTATAGCTTACAGAGAAGGGAAATAGATTAGGTGAGTGGTGTCCCCATTAAGATGGCTTATTCAATTTCACCTCAGTTGGAGAAAAGTCTCTCTGCCTTTTGTTAACATTTAAACTATTCACTAAATGTGTTTATAATTATTTATTCATTAAGAATCAGTGCAGAACTCTCTTCTTAAATTGTCTTTGCCTTTGCTGTTTTCTCCTCTTAGGATGAGTTGGACTGGGGAAAAGAGAACTTCATTCAGATCAAGAGGATCAGGGAGGTACAGAGGTTAAGCAGATAGCTGGGTCACAGGAGTTCATCAAGCCACATTACAGGATGTCTTTTGTTACGTTTACACATGGCCGGCTATTTTCATAAATGGACATTTCAACCTCTCAGTTTTCAAAAATAACATTGTGCACAGCTGTCAGTTTTCAGAAAGTGTTCGTTTACACGTACCCGTGTATAAATGCCAATGTCAATGCGGTCAAGAGCATGCCAAACCTGTAGGTGGCAGTGTAACGAGAAGCTCAAGCCCGCGTTAGCCATTCGGAATCCCGAAAATAGCAACAACAGAAACCAATCACTTCCTCTTTCTTTCTCTCGGCTGCCTAAACCTTTTTTTGTCTCGGTTTACATGCAAACGTGCAAACAAAGATTTCAAAAATCTCCACTCTGGCCGGAGGTTTTAGAAAGACTCGGTTTCAGAGGCGAAATGTCTGTTTGTAAAAATAACCATGTACGTGTAAACAGAGTCTTTGTCATCACCCATCCTAGTTGAACTGCAAACAGGCATTAATCAAGTTTGTAGTCGTGTTACCAAGAAAGAATCTCGCTTCTGTTGAGTCGCTGTTTGAGAGGCTTTACTAAAGTTGATACAGTCAGACTGTAAATATGTAATCGGTATAATGCTGTCCGTTTTCAGTAGCAGAAGAGGAGGTAAGTATTATTGACAAAGTTTAAACTTGGTCATTAAGTTCCATGACAGATTTTAGCTCTGTTTGGTGCACAGTTGACTGTCAAAAATGTCAACTTCCAGTCTTAATGAGCTAATATTTTGAAATTGAGCTGTAAAATATTGCGTCTCAGACCTCTTTTGAAGTAACTCACTGTCTAGGTAGCAGAACTGTATGAGGACCTGAAGAAGCGGGTGTCCCAGTTCAACATGCATGTGCCGGAGAGTGCTCAGCCCTCGGATTACACCAGCGCACACAGGCAGAAGTTCATCCTTCAGGTTAGAGTCAGTGCATGCTATACAGTGTTCACTTCAGATCCCGTAATCACTCTGAATAAATATTGAACTACTGAATAAACACACCTAAATGCCAGTTTGTTCTAGGTTGCATCTCTCTCTGTCTTAGGTGGTTATTGCTGGTGCCCACTACCCCAACTACTTTGTCCAAGGAGAAATGGATGAAGACCTAGCCTCCAGGGACTTGAGTGGCTTCAACCCCAGAACAACAGTGATGGTATGACCCATAGTGTTGAGAGCTAAGTATTTATTACTGTTCAAATGATGATATCATTTTTTATTGACTTGACACTTTTCTGGTGTGTAATGACCATCAACACCCTTACAGGATTATTATGGCTACAGTCTTTTGACTTATTACGTAGAAGGTAGGGATATTGTAAAATAACATCAGACCACATGTTTCAGGTGAGGAACCTCCCTCCATACCCTTTCCTGTATTACAAGCAGCTGCAGTCTCTGTTCCGCCTGTGTGGACAGGTCAAAGCCATTTCCTTTGAGAGCTCCAGGTAGTGAAAGCCACTGTAGCAAATCAAACTGCTTTTTTTTATCTGCTCTAACCATTTTTAAAGAACACTGAAATGCACATACTCATAATCTTTTTTTTCCAGAGCATATGTGGAGTTCTACAGGACATCCCAAGACTCAGGGGTGCTGCCTGAGGTGTCTCTTGCCCTCCTCCTGGCACAGCAGAGTAATCCTATGGAGCTGTCTGTCTTCCCCATAGAACAAATAGAAATCTGTGCTGGGAGTAGAAACATAACTCACATGAAATATGCAAGGTACGGCTCTACTTAAACATTATGGAAACCTCCTCTCCGTATGTGAGTGGAATCAGTTGCTGCATGAATTAAAAAAATCTTACATTTGCTCAGTGAGCAATAAATGTCATGAGAGCACAACGGTTCAACTGTGTCTGAATTCTGGATGCTGCAAAGTCCCATTCTTGACCGCCTTTTTGGAACCTGCACCACAGGCTGCATTGGTCAGTGCCCCTGCATTGAGCCTTAATATAATCTGACATCCTTGCACTCTGCATGACTCTCTCTCCGGCTATCACTTGGACTCAGAGAAGGGAGGTTTTAGGCAGAGACAGCATCATATTCTTACCTCTTTTTACTTGCAGCCTTGTCTTATAAACAGTGCTTGGAAAATCATTGCATCGATTGCTGTGATCCGTAGTAAACTCTGAATAAACTTTAATATTTGCAAGTAAATTTTTGGTTTACGATAACCTTATGAATAGTAGCAACTCTGTTAACTATGACCTCTGTTGATGATATGACAACCTCAAAACCAATAAATACAGTTAATAAAAACATAGCATTAAAGTCTATTTCTCTATGTGCTGTTGCTGTGCAGGGTGAATGTAGACTTCCAGAGCCAGTCTGTCTGCCCGGTGGGAGTGGTGAGCGGGAACATTGACCCAGACAAGCTACCCCCCAACCCCTTGTTTGTGGTCAACATCACAGAGGTCAGTCCTTTATTTAATCTGGTCAAACAGAGGTGCATTTTAAAAAGAGCCATTTGTTAGGTTCTTGACTAAATGTCTGAATCTTGAATGGATGTATCCTCTCTTAACTCTGATCTCTGCTTCAGGTGGTGGAGGTGGGTCATTTCTGGGGCTTCCAATCAGATGAAGCCAGCTTGGAGAAGCAGCGCCATTTGACAACAGAGATAAACACACGCCCGCTGGAACCTGTCACTGTGTCGCTCTACCCCAACCTGCTGTGTCTTGCTCCTTACTCTGAGATCAGTGATCAGAGCTTGTACTATCGTGCCAAGGTCCTGCACATACGTGGCAATACTGTGGAGGTGAATATTGCTCACACGCTGCAGCTCTCTGGTCAAGATGTAGTGCACCCATTCAATTTTGTCATAACAAAACTCCTTTACTCCCCTGTCTGATTTTCAATGTCTTTTTGCAACTGTCTCTTATATTATCATGCCATTGTAGAAAAGGCATTGTCAGAACATTATGGATTTCATACTCTACATTTGATTGTGTTTAGTGTTGCTGATCAAGGAATTAAGGTTTTTTTTTTTTGTTAAATTACTAATTTCAGGGCTTTATATTGGCTTTTGACCACCACTGTGCTAAGTAATACAGACTTTAAATGGCCTGCTTGGCCATAATTTTTCTACGGTTGTTTTGTTGGAGAACCCAGAATGTTGACATGGTAGTACAACTGATGAAGTAGCAATGTTAACACTTTTATTCTATTAAAGTATTGCACAGGTTGCACCAAGTTCTATAGTTATTTAGGTTGATTTCTGAACTAAATCTGTCTAAAGCCATTGTGATCTAGTGTTGACTATAGAATGTAGAGACATCATTCTTAACAGCAGTATGTGATAGTTGACTTCATATACTAGAATGCAGGATATGTTGTTGTTCTGCAGGTGTTCTTCTTGGACTTTGGCAACTCAGCAGTTGTTGCCTGCAAGAGCTTAAGGGAGCTCCCTTCTGACCTCCTGTCTCACCCATTTCAGGTAGCAATACTTTAAGTAGTCAGAAAACTAATGCACGCTTATCTGTTCCACTGTCCAAACTGTGAACTAACAGTAACACACAAACACTATGCCCATGGTCTCAGGCTCAGGAGTTCCAAGTTATTGGAATATGTCCCTCAGCCCAGTCCATCATCCTGGGGAACCAGTGGAGCAGCCGGGCCCGCGACCGGTTCATCACACTGGTGAAGGGCTGTTCACTCATTGTGTCGCTGTTCTCCATCCTCCATGGTGTCATGCGTGTGCAGCTGCTCATCAACACAGAGACAACAAACGCCAGTGTGGCAGACATCTTGGTGGAAGAAGAACATGCTGTGAAGGCCGAAGAGAGCTTCGATTCCAAGGTGACTCACCAGGTTGTCCCACAATAAATAGATTAGGCAGTGTGCAATATAAAAATTGGGGCCCAAAGCTTCGAAAGCTTTGATCGTTGCCATGGTAATCAATGTCCAAATCAGTATTTAAACGAGTTGTTCTCTTTTTAATTCTTTTTTATATTAATAATAATAATAATTAATAATCTCCATCTGGGAGGAGGCCTCAGGGATGACCCAGGACTATGTGGAGAGATTATATCTCCACCCTGGCCTGGGAACGCCTCAGGATCCCAGTCACAGCTGGTTAATGTGGCTCAGGAAAGGGAAGTTTCGGGCCCCCTGCTGGAACTGCTGCCCCCGTGACCCAAACCCGGATAAGCGGATTGATGGATGGATGGATGGGTATTATTATAATAAATGCATTACCCCAAGGATCTCGAATAGCCCATAAAATAAGGAATACTAATCGCTAGAGATGTTGTGATGCATCATGAATCGGTTACGAATTGATTTAAATGTGTAGATTACAACCAGTTGAGATAAAAAATTAATTGCGATGCAATTTTTAAACAGCCCAGGGGGCAACACTAGCTAAAATTACACAGCAGGTAACGTTAGCTGGCTTAAACACGGTTAAAATACTGACCGCAAAACCGGTTAAAGTGTGACTGTATTTTACTGGGAAGGATTCCAGCACCGGGACGTCCCAACAGTCTGCAGCTTTAGACACGGAGGAGACTCTTTGTGCACTTTGAGACATCGTGGACACTGCCGGAGAAACGACACAGATGGGATTTGTGTTGCATTTGAGTACGGCTCCGTAAGCTTGTGTTGCGTTCAGTGTTGTAAAATACCCTTCTGCCATCTAGTGTTGATTCTTTTTATCGTTTAACAGCAAATGACTGGTAATACAAGTTGTACTTATAAGCTACTGTTATTACATTTTAAATAAATCGTAACCATACTCAACTATATGGCCTTAGCAATAAACAAGCCTTTTTTTAATCTTTAATTTTTTGTAATTTTTTTTGTTAAAGATAAAATACTATTTCAGTTGCACTTTGGATAATAAGACACATCTGCTGTTTTGCACAGTTTATATAAATAAAGGAATGTTTTCAGTTATTTCATTCTTTCAAAATTGAGAATTATATCGTGAACATAAAATCGTGAATCAAATCGTGAGCGTAGTGTATTGTTACATCCCTACTAATCATTTATGTATTACGTATAATTAGTTATTCTTAGACGGAGCGCAGTTCTTTGTGTGTGTAGTAGCGGGGGTGCATGTGTTAAGGCTAGGTGTGGCGCTGTCCCGGTTACTGAAATTGATAGACAGACAGACCGATGGAAATATGTCACGACCTGCCTAATTCTGTTGGGTTTTTTAACAGTAAAGCACACCAAGAAACCTTGTTGTGCAGTTGATTTTTAAAGAAAAATATTTCAACAATACATACAAATGCTGTGTGCCCTTCTCAGTCTAGATGTCTTGTTTTTGTGTGCTCTTGCAGCAAAACCATGAGGCACTGATGTCCCTGTACAAGGACATAGAAAGGGGTACATATGTCCCCAACGCTGCCAGCAGCTCCTGGAAAGATCGCAAGAAAGAGGACAAGCAGCTCATTGACAGCTTACTTGCCCAATTTTCTAAAAGCAGCCAGCCCCATTCCAAGACAAAGGTAAGATCATTTTTGCATAGCACTTTTTAGTGCTTTACAAATGTAAAGAGAAACAGTAACAAGGATTAAAAACAGTTAAATAATTTAACAATAAATTAAGAGAAAGACTTGAGATTAAAATAGGTTTTGTGGATGGATTTAAAATGGGACAGACTTTAAGTGTCTGAGATGCTGATTTTTTTTGGTAATGGGTGGATGACGGCATCAACGCTGCACTTCTGAACGTCTGTTGCACTGTTTGTCCAGGAGATGGAGCCATTTTAGTTTACGTGTTGTGTTCATTCAGAGGCACACCCATTCTGGCTGACAAGCAGAACAATGACGACAGGGTGACTGTCAACAATAACTGATGCAAGAACACGTCATGTGATGTGTCTGACTGCAGTCTTCCTTCTATCGCCATAGGTTCATCTGCATGGACCAAGCAGTCCTTATAAGATAAGCTTTCTCAGCTTGAGCCACAAGGCCCTCTACAAGTAAGCAATTATGTACACAAAATTAGACTCGCAAGTTGTGATACCCCCTTGCTTATATGCGTGTCCTCCTGCAGGACAGTGTGTATCGAGAGAAGCAGCATGAACTCCTTGGCCCTGAATGAAAACCCCCACCACAAACATCAGAGGATGCTGGTGGCTGGGACTGTGTCCGTCAACTCCACAGGTACCAGATACAACATCTCCTCATAAATACAAACTCATGGGCATGCATTTAAAGATTAAAGCCTAACTAATCAATATTTGTATAAGAACAATGGATCAAATGACTATATGTAATATGAAAGGGGTTGCTTGAAGGGGCTGTATTTTTTTAAAGCTTGTTGTTCTTTTAAATCAACGTCAAACGTCAAAATCAACTATTACAGATTTAAATGTGTGGTTGTGTTGCAGGGACACGTATTCTACTGAGAGATACCTCCATCATGCCAGAAATCCCCGGTCTGCCTGCAATCGTAACCATGCTCTTTACCCCTATCATGGAGTTACGGTGAGTCAGACACTTATCACTGCACACCTTAAAGGCATCCTAATCCAAATACCCATGTCAATATTTCCCCCCTTTTTTCTAGCACTAATGAAGAGAGGACCTGCTACACTGGTGCCCTCTGTGGCTTGGGCTGGAACAGTCAAACACAGGAGGGTATCCTACCTGAGCATGACATCGAACTCACCTTTGACGTCAAATTTGATGTTGAAGACATCACTGAGGTAACAGCTTTCACCAGAGAGACAGCTGTGTTGTGACTGACTGAAGTGATTAGTTTTTTTGCCAGATTCTTTGTCATTCATTGATTGAATCTTGGTGTTTCACGAGTGATCGTACCATGTTTTCTCAAGTCTTACCTCAAGTGTTTCCAACTTTTTTTCACCTCATGCTTTTTGACAAAAAAAACTTAGCTCGGTTGCAGCTAGGGGCTGGATCTGAATATTTGTTCGCTGGGTAGGTATTTGATTTTCAATTTTGGGATTCGAATATTAGTTATTTTTTAAACAACGTGCATGCAGGCTGAAATTTACAGCAGTGTTTTGTCATTATTAAGCTGCTGGCTAATTTGTGCAGTGCTTTTTCCTTCATCTCAGCCAAGAACTGAGAAATGTTGAGTTTCAAGCAAGCAGTCTGATATGTGTAGAGGTCTTTATGGTCATACTGTAGCAGCCTTGTGTCTTTTTCAGGCGATTTGATAAAAGTGAAGATAGTATGGCCGTTAATAATGCCAACGCTCTAGTGAGGTGCCGGCTGGCTGAGCATTCATTCACAAACACTGCGTCGGCCGTAACTTGTCAGACAGTCCAGCAAAGACGCAGGTCTTTCCATTTATTTTGAATGCCTGCATTAAAAAGTTAAGACCAATTAAACTTTTGGAGAAAAGCAACCCAACGTCACCCTGCGGTGGACAATCATGTAACCGGAGATCTGACTCGTCAGTCCATATCGCAGCGTGAGAGTCCGGTTAACGTTAGAGTAAACATCACTGCCTCTACCGCTGCAACAAAAAAGTTTTAAACGCTGTGAAGGTAAAAAAACGAAACACAAGCACTGAACTGCTGAGGAGTTTGTGTAACAATAGGTGACTATAGGTGTCCTGCAACAACAAAGTGAAGTCGTTTCAACTGTTGCTTCATCTCTTTTCTTTTTCTTGAATATTCGCTGTTGATGACCAAATAGCAACGCGGATTTTGGTGCCTTATTTAGGTGCCACTTAAATGCCTGAACTTCTCTCTGATGCTCCGAAAACGGACGTTAGAGGGAACTGAAACATCACTGCACGGGACGCTAGTTAACCCTATACTCAACAGCAGGTAACGTTAGCCTTCCATTAGTTAGCAGTTGGAGTAAACACGGTTAAAATGCTGACAGCTAAACGGTGTAAAAGTGCGTCTGTATTTCACTGTAGAGGATTGTAACGCCAGACTGTAGCTGCCGTTGTCTGAAAAAGACACTCAGCCTCACCTCACCAGCCTCGTGGTGCATTCAAAGTTATTGAAAATACCTTTTTCCCATCCAGTGGTTGTTTTTTGTAGTTTAACAGGAATTTACTGGTGAAATAAGTTATTGTTTAAAGTTTTTGTTATTACATTTTTAATAAATCATTTAATTTTGACCCTGTGGCCTTAGCAATACACAAGCCGTTCTTTCATGTCGCGGTTTTGTGCTCCTTTTGTGCTCTTTTACATTTTTTTTTCAATTTTATTGAAATTTTAGCAGTTCAAGTCCTATGAATAGCTTGAAATGGTACAAAGGTAAGTGGTGAACTGCCTGAGGTTAAAATATTTTTTACAAAAAGGCCTTTTTCAGGGAAGAAGAATTGGGTAAACAACGTAAAGCTGTTCTGCAGCAATGGAGGTTGATCAAGCTTTGAAAGTTGGTGCTACCAATTCCCACAGGTGTTCCAACTTGTCTGGCTTACTTACAACCCCCTCTGTTTGTATAAAAGTATTGTTGAAACACACTGTGGTACCATAACCTTGTGAGCACAGTATTGTACTGCAGAAAGTAGTGTGTTGCTATAAAAATGGCGGGAAAAGGGCAATTAACAATGGAAGAGAGACAGACTATCGTAAAACTTAAGAATGTTGGTCTTTCCTACCGAGAAATTGCGAAGAAAGTCAAGGTGTCAGTGAGTACAGTATTCTTCACCATCAAAAGGCACTTAGAAACTGGGGGAAACTCTGACAGGAAGAGGTCTGGCAGACCCAAAGCCACGACAGAATCAGAAGACAAGTTTCTGAGTCAACAGCTTGCGTGATAGGCGGCTCACAGGACAACAGCTTCAAGCACAGCTTAATAGTGGTCGTAATAAGCAAGTCTCAGTTTCAACCGTAGAGAAGACTCCCAGCTGCAGGTTTGATGGGTCGAGTTGCAGCAAGAAAGCCATTGCTAAGACGTCTTGCAAAGAGGCTTGCCTGGGCCAAGAAACACTGTCAGTGGACTACTGAAGACTGGAAGAAGGTGTTATGGAGTGATGAATCAAAATTTGAAATCTTCGGCTCATCACGCAGGATTTTTGTACGCCATCGAGTAGGCAAAAGGATGGTTCCTCAGTGTGTGACATCAACTATCAAACATGGAGGAGGAAGCGTGATGGTCTGGGGCTGTTTTGCTGGATCCAGGGTCGGTGATTTGTGTGAGTGAAAGGCACCCTGAACCAAAACGGCTACCACAGCATTTTGCAGCACCATGCAGTACCCTCTGGTATGCGCCTAGTTGGTCAGGGGTTCATCCTACAGCAAGAAAATGACCCAAAACATAAGTCCATCTATGCCAGAACTACCTTAGCAAAAAAAGAACAAGATGGTAAGCTTAAAAACATGGAGTGGCCAGCACAGTCACCAGACTGAGCTGGTTTGGGATTAACTGGACAGAAAAGTAAAAGCAAAGCAACCTACAAGTGCCACACATTTATGGGGACTTCTGCAACAGAGTTGGGAAGAACTTTCTGAAGAATATTTGATTTCCATTGTAGAAAGAATGCCACAAGTGTGTTCAGCTGTTATATCTGCCAAAGGGGGCTACTTTGATGAGTCAAAAATAATACATTTTGGTTTATAAATTGATTCCATGATTTCTTTTTTAACTTAAATTGTTCATTTGTTCTATTCTTTCATTTCAGAGTACAATAAGACATTGAACTACATGAATTTCAATAAAAACCTGGAAAAATTGGGGTGTTCTAAAACTTTTGACTGTGTGTGTGTGTGTGTTCGGTTCAGGCACGGTTTTAAAAGTATCGTTTTAGCAGCGGGAAATGTTGTGTTTTGCCTTTATTTTCTTCTCCGGGAGGTTTTACAGGTATGTCTTTTGCATATTACTGATTGGTTCTGTTTTTTTCTATTTCAGATAAATGCTTTGCGAGTGGCTATAAACCGTCTGGTGTGTGAAGGGCCCAATGGCTCTATGCATCTGGGGCCCAACAGGATCAACCAGCTGCAGGAGGACTGCCGGGACCGCCTGATAAGGTCACTTACATAGATCCACAGAAATCAGTAATACGTATGACGTTTGATTAGTCTGTGCGTTTACATGCACAGCAGTAACCGGGTATTGCCTTAAGTGAATAACCGGGTTATGCCAGTTCTCCCCGTAGACATGAGCGGGGAAGAATGACAGGAGTAACTCTACCTCTGGTACAGTAGGTGGCGCTCTGCCAATGCACAACTGGCTTTTTCTTCCGGTTGACCCATGTGAAAATATCACCTACCAGCCACTAAATTAGTAAAATGTAACAACTAAACGTTTCATTAACACATTCTTGTCACAGCGTAGGAAAACACAGTGCTCTCGTAACTGACAACTTGCTAGCTAACTTCTTTAGCTAACATTAATCCGCGGGAGCTGCTCGGTCCCTCCACTTTTTTGCCGAGACACAGCGTTGACAGCCCCAGAGATGGACAACCTGTTTAGCCATGTCCCGGTGTATGCTGCTGCCTCGACCGGGAGTAATGTAAAACCGCAGGCTTTTTGCTACCGATGGCCCGCTGGTCTGGGCAAAGCTGTTTTGTTGTATGGTATCTTCGCAACGACTACAATTCACAGAGCTGACAGATTATTTCCGGTTCAAAAACCACTCTAGCGGAAACCACTGTAGTGGAGTGAGGAGGGGCAGTTGGAGCATGCGCTTAACCGGACCATACTCTGGTTAAGCTGTATGCATGCAGGGATACCCAGGTTACTGAAGGAGTTCTCTACGTCTGTTAACCAGGTTATGAGAACTCAGATTTTAACAGGGGCAAGGTGTTTACATGGTGTTTGAGAAACCGGGGTATTGCCTTAACCTGAATATAATTATTTTGTTAAACTGCATCTGCTTTGTTTGTGTTTGTTATGTAATGCAGGCTTTTCACCAAGTCACCACCAAGGGAAGTTGTCACTCAAGTGTACTACGAGAAACCCGAGAAATGGAACCAGGTATGGCACTATGGTATTATTTAATACTTCTTATTTGATCATTAGCTCTGCCATATTCTGTTTTGTGAGCACATTTTAGCTATGTGTGTTTTGAAGTGTTTGTGTATTGAAGGTGGATCCTGCTCTGAAGATGGATATTGTCGAGCCTGGAGGAGGAAAGACCAGAGGTGTTCTCTTCCAGCTGCATCCTGTCACTCTCCTCAACAGCTAAAATATCACTGTACTCCTTGCATTTGTTTAGAAATGGAACTGATTCTAATGTTGTATTCATAAGCAGTGGCATGGAATTTTTCATTTAATTCTGTTCAGAGGAGTACATTTTTTTATAAGTTCAAATGGGACTGTAGCTTTTAGCAGCACAGCCAAATCCTTGATCCTTATGTTGTTTGCACCTACCACTGGAGTAGTTATTCCCTGTTTAAAAAAAGTGGCAGCTAAGAAGATATGTAATCGCTGATTGATAAGATCACCCTTTGTAGCGAGTGGGCCATTAAAAATAGTTTGCAACAGATGAGACGTGTCAATCAGTCTTCATTCAAACAGTCTCATTGTGACCCAAGAGTCAAGTTAAATATATCACCGCAACACACACTCGCACACACACACTCACACTCGCACTAAACTCCTACTACCAGATGAGAGGTCTGTCTGTGCCAGAATTCAGTGGCTTGTATTTATAGCTCATCATTCCAGGTCTCCCATCTAAAGTTTTGTCACGTCCAACTTAGCTGTGGTGTCACACACAAACTCATCTTCACTCACTTGAAGTTGTCTTATGAATAGCAAAACTCATCAGTAAAGTGGCTGAGGAGATGTTATACATCAAGGTACATTTATTTTTCTTATTCTTGTAATTAAATACATAGTTAAGTGCAAATAGTTAAAGAGTCCAGGGTCTAAATAACTACAGAGTATAGTTGAACATAGTACAAAGTTGGACAGTTATTCAAACAAGCTAAATATCACCAGATACTCCTTGTCTTCATAGTAGTTGTACAACAGTACCTAAAACATGAGCGTGTGTATTGTTCCTTATGGTTATACAAAAGCAAAAACCCTACAATTACCACATCTAAGACGCATATTGTTAAATTATGTTGTGCTTGGAAACACCAAAAGGAAATATTTTTTGCTATGTATATATATTGACATATACTGAGAGAAGCCCTGTCTGCTAACTCAGAAACATGAAGCAGTATTTAACATTGGCAGCAGAGCACGTCTGTGGGCATTTAGCTTTTTTGTGCCAAACCATACGGTTTGTGGTTTGCACTGCAAAGCGAAAAAGTAGCTTGATTTAAAAACTGCACAAAAGTTCAAATATTTACCCAAGGCTCGACTTCATGCACTTTAATAATAAGCAACACAAAAAAGTCAGTTTTCTTTTTTTGTTTTGGAGTTGTGTACTTGTCTACCTAGAATCAGGATTATGTACGTACGTGTGACTGTGTTAGTGTTTAAACTGCTATAGACAGGGTGAAGGTTTCTCCAGTGGATGCATTAAGAGAACACCAAGATGACATAGCACTATGCCCCACAGATGACGACCAGGCTCTTCAACAGTGACCAAGCTGCCTGACTATGAGCTGGACTGGACTGTCAGCTTCACAGTGATACAGACATGTCTACTCCTCCTTCCTCTTGGCCCCAGGGATCTTCGCTTGGATCCTGTACAGAGAAAACAGGCTTTAATACCACGTGTCAAACAAGGTATTTATTCTAGATCAAGTTGTGGTTATTCTGCTTCATTTTAAACCATCTGCTCTCTTTTTATGGCAGTACATAGAACTGACTGTCAAGTTTGACTAAAATTGGCAAATTGATAGTGGTCAGTCCAAAAAACTGCAGGCAGACATTTTGGCAGCAATTAACCCTTTAGAAACCCATAAACTTCACTCTTGAATTTAGTTAACACAGCGCTTATGAATATAGACTAGTCATTTTCAGTCAATTACATAGACCAGCTGATCCACTATGCACCATGTGCAACATGCAAGCATCTGTGGCCTTTTTTATTTATCTTAAACAGACTTGATAGTCCAAACTGTTTTTTCAAGATGTGAATGAAGCTTGCAATTTGGAAGGTTTGCTGAGCACAAATGCTCTTTTCAGGAATGCCCTGCGTACACACAAACGCCTGCAAGCTGCCCAGTGCAACTGCATTCTTATCTGCAGGCCACTGGGCAGAGGAGTAAGGGTTAAGTACCTTGCACAAGGGCACATCAGTGCCTCTAATCAAGGTACAGTGAGTGCTGCTCTTGTAATTGTTTGCTTCAGACTCCTCACTGTATTTGCGAACAGGGTGCACTGCTTGATTTCCTCTAGTGTGGCTCGGTGCTCAGACTTGGTGCTTGCAGCTTCATTTATTTGTAAAATAATACTCACTTTCCCACCACAGAGTTGACCTGGGTCCGTATTAGTCCCACATACTGATCAATCTGTGCCTGTAAACAAAAGGAAATTGACAGGTGTAAATACCGGACAACATTTTATCATCCAGGGTTGACTTGAGGTATCATGAAGCTCAAATTCCTACCTGATGTTTCTCATAGACCACAGGCATGGTGAACATGGAGACCACAGCTGTAGAGGCATGGAGAGAGTAATGGTTAATGTTCAAGTGTTCTGACCTACAGTGGGAATATGTTCAAACAGGAACACGTGTGCCAGCAGGGCCCCCGGCACACCCAAACACTTATCTAAGGTAAACTAGAAAAGAAATCGGATAATGTACACATTCAACAGTAAACATGTCCGATAAATGATTATTGATATATTGGTTCTCGCATAGTGATAAGGACATGCTGCACTTCTCATTAATGACACATGATGTAATACAGCTTTGTTATATTTATTCAAGTTCTCTGAAGATTATTGAACTTCTGACATGCACAAGACAAAAACACTAAGTGTGTGTGAGTCAACAGCAGTGCTTGGAAGTTTGTTGAGACATAGTGAGTCTGGATGACCTCACCTAGGATGAGCAGTGTCAGGCCGTTGAAGAGAGCACCCACGTAGGTCAGCAGCCACATCAAAACAGCAAACTGAAACACAGACAGACATGACATTTTGTAATCTTTGTAACCTGCATGTCTGACAGTATATACACATACTATCAGATTGTTTTGCTGTCTGTGTTCTTAGTTTTATGACTGGAGTCAAAAAGTCCCTGTAGAGGCCCCCGAGAAGCAGAGCTGATCTAACGCTGTACCTGAAGGTGGTGCAGTTTGAAGTAACTTGACAGATATTGTCATCCCTGGCTAGCGATGCTAAAAGGCAACAAGCGAGTTTGAGGCAAACCTTCAAAGAGTCGATCAGGTCTTGTACGAGGAACAGCCTGCGGAGCTCCTTCATACAGGTGTTGGTATACAGCAGGATTTTGTCGGCATATTTACTAATCTGGTCCTGGGAAAGAGCAATTTCGATCTCCAGGTAGGCTCTGGTAACAAATACAGGTTCAGAAACATAGACAATACCTTTCAGTGAGTAAATGCTGTACACCTTTTTATTAAGATCCATAATTGAACAATCTTCTATTGTACTCACTTGAAAGGATGTCCTTCATCGGTCTTCTGCACAGCCTGCAGCACAGACTTGTAGATCCTGAAGCTGATGGTAGCAGAGAGGGCTGCCAAGGCTAAGTAGGCGCCGACGCTGACCACGCTGAACTGGGTCAGGGAGAAGAGGAGCAGAAGCACGCTGCTGAACACGGCCCCCGACTGCTTCACATTCCTCCAGTAGAGCAGGTCAATCGCTGGAAGGGAAGGAACAAGGACAAACAGGGTAAGGACCCACAACCAGCATGATCTGACCTCGCTCTTTGACATGCAGGCCTGGGCATCTACAGATGTATCCGTTCCAAAGTGGATTAGGCTGCTGCGCGCTACACACCACACATCTGGGTCAAATATCTGGAAGCTGTTCACAACCCAAAGTCCTCAGAGATCCTCGGCTGTCACGTGATCCTGTTTTAACCCAGCTTTCTAACCTAGCTTTTCATTACTGTAGGTTAGAGTGAGCTGTAAGGTGGCGTGAAGGTGTCGAACGATTTGTCAGTTCAGTTTCTTTACTCCTATATATATATATCTATATATAGAGCAACCTTTAAAGAAGATAATAGCTGACTCTTACTTGTCCAGCAAGTGTCTCAGTCTGTGTTGCCACACTATATACTATCCTATTTACATCTGACGTGTACTTGACGCCAGTAGCATCTGGTCTGGTCTCATACGTATACAAACATACAGTACGTGCATCCAGCCAGAGGGAACGGTCGGTATAACACGGAACAGAACCGCATTAATGATTGACCTACAGCTTGGCGAAGGCAGGAGCAGAAATAGAAGCCCTATCAGCAGTTTGCAGATAACGATTCAATGTGACCTGGCCAGACAAGCAGCTCTGTGGTCAGTGATGAAGGATGACAATGCTTCAATGCAGTGTCTCATTAATGCAGCGAAGCACCGCATTTCCTCCAAACAGTATCACTTATAAACGAGTTGGAATATATACAACATGGATGCAGGCGCTCTTGCTACACCATTTTTATTCTAACATTTTCTCACTTCTTTGGGTGGTGGGGCCTGTAATTCAAAGCCACTAGCAAAGATGAGAGAGAGAAGCAATAACTGAGGATTAGCCCAGTGTACCATTACAGCTGATACGGTCCTCCTCTGGCAGTCGTCTGTGTCGGCTGGAAACATGGGCTTGTTTCCATGAGAACTGTCGGCTGCTTGTTTCACCTCTGCTGAACCAGCTGCCTCCACCACTGCATGTCTAACAGCACTACCAGGGTTTACCATTCATCTGTTGCTACGGACACCTGGAAATTCTTCATGGCACCAAGGGAGGCAAGCAGAACCAATATATTAATGTAAACTTTTGTGCCCGTGAGAGAATCTGTCTCCTGGGTGTCTTACTCTTCCTCTCTGAGCTGTCCGCCTGCCTGCCTGCTCTAATTTTAGCCGTGGAGCTGTGAGCAGCATAGTGATGACGGCCATCTTTACTCCACTAAAAGGCATCCTTGGATGCCAAAAAGGCAGACTAAACCTGGGTGGCAAAAGAACAGACATTGTAACTAAGTGATTCTCTGCTACCCACAACCCTCTTATACTGTAAAATAAAATGTATAATCTGTCTTTTCTTTGTCTTTGTATTTGTTATTTCCTATCAGTAACTAATAGTGATTTAGAGTACCTATCTGCCCCCCGCGCTCCCACTATCAAATCAAAGACACTACTCATTCAGATTCAGTGGGAACAGGATCCATGTGCCCTAGCTGCTGTACATGCACCACTCCCCACAGAAGCCATTGTTGCTGCAACCACTGACAAACCAACGGCATGTGGCTACTATTTTGCATTGAGATGCTTACATACACACACACAAACAGGCACAGGTAGCACATACAGCAGCTGTAACAACCCACAGACACATCAACAACAGACAGCTCTGCTAGAGACAGGTGTTGACCGGCGACAGCGACTGTGCCTTGTGATGTGCTGCACAGACTGCACGCAGACCGAAAAAGCTTTAGCTAGTGCAGTAGAATCATGTACTGACCTGCGGCTCCCATGGCTGAACAGGGAAAGAAGCAGCTGCTTCATCCACGGACAAAAGGAGAGCACTGAAGGGGGAGTACCCCCTGCACAGGAGGGGAGGGGCCACAGGCACACCAGCAAATCAGCATCCGCCTGCGCAGGGGAACTGTGGAAGGGAGGGGGGGACGCAACTATGGGGTGCGGTTGCCAAAGAATCACATTGCAATCCAGCACACATACATGCACTCTTTCTCTCTCTGTGAGCTCTTTTATGCTCAGGCTTGTAACGCAAGAAAGGCTGCCAAGCAGCGACTAAAATAAGACAGTTCATCAAAATGGAAAATGAAACCAGAGTCCTTTTTTTATGTTTGTCATATGACTTCAGTAGCCAAAGATAAGACAACTAGCGTAGCATTGCACGCTAATAAACAGCACAGACTGTTGCCATATTCTACTTCTCCATTAAAATGGTTCAGTGGCAAGGATCTGCTGAGCACCTGCCTGATGCAGTTCCCATAGTTACTGTGCTCCATTTTCTCTCCACCACTCAACTGAGAGATGGAGAGAGGGAGGAAGGGAGGGGTCGAAAGTGGAAGGGAGAAGAAAGAGAGAGAGGGAGGGAAGGAGGGGAAAGAGCCTTCCTTTGGGAACAGAGAGAGATTCATTTGCTCCGAATCTGGGGGATCAGCAGCACATGGTGTCTACACCCCGCCACATAAAGACAGCCTCCCCCTTTATAGTGGAGCACAAAAGGACAATAGCAGGTTTAACACGAGGCCAGTTAGTTGTCAAGTCTGTCAAGAAAATGAGAAAGACAGTGTGTGTACAAAGGGTTTGAAGATTGTTAACCGTCACATTACAAATTAGAGTCTGATTTCTAACAGATTAAAAGAATAAAAATGCATTTTTATATGGTGCAGCTTGTTTACACTAGATGAGTTTCGGGGGATGTTATAATATGTTGTTTACATTTGATTTAAACTTGATATTTATATTAAGGCATGCACCAAATATATACAATATAGTTAGTTTTTGACAGTAGCAAAAACTGAACTGCATGGGTGACAGTTAAATGTAAGACGCGCAGAACGTTGAACCAGAGCACAGAGGAAGTACGAACGCCGAGCTCTTCTCTGTTGATATGACTCTTGCCCCTGACATTCAACACGTACACTGAAAAAATCAGAGCAAATGATTAACACGAGTGACAATAATATAATTCCCCCTCCTCCTTTTCTGTAGTGAAACTAGTTTAGCCTGGCCTCATTAAATCACTGAAGATATCCTTGTGGCCTCAAACAAGCCATCAGTCAGACAGAGCAAACATGCAAACGGACTTCTGTTGCCAACAGCTGAGATTCAGGGCTTGAGTTTCAGACTTGGAACTTGAATTTGGGGATGATAAGTGTCATGTTGATTATGAATATCAGATTTATAGGCCAAGGTATAGTTCTGATCATTTGATATACGATGGGATGAGTTGCTAACTTGACGCATGGACATGTGCTAGAGCTAGTGTAGACGGAGATATCTCAGCAATCAGACAGCTTGTCTAACAGAAATGACAAATGGGGCCAGTTAACCAAAACATTTTAAGCCATCCAATCACCTTTAATGTATTTCTAAAGTTTGATTCTTCTCTCAGACCTCTCTATATCATTGAATTTATTTGAATAGATTTATCAATCAATATCACTGCAGTAAAACAAATCAAACCTATTCTTTTCTTTCTGAACTATCTCAAAGTTGGATCGTCAAAGCAAACTTCTACCACATAAAAATCAAATTAGGATTTGAAACAACCAGCAAGTTAAATTGTAGTTTTCTTAATGCACAAAGTTGTCGACACAACTAAATCTGCAACATACCACAGCAGAGTATGTAGGTTTTGACCTATGTTTATGTATTTGAGAAACAACACATAAAATATGGTAAAACTTGTTTTGTAGCTGCCATATTTATTCAGTAAAACGTATTCTTCATCTTGTTATCGGTGGGGTTTTGTGACATATGTCATGCAGTATATTTAAGAATACAGATTGATAAAGGAAGCCACTTGATTAGGAAACATTAATCACGTGTACACAGAAGATGGGTTTTGAGCATGCATTAGAAAACTTGGCTGTTGTGTGTCATCAGGGTTGTTTGAACAAATCATGCACAACTCTGAAGTTTTGGATATGTCTGCATCATTGTTTGATAATTCTTTAGTAGCTTATGGGCAGTGAGTCAGTACTGTGCATGTCCAAAGAGAATGACTAAACATAAAAATGGCTACAGCTTCAGGGGGATGTGCAAACATCCAACTGCAGAAAATACATCTGCTCAGTTACATCCTTTGCTGTGCTATCAGCTTAATTCAACGTGTTCCTAATTGTCGACAGATCCCATCAGATAGGATATCATGTAACAGTCTTGGCCAAGTTGAACGGACAATGACTCAGTAGAATGATGACAAATGGGGGTTTGTCATCAAGGTTATTTTTACAAAGCTGTACATCCACAATCAGTGACTGTTGCAGTCTATTGGGATACAATAAGCAGACCATTCTCATGCATTTACACTGCTGAGCTAATCCTAAAAACAATGGCAGATAATAAACCACAACCAGTGTGGAGAAAGGGACGCCATTTTCTCTCTTGGCCCCTTCTACGAGCCCTCCATGCTATGGAAACAGACAGACGGAGGATGCTCAGCTCCGGCCCAGTCTCTGCAAGGTGTCATGGCAGCTGAGGAGATAGGGCTGATGTAATCAGGATGGGTGTGCCCTGGTTACCATGGAGACAGTCTGTCAATGCCGTCCGGATACTCTGGCTGCCTCGTTACACAAAAACAGAGCATACGCCATAAAAAAATAGCTCCCGTGCACGGTTGCAAAGTGGGGAGGGTGATGACAATGACACGCCTTAGTCCACAACACTGGCATCCATATTAACATGCACCCAAAACAGATGGCTCTCAGCACACTGGTGTGTGTGTATACACCTATTGTCCAAAACACCCACCAGCGTCTCTCGTCCCCTCTTCTCTTAATTTTTTTTCTTTTATTGGGGACACACATGCAGCATAAAGGATCTGTCATTGGGGCGTGTGTGAAAGGAGGCGCAGGTAAACAATGCTGTTTTATCCCCCAACGCTCGACAAATACAGTTAGATGATAAATGTGCACATGCAAAGCACACATATACACATTAAAAAATACACACCTACAGTGTCATAAATAGTTAACCTACATGCAGAGCTTACAGTCCCTCTCTCATAGCCACAAAACACAGACAGACTGATGAGTATATTACAGTAAACACATCAGTACCCTGGCCCTTCCAGCCGCTCCAGGAGCTTTCCTTCTTGGTAACGTCTGCAGTGGCCTGCATGCTGGTGATCAGTTATGTCCCTGTTCTCTTTCTCTTTTTCTCTTGGTCTATGGTCTCCGTTTTCTTCTTTGTCTCCCTCTTCTGTAGCACCGACTCACTCACTCATCCCAGAAAGGCATGAATGGTTGAAAAAAAGGATACGGGAGATAGGCTGAGATGACAGGGAGGGAGGGAGGAAAGGTTTTCAAGGTGCTGCCGACTCGCGGAGCTCACAGACTGATGCTGTGGAGCAGCACTGGCTAGAACAGAAGGAGCGGGGAATATGTGTGTGTGTGTGTGCGTGCGTGCTGGGGGAGGGGAAGGGGGTTCAAATTGTAAAACGCCACACCACCGCAGCAAACCAACCATGCAATGATTAAGAGCCTCGGGGGGTTAGAGGGTGGGTGGTGATCATTGGAGACTGAGCTTTTTTTTTTTTAAATGGAAGGTACAGTAGCTTTCACAATAAAAGCTCTAACAGAGCATCACAACAGACTGGTGATAGTTGGGGTACAAGCTGTGTTAGGGTTATCCCACATATGCTTGTCATATACATTCAAGCATTTCACTCTGGCTTCCCTTGTTAGATTTTTTTGTGTGTTAACAGGACCATATTTATTGGTGCAATGATAATATTGGCTACAAATATAGCATGTTACCACATTCTGTGCAGCCTGTAAGAAGAACTGTAATCACTTTAATAGTCAGATGTAATGTTGCACACCAGACAGGGTGCAATAGCAATGTTTCCTGAAGGTTGAAAGTAGCTGGACTTGAGGCCATGTTGATAAAATATGGCAAACATCCAGGTCCGTTGTTCTTTATTTGCACAGAACAATATTTAAGGTTGTAGCCAGAGATTGAAATAGCTGTTTCCACTATGACTCACTGATAATTGAAGAGGCAAAGTGCTTGTACTTTAATAATTCATAACAAGAGACACCTTGCATTACAGCACAATGTGCCCTCAGGATGTTTATGTGTTTGTGATTTATGTCTTCCTCCTTATTTGTAATGCAAATGGACCTGTGAAGAGACCTTGGACTGAAAAACCAATATAGGATGCTTAAAAAAGAAGTGCAAAATGAAACAGCACAGTCACTGTGTTGTCACCACTGAGCAGAAAACGATTCCACTATAGTTTACATCATTTATTAATCCAATCATCAAAGCCATTAGTCCGTTCCCCTCTGTCCTCGCCCCTGCGGGCAGCCACACCTCACACCTTCTGCTCACTGCAGCCATGACAGGATTCAATGCCAATACCAACTGGATAGGTAAAAAAAAACTGAATTTCCTGAACTAGACTGAACACACTCCCCCATTCCTGTTGCTATGGCAACTGACGTGCACCGACTGATAAAAACAATATCTGCTGGTATACAACATAGCAGCATTTACAAAGGTGCACTGTGCCCTCTAGTGGTGGAAAAAAAATACACGTGACCTGGTTTTTAGCATTTCCAGAACCTTCTTACAGTCCAAGGAAAACAAAGCAAGGACAACCTCTTTTATTTACTTTGTTATACATTTCAAATTTGTAACTGACTCAATCATCACATTCTGCTGGACCAGGGTGCATCAGTAGCTGTAAGTTTCAGGAAACTAAAGCCAAACAGCATGCATTAGGACATGATATTTCCTGGCTCTGTAACTGTGAAATTCAAGATGAAGCCTTTAAAGCCCTTAAGTATGAATGTGCCCCAGTTTTGACATCCTAGGATTATGTAAACCCACTGTATACAAGGACAGAGAGAACAACCAATGAATGTGTACTTTAGACAGCATTAACTCCTGCTGACTGCGATTGGCATGTCTGACCTATCTAGGCACAGAGTGATGTAGCAAGATGCTGAAAGAGTTTAATAATCAACATCTGCAATTCTGTAATTTTTGTAGAGAGCTATTTTGGTGGTGTGGCTGTTAAGTTTTAGTCATAAATTTAGTCATAAATGTGAATCAATGTATCCCCACTCTGCTTTTTTTCTCAAATGTACCACCAGGGGGAGCAGACTTCAGGAAAACACTTGCGGCCCCCACCCCCACCCCGGCACAGACACACACTCAGCAATGGAACATCCCATCTCTCTCAGCAATCCTGTTTACTTTCCCGGCCTTTTCAACAAAACAGTCAAAGCACACCATACCAGGAGGTAAACAAACACACACACACACACACGTACTGCGTCTGTGATTTGATTAGAAATAAGCGCTTAGTAATTTTCAAACTGTTTTAATCTCTAGCTATGATGGGTAAGATTTATACACATACATGCAGACATGATAGCGCTTTCATTCAGGCATGAAGACACATCAGCACATATAACACAACACTACCTGTTCCACAAGCTGACAGCACTATTTCTGGAAAGCCAGTACTCAAGATAGCAGTTTATAAGCCGAGGTGAAACCGCTGCAACAATGAAAAGATTACAGACATGTTTTGTGAAAATCTAGTACTCCGCAGAGAGGCAGTAACAATGTATATTCTTACATTTGTGAGCAGGGATGAAAAATTACTCCTTTAGAAAACATCACATTCTGGGCAAAAGAGAAAAACAAGATTTTTAAGACTGACCTTTTTGCTTATCAAAGCCCTGCAGGATGGTTGAGGCGGCAGGTTTTCCCAGATCTCCTTTGCCCTCATTGGTGTGCTTGTGCATGTCGTCCTGGTGGGGCCTCTCTGATCGCACCTCGGGGGGCACGGCAGCAGTGGGTGGTTTGGGCTTGCTGGGGCGATCCTCCTCTGTTTTCACTGGGGTCTTGACCTTTTCTGTGATCAGGGGCTCGGCTGGCATTGCCTCAGCCGTACTGCGGGGAGGGGTGGCACTGGGAACCAGGGGAGAAGGAGGGCTGACTCCCTGTTTGGGGCCACTGAAGCCCTGCTCTCTCTTTGGGCTCTCTTCAGACGCAGACTCAATGAAGAGATCACTGTCAAGCTCTGCCTCTCTCTCCTCCCTCAGAATGCTGTAGGCTGTGGGTGGAGCATGGTTGCCTGCTAGGCCGAAACCACCCTTGGCGACTGGGGGATTGTCAAAGGGGTTGTTAGGCTGGCTGGAAGTGCCCTTGCTTTTAGGCGGCTGGGCAAATGGGTTGCTAGTGGCCTTTGGAGGCTCCTCAGACACCAGCTCAATCTCTGAGTCTCCAGACTCTGCGCTGCTGCCATCTTGCTCCCTGCTGCCTGCCTTTGTGCTTGGACTGCTTTTGGAAGCTGCAGGCTTCACTGTGTCAGCCTTGAACATATCCTGGGAAGTGAATTCTTTTTCTGTTCAAAAAGAAATGCAGAAAATGCATTCATGTCTTCATTCACATTATAAATTCAGACATAAAGTATCTGCACATAAAACTTAAAGCTAGCCTATGTAACTTAAAAGAAGACATAACACAATCTTCTACATATCAAATGTTTATTCAATTCTCCTGTTACTGCCTTACTTGGTCTGGTATGACCAGTAGCTTATGGTGGATAATATTAACTAATGTTAACAAACTTATAGTTAGTTAGATAGTTATTGTTGTCATTACGGAGTCATTTTGCTTACTTTATGACTCTTCTAACAGTAGCAAAAGTAGACTTTTGCTACTGTTATGCTACATACAGTAGGCTAGCTTTAAAGACAAGTTCTGAAGTAGCACTGACTCTAATGTAGTGTAAGTATTTAATTCACTTCATTAGACAAAAACATACATTCCCATCTGGTTATTTTATCCATAAACAGTTTCTTAATTGATTTTTTCAGAAAATGTACTATAATATAATATATACTGGTATTGCAAAATTAAATACATATACTATGATGGGGGATGATATCTACATCACCAACGTCTATATCTGACCAAGTGACAGGTGTTTGAGTGTGTGCTGTGCCTACGTGTTGGTGAAGCATTGGGAGTGGAAGCAGGGCTGTCATCCTCTGGCTCTGATAGCGTCACAGTGGGAACCCCCTGTAAGCCCAAACTGAGGACGTTTTCACGCTCAGGCACGCTGACTGGAGGGGGATGTTGCAGCGGCTCATTTTTGACAGTTGGAGGCTGGGATTCGGTCAAGGTGATCTTCACCGGGCTGGCACTCTGTGGGGTGCCACCCAGGTTTCGGTAGGAGCGGTAGTCTGACAGCTCTTCATCAGATGGCTCCTCCACGTACGGGAAGGAGTGGGAGCCCAGTGCTGGACCTAGGTTTTCCTCTTCCTCCTCCTCATCCTCATCTCTTCCATGGTTTTTATCCATGTAGCTGACCAATGAGTCATGACCAGTTGAGCCTGTGTCCACCAGGCTGTGCTGGTCACGGCGCTCATCCCCATAGTTGATGTCCATGTAGTTGTAGGATTCTGCCTTATCTGAGCCAAACAGAGATTTTGGCATGTCATCAGCCAGGTCGGAAGTCATCTTGGTGTTGGAGCTGAAGCTGTAGGTGTCGCTGGAGAAGTGATCCAGGCCAGAGGAGGGCTTGGACGATTTCAGGTCGTCCGACAGGTAGGAAGCTTCTTGACCCGATGTGAAGCTCTGATTTGACATCAGGGAAGTGTAGACATCACCATCATCATTCATAGGCTTCCTAAACAGGCCGGACATGGGGTCATCTACAGAGATTGGCAGGAAGAGAAAGAACTGAAGCTTAGTGAGGTTACAGGAAACCAATAAGTAAGAATGAAAGCAGTCTCTGCGTAATACGATCAAATAAAATCAGCCTGTGCCTGAGCTGTTTGATTAATAAAAACATCCAGTTAAACAAGGCTATGCTTCAGCTGGCGCAGCCGCCAAGGGAGAGGGGCTGTGGCACTGTGAGGGCAACACAGTCAGAATGGGTGCTCGGCTGTGAAGATCAGTGAGGCAGCAGTAACAGAGGGTACTTGTACCCAGTGTGGGACAAAGGGGGATTGTTCAGACCCCAAAACAACTTGGTGCCACAACCGGTCTGTTCTAAATCATGCAGGCAAAGGGCTTTCTCTAGTCACATCTCTGCTCTGTAATCACTAATCCTGCATCTGCCCTAACAAATTAGTGTCATGAAAACAAATACACTCACAAACGATATGAACAATATACTGTATGTACCCTCTCCAAAATCTAAAAGGCTTAAGCTAGGCTACATTAGGTTGACAAGACTCTTCCGCGGTAAACGTATAAAATAAATACTTCAAACACAGCATGCTCACTGTAGTATTCAACACACACGCAATAATGAAATAATACTAATTACTGTGATATACAATTGTAGTGTTATTGCCATTTTCAATTCCAATTAAAAATGTAAAACCAAAATAAGTTAGCTGTGAATTTGTGTGTACCCTGCTGTAAAATATCACTCAACATACCACTGAATAATTTGTTACCGTGCTGCAGGGAACCATTAAGGATGCTCATATTACACATCACTTGAAAAACAACTGAACAGACTTGATATCAATGTTATTTCATACTTTTGAGGTCGGAAGTCATGGTCAAGCCAAGTATTCAGATTTTTTTACTTTTAATGTCTTTAAGTCCACCAACAAGCATGCATAGTCTCATTTTCATACACAAATACAAAAGCATAAACACAGAACCCACACACAAACGCACACTATACAGTGCCACACATCTGATGCTAATGCTTGATTCTTTTGTTGTGCTATGTACAAGTCAGAGTTTATACTTCCATGTACTGAGCTCCTCCTCCTGCTCTCTAGCCCGGCTTCTCCCAGGGCAGCGGTGGTGCTATAAATAGGTTAGGTCCAGCTGCTGGGCTGGATGAGGGGGGAAGATTTAAAATAGCAGCCTTAGGGTTAGCTCTGGAGGATGCAGACTGACTGACAGAAGACCCAACAGGTCAGGACGTCCCGTCCCTCCCTTCGCTTCCTCTAAAAAGCCCCACCACACTTCCCTTCTGCTGTCCTTCCTACTGCTGCTCCCTAAGTCATTAACAATACATCATACCGCAGTACAATGGCATAAACACTACACACCCATGCTAGGACATAGGGGGAGGGCTGACGTGACATGGAGGAAAAGCAAAGCAGGCCCACACTCTTGAGCTTGAGATTCGTTTGTATCTAATAGGCTCAAATGTCTTATAGATCAGCATCTTAACTACAGATGGATCCAAGCCGTATGCAACATGGATGGGCACAGCTGTTGAGCCAAGTTCAGTACAGTAACATGAATGCCCTTGATGTACTGCTAAAGCAAACCAATGTATAATCCTCTTAGTGTACTATTATTGTATAGGTCCCATCAGCCATCACCCTGGCAACACCATCATAATCTTGCACTCACTGATTCACTGTATAAATACCTACTGTGCCGATGTGGGAAGCACTCAGGGCTACTACAAACTGTGAAGACAGGGGATCTCCAGGGCTGTGAACTGCCAGTAATCCTGTTGACTGTAGGCAACACACCCCCTCTCTCTCTCTATCAACCCATTCTATGTACCAACACAGATAAACTCACCAGCAGTTGCATACGGCATCTGTAACAATAGAGACTGGTGCTTGTCTTTAACTGCCATGAGGGTAGCTGCTCTGGGCAGCAACTTGACAAAGTTGGTGTGTTGAGATTGAATCTGTTGATATATCGTAGCACCCAGACACTAGGGCAAAAAACCCACAAGGCTGAAACAAATGTTTTACTGCACTCTGATGGGATTGGACGTGACAACAGATGAATTCTCAGCTCACACTGTAGCCACACAACATAATCATGTCACTGAAAGCATGGTGCAGTTAAAGTCCTGGTGGATGTGCTGTGAAGGGGCAGTCCTTTTGTTGTCCTCTGTGCAGCCAGTGCAGCCCCGAAACTAATGCATCTTGACAATCTGTGCTATGCCAAGGCATAGGCTCCTAATTATCAGGCTACAGACAAAAACATGTGAGCGCAGACGATATCAAAAGAGCCGGAGTTGCAAAATGAATATTACCACTTTGAAATTAAGGGTTTACTGAGCTGCATGTGGGATTCAGTGCGCAGCAGGGTTTACTCCCTTGAAGACACTTAATGTTTCACTGCAGTTATTCAATGTGGAATAAAACAAATAAATAAACTAATGTGATAACATAAAGTGATTTAAAAATCTAAATGTTCACGCAAACAGCTTGTTTGATTTGGGTGTTGTCTCACTTTTTGCAGCCAGTGCAAAGACAGAAGAGATGCAGCTGACTTTCAAAGGAACTATCTCTGTCAGTCTGTGTCGTCCAAGCACCCAAGTACATCAGTAGTTCAGGTTTACTTTCAAATATCTGTTAATCCAGTGCACTGTAATGATTCCATTACTCTGTCGTGACCCTCTCGACCTTAGTGTTACCTTTCAGGAGTTCGCTTTCACTCCATGACCTTCTAGAAAGCAATCCATCAAGACTGTGCCCTTGTTTCAAAGCCATCTGTGTCTTTAACGTTAAATAATATCCTGCGGCTTTATTACTTGAGGTATAAATTGTCCTGTTTACTTGGAACTGCACAGGTTTAGAAAGATAAAAACAGAAATTGATTTTGTAAGCATAAATTGGCTATGCACATATTATGAAACATTTAAATTAACCATTTATACTACTTGGAGAAAGCCTGGGAGATGAGAAAAAACACCCTTTATCAGCACAGATTATAGGCTTGCCTCGTAGTATTTATTTTCTTTCTCCTGTTCTTTGGTGTACAATTTATTTATACATGTTCACATAAATATGTAATCTGAAAGTACATAGAAGTACATATTATATGTTCTATGGGGAGTGGTATAATATTAGATTCCTATATCAAGTCCCTTACTTATTTGAAGTATCTGACGCACCACTCCGACTGTTAATGGTCTCTGGGTTTAAAAGCTTTGGTTATGACGTTTGTGTTCATAATGTATTGATTACAATGTTCTTGGCTGAACAAATACATGAATAGTAGGGACCAACTATCCCACTTTAAAGAAGAAGGGAGAGCACAAAGACAGTCTATACTAAGAGCTGAGGTACAACAAAACTACTAGCAGGGCTCGATAGGAGAACAGCTGTGCTGAGGGATTCAGCTGCCCTGAGCTGCATTGATCCAAGACAATGAGGACCCACAATTACTGTAAGAAACATCAGTGTATCCACCATTCTTAAAAAATCACTAAAGGCCACACAGGACAAACGTTGTTCCAGCAGCCTTTGTCATAGATAAATCAATGTAGAGGCAGTTTAAATAAAAGCTAATCTGTCTAATTCTGAAGCTGAGGTACGTACAGTACTTGTCTTCTGTACTGTATTGATCGTACTTTTCTTGCTTGGATAGAGCTTTATGGATGAATGGAGAGGATGTGGGAGGATCCATACTGAATGTCTGGAAGCTGTCTGCTTTGGGTCAAAGCTGTCAATTCAGTAGGACTTTGGATTGGCATTTCACTTTTATTGTACAGACAGAATTTGGCATTTAAGTGTACAGATGCAGGCAGGAAGGCATGCATGCCTATAAGCTACAATAACCAACACAAAAAAATTAGATGGACTACACTGTTTAAAAGCATCTCTGCTGATAGTAGCCCTAATCCCCTGAGCTGTTTTGCAATACTGTGCTCAGGGATTACTCTGTGCCCACAGGCTACAGAGCTAGACTGAGGCAGTGAGATCGTTAACTTAGCATCAAATTTCACTTACTGGCTTTTAAATGTTTTCAAGGTAAACATAGGGGATCAAAAGAAAGAAATTATGATTTATTGATATAATGATAGCAGTAATGCTAATGTTATTGTCCCCTGCAGTGGAGCTTTTTGGGCAGGGTCTGTCATGCTTTTATCTGTCCTTTTATAACTCAGCATTAGCTAATTGCTCCTGGAGAAAGATGAAGATAAATGAGATTGGAAACCTGGCAGGTAACACATGGCATGAGCACTCTAAATCATTCTGGAAAGCAGACACGTGCATTTTGTACAACCTTTAAGCCTTATTTAATTATGTAAGATGTTGGACAACACATTTTTATCCGCAATAGCTAACTGTTGTACATGCAGACATTGGCTCACACCTGGGAGTTGCTCAGCTGACCACTGACATCTAAGTGCTTTTGTCAGAATCAGATATGGAATTAAAGGTATCCGTGAAGGAAAAGACATTTCTTTGTATTTCCCTGACATTCTGGCATTTTGAACGGCCTTCTCATCACAGCCTCGTCTCTCTTGCCATTAAGCCACTCTCCCCTCCTCCTCCAGCCCTCTATTATCTTGCATCTTTATCTTATCTGAAAAGACCTAGCACTGCTCGGCCTCCTGGGAACAGGAGCTAAAGGCACAAATGCACTGTGCTGGCTTATGCAGTCTAGCAAGTCCACGAAGTGTTTTCTCTATCGGACAGATATGAAAAGACCCAGGCAGACATATGCTGTCTCATCCTTGTCACTCATGATATGCTGAAACGGAGAAGGACTCGAGTCTAATCCACCTCTCAGGGACTGGATTGTGGGAGAACCTTTCTCATGACTGATGCACTTTGTCAGGACGTGATGAAGTTACCATTATAATGCACTATAAAGAGCTTGTTGGGGGGAGAGTGTCAAATAATGTATCACTGTTTGTGTACAATATGCACTTAGTTGTTTTCTTTTATGCCAGACAGCAGGAGAGGCTATTAGACACACCATTTGCTAAAAACAAACTGTGGGACTTTCACAGCACACTTAGACCTCGTCATCATGATGCAGCAATATCTTCCACAACTTTTTCATGCATCTTGAAACCTTCACAGGACTTTTGAGGATAAAAGAGGCTATACTGCACTGCACTCTGTGTGATCCAAGGTTCTGTCCTGTGGTAATTTAATACAGCTGAAATCAGCATTATTGGCGTCCTGCGGGTAGATCAACTGTTGTGAACAAAATTTAGGACAGCCATGGATCAATTACCTAGAGAGGCAATTCTAGACATCTTGAAGAGATACTATTTCACAGTTTGTACTGTTAAAAGGCCAAACTTCTTTTCTCCCTCAGTAATAAAAAAAATCTTTAAGTTTCCAAAACTATTATTTTGCGATTGTTGTTGGTAGTGAATGTCTTTGACAAAGATCAGAACAGACTATAACTTGTCTGGTCAAGAGGAAAATGTCCAGTCTGCCCTGCTGGATGTGATGAGATCTGCACTGTTCCCACCAAGAACATAAGTGACAGAGTAGATTATTTCACTGGTATGGGCACAGCTCAATGGGAGTCACAGCAATAAGAGACTGATATTCTTTCCATTTTTAGGACTCAAAACGTGTGTGTGTGTGTGTGTGTGTGTGTGTGTGTGTGTGTGTGTGTGTGTGTGTGTGTGTGTGTGTGTGTGTGTGTGTGTGTGTGTGTGTGTCTCACAAGTGGGAGCTTTTCTGGCACACTGTTATGAAAGTAGAGCCTATGTTTTGTTTTCTTTCTCTAGAAAGCGAGGCCAAACATTGACTAGCCAGTTCATCATGTCACTTTATATTTTACATGCAGTCTGCTTGAAAAGGAGCTAAACATTTTGCTTTTGTAAGTGATATAAATTTTGCAATGCCTTTTTCTTTCCAACTCTTTTAGCTCTGGATATTTAAGTTCTACTTTCATGCTAAATTATGTGCCTCAAACGATTAAAGTCTAATTTATGCATTCAATAATGCTCTTGTAGTTAATGGATATATAAGAAAGACAAAGTTTGTTTTCTTTTTTTTGGCTTTAGACGAGCAGTAGCGAAGAAGAGAAATGCCTGAGCTGCAAAGAGAGGAAACTAAGCGCCATTCTTTTTTAAAACATCATCTCATGAATTTTTCAGTGAATCCGTGAATGAAAGTACAGGGCTCTAGTTTTGCTAGGAAAGCGAATAGTGAACCCTGTTCCTTCAGAATTAAAAATAGCAGCATGAGACGAGCTTTGCTGAGGAGAGTGACGGACTTAGATCTGAGGTCTGCATGATGTTCCCACAAAAACCACTGCCTCCAGCCTTCAATAATATAACCATATCATCAACTATACCAAAAAAGGAATGTAGGAATCATGTCCTCATGCAGGCTACTTGTTAGAACAACATAAATAAATATATTTTGGTCAAGTCTCAATCAATTGATAAACTGTAAGATTTAATCATTTTCAACCAAGCCAGTGGTTAGGAAAGCTAGGGGGCTTACTTAGCCTTGTAATCTATTTATCATCCCTTTACCCCATCATATCAAAATGCAGGTATTGTATTATAGATAGGCTATAGGCCTACATGTGGGAGCTGGTACGTTCATAGGCCATTCAAAGTTCAACAGGTTAATGCATACTACATGATGCATCCCATCTTAATCCTCCCGACAGACTCTATTCAACCAAAGAACTGATTCGACTAGTGGAATGAGGCGTAATTGATGTTTCATAGAGCTATCGAAGGCTAAAGCTCTAACCAAATCTGAATGAATTTATTTTAGAAGATGTCTAATATTTTTCCCTTCAGCATCCCTGTTGTGACAACTGGTTTACCATCATCCTATGGAAGTTACTCTCTTGCATCTTTGTTTCTGTGTTTTCAAGCCCAGAAGTTTTTAACTCAGCCGACAGACAGGCCGTCTGTCTTAACGCTTAGCCTGTGACCAATGGACTTGGCTGCGTCTCTCTCGCTGTATTTACACCTATATACCGTTGTGGGTCTGTTAGCTAGCAAAATTAAACCTACTGTGGCTGAAATACTATAAATTGGTGTATATATCGAGACTGCGATTACGGTCGGCTTTACCTGTAGATGCAGTTTCCATAGCAACGGGAGGCCTTTTCCCGTCGTCCTGGAAAGGATGAAAATCTTGATCCAGGACGCCCGCCACCTCGCCGCCTCTCGGCTTAAATTCTTCACGTAGCTCGTCGAACCGGCTCTGTGTGTTACCAAACAGGCCGTTTCTCTCATAGTCATCCCCAAACCACCTCCCCTCCGAGCCTAGCTCCTCACCGGGCTGAGTAGACATGCTCTTTCCTGTTATCGGACAGAATACTAGCTACAAGGCTTCTCTTCTTCTCTACCGTATATACCGGGGCTGTGACTGTAAATGAACGGTGGCAACCCTTTGCGCTAGAATGGGTTACGGAGACAAACACACAACAAGGCAGCTCCTTGGCGTATGTCAACTGAGCCTTGGGGTCTGTAGACTCCACAGATGAGGCGGTACGGTCGGTCGGGGAGCAAGAGGAGAGGAGTGAGGTTGATTGTTTTAGTTCACTGCTCCAACGGTGACGTCATGGCATCCGCGAGGCTCAGTGTTGGCACTTTATTTGGGGAAGAGATAAATATGATTAGGGCATTTTCGGTGTATAAATATAGTCGACAAGTGTTTAACATTGACGGAGTAAGTGACAGCAAAATTATGCTTGGTGGTGTGATAAAACAGGCAGTGACTCTATGTAACATAAGCTAAGTCAGTGAAATTGGACGCATGGCCCAGTTAGCGGAATTTCTAAATCAATAATACTGAAGATGTTAAAAATAAAATAGCACGAATTTAAACTGTAACGTTTAATAAAAGTGCGCCTAAAAATAAAGCAAAAACAATTGTGTGTTTTATGGTTTTGTGAAAATGTATCTTGCAGTGTGGTGCCCTCGTGTGGTAGCTCGAAATATGATCAGGACCGCAAAAGTTTCAACATGGCTCCTTAGCAACCAGACGCTCCTCCCTGGACCTGGACACAGACTGATTGCCTAACGTTACTGAACTCAGATGGGCCACATAGTTTGTGTTTGAGTCCGCCGGTATCATGTAATTCGCCGTGGAAAATTGTGTTAATTTTGTCTGCCATGCAAGGGTTAATTTAAAATATTAATGTATCTTATTACTGCCATTCATGGCACTTAACTGGCGTGAGCGAACAGTTCCAACATCTGCGCCTATCGTTAGCTAGCTAGCTGGTAAGTTAGCATGAATGTGTGGCGACATTCAGTGTGTGTGTTACCGGACTAACCTCAGCTATCTGTTGCCATACTTACCCTTTCTGGCAGCATATATTCATTACAGACAAATTAAATACTTTGCTTAGCGTTTTCTTAGCTGCACTACATTTCAAGGCAGAAAAGTTATGATGCAGAGTGAGAAACAAAAACACCGAGGTGATGAGGAGGTGGTCAAAGAACTGGTGAGTATGAAATTCACATTCAATTGGCTCAAAATCATTGGTATCTAGGTTTATGTCCAGTTTTAATACTATACTTGTAACAGCTTCCAACACCTGATTCATCAAATGTTGCAATGCATCTCTCTCTCTCTCTCTCTCTCTCTCTCTCTCTCTCTCTCTCTCTCTCTCTTTCTTTCTCTCTCTCTCTCTCTCTCTCTCTCTATATATATATATATATATATATATATATATATATATATATATATATATATTATTTTCACCTTTTCATTTTTCTTTCCAAATTATGATTCACATGAATATTTTTCTCAACAGTGCATGGCCAATGGAGTGTCCTATGAAAAAATTGCACAAGAAGGAAGCAATGTCAGCTCCCTGGAGATCTTCTTCTCTGGTTTTCCCCGCATGGTTGGGCTTTCCTTCTTCCCAGGGCTCTGCGAGCTTACCATAGTGGGACAGAATATAAAACACATTGAAGGACTTGAGTGCTGTCCTCTGCTTCGGGAGCTCTGGGTAGTCCAGTGCCATCTGACAGTAAGTTTGTTATGCTGGTAATATTTCTATTAATCAGTGCTGGCACTGCTGAAAACAATAATAAAGTATGTAAGGCCTTGAATCACCACTATGTTTTTTGTTGGAAGTGATTGCAATTTATTGTTTTATTGCAGAGATTCTTAAACCTTACACACTGTTTACATGTTCTCCCCTCTGGCATCTAATAACAACAAATCTTGCATGCATGGACCACCATGTATTGATCACAACCCATAGTTTAAGCAAAAATAGTGTTCTGTATGAATTAATTGTACAAGATATATGCCATATATGTTAAACAATAATGTATCACATCTTATTTTGCAGGGAATATCAGGACTACAGAATTGTTCCCAACTAGAGAAACTCCACCTTTATGATAATCAGATCTGTGAAATAAAGAATTTAGAATTGCTGATCAACCTAGAAGTCTTGTGGCTCAACAACAACTGCATAACTCAGATACAGGTTTGAACTGTAAATTCTGAATCTATCTATCTATCTAGCTAGCTAGCTATCTAGCTAGCTATCTGAGGCATGTTTATAATACAACATTCTACAATGTGTTAACCTGTGTACTGTATTTCTGAAGATCTATTGATTTGTCTCACAAATGTGGCATTTTTACACAATTTAGCATATCAGTAATCATGACTGTACATGTTATGTCAAAGCAGCATGCTCCCATTATTGATCAGTTATCGGTTATGTGCTTTTTTTCCTACAGGGCTTGAACACGCTTCAAAATCTCAAAGAACTCAACCTTGCTGACAACAATATTGAAAAGATTGGTAGGTTTTTTTAGATACCTCTGTATTTTCTGTGCCAAATTTGATTTAGATTCCGTGAGCTGTTCGAAAAAGATAATCAAATCATTTTTTAACTTCTTTTCAGGGTATAGCCTTGATCCTAATGTCAGCCTTCAGAATCTTAATCTGTCCGGGAACAAGATCAACTCCTTTAAGGTAAGATTAAAAACAGAATATGCTTTTGAAATTTCTTCTGTAAAAAGTTTTCCTACTTATTGGTAAAATCCTTGGTCTGAAAAGGGCTATTCCAAATTCTTATGAAATGTCGTCGTCAGTTCAGATTTTCAATCAATTCTACAATGGGCTGGCTGCATAAAACCTTCAATGAGGTATTGGGCAGCATCATTTCAATTTATGTCATTCCGGATTCAATGATATACATTCATTCATCACAAAATAAATCTTAAAAGAGTATGTGGGGTTGTGTTAGTCAGTAGTACATTTAAGGCATATATACTGAGTTGTTCAAGGTCATTCTGACAAGTCTAGTTTTGATGTGATGATTAACACCTCGATCATATTCCTGCAATCCACCTTTTGTCCCAACCCAGCTTGGCTCTAAGGAATGCAATTTCTGTCATTTACTGCGCAGATTTCCCAGTATATTGCAACTACTGCGGAATCAAAGAAAAAGTCTTTGCTCCTTTATCATTACAATGTGACATTTCTTTTTAACTCTGACTCACTGCAGAGTATGGAGGGAAAAAACAACAAATGGCAATTTCCAAAAGAAGTGTTTGGTTTATTATTGCATCTGTCTAATATTTAAACTTCCAACAAGACTGGGGCTGCAGACAGTTCATTTAGCACTTTGCACAAATTTAATATAAATTTTTATCACTAGGTAGAAGTTGCCATAATACATCTGATTTGTATATGGAATGACTTTTGTGTACAGTAAAAACGGTAGTGTTTTTAGGGCACAACTTTGAGCCATAGAATAAAGATCAACCCTATTGATGAACTTGCCTGTGTGTTCTGTTGTTGTTGGTGTAACAGGAGCTGACTCTGCTCGCCCGCTTACCCCATCTGAGAGAACTGGCACTGAAAGACCCCACCTCAACCCCAAACCCAGTGTGTCTGCTGTGTAACTACGCCACACACATTCTTTACCACATGCCAGGCCTCCAGCGACTTGACACCTATGACGTCTCGAGCAAGCAAGTCAAGGAAGCAGCTGAGGTATTGAGAAGACCAGCAGGACCCCTGAGTTACACCAATTGTGCTCACCAGAGTCTCTGTTTGGCTCTTCAGAATTTCAAATGCTCTTGATTTATGTGTAATGCTAATGATTTAAGTTCCTATATATATATATATATATATATATATATATATATATATATATATATATATATATATATATATTATAGAATTACATGACATATCTTTTCTGTATTTGGTTGTTCTTCAGTGGAGTTACAAATCATATGTAAAACGAGTCAAATATTTAAATTCAAGACATAATTTCTTAATGCATTTCTTAAATTCAAAATTCTAGATGTCTTATGCATCACATATGCACATGTCCCTGTAGCTTGACATAAATTAAATGTGCTTGGAAACCTTATTGAAATATTGAGTAACAATATTAAGTAAAATGAGGTTTTGTAGATTTTAACAATTGCTGTCTATATAAAAAAGTATGTAATACTTTTGTTGCATCTATGCGTTTTGTTTGCCTTTTTGCCCCTGCAAGTCCACAGTAATGAAGAAAATGATGTACTACAACATGCGTGTACACACTGCTAAGAGGAACCTGGCAGAGATCCGGCTCAGTCTGATAGAGAGGAAGAAAACTATGTTACAGTTACCTGAAGAATGCATCAAAACTCTTAATCATGCCCTCAAAAGTGTATGTACAATCCTTGAAACCTTATTTAAAATTATTTTAGCAGCTGTATTTTTAGCTGTAATCTCCAGCTTCAGGTTGTTGTTATTATACACAGTTAAGAAAGCTGTTTTCATTTGGATGTATACCTAGCTTGAACGTGAGCTCTCCAAGGTGCCGGCTAGTTGTAAGAAGTCTGCCTGCACATTGGAGGACGAATCGACCCACCTGGTTGAAGGTTCAGTCGACAGAAGTGACCCGACCACAGACATCAGTCGCGATCCCGCCATGGAGCACAAAATACTCAGCAAGATTGAAGCACTGAGGGAGAGACTGCTGCAATGGACAAGGAGGCTGAATGAGTCTGTATATTTAAATAAAATACAAAGAAAATGTTACAGTGCTTATAGAATTCAGTCTCATACTGTACAGCACACTCTTCATTTTCTACATTCAAGTGTCTTATTAAAGAAACCATCCTAATGTCAAAAAATAATGTTCCTTTTACTGTATTCAGGATTGAAGCTTGGTATGTGCAGGATTTGATGCAAGCCACTAACACGATAGAATATACTGTCAAGTTTCTGTTGATGGAGCTAGAAAGTGTTGGAAATATTCGTTTGGAAGAAGGCTGCTCCACAGACCCTTGGCAAGTACTTGGTATTATTAAATACAATTGCAACCATCATAAAGTTTACAGTTACAGAGGAAAAAAATCAAAGGACACCCTCAACTTATAGTTTTTTATATTATGTACCCAACAGGTTTACTTCCTGTTGCGACCTCCTGCATTCCCGCTTCTCTCAATCAGACTTCAAGGTTCACAGCATCGCTGGGATTAAGGTCAACAGAGTTGTCCGCATCCACAACAGTGCTTTGAGGCTTCGCTTTGAGGACAAACTTCACACCCTTCAAACCAGCGAAGAGTCTGCTATGTCTTCACAGTAAGTTATACCACACTGTAGTGAAATGTGACCATAATTGAGTTTTTACCAATTATTTACAGACATTTTAACCTTACTATTGTCCTCATTGTAACAGAACCAGGACCATCCACTATAAGAATTTGTATCTAATTTAAACTTTTCAAGCAGGAATTACAGACGTCGGCTGGAGCACTTGTTCTACATAGCTGACCCTGAAAAAAATAGGGAGGAAGATATTTTGTGCATTCTAGAGGAAGGCTTCAAAACAACTGAACAGTATAAGGTGTGTGTGCTTCTGTCCACATCCCCACAACAGTCACAGTTGATTCCTCTGAGCATTGAGAGAAAAATTTAAGATAGTAAATCATGGATTAGTCTCTTCACTACTTTGTGTATGTAACACAATGAACATCATTTGCAAAAAGGAATTTCTATAAATGATGTTTGATTATTAAGCAGAATGCAATGAATAATAGGAGGGAAAAGTGAAGTGTGAAATTGTAACCTAGCTAGGAATGGTCCCCCTTTTATGAAAATGAAGAACTAGACATGAGTGCTATACAACAGAAC